>NW_027182331.1:0-600000 GCF_040938575.1 Ambystoma mexicanum | reverse complement strand
TCAAATCTCATGTTATAGGAAGGGTCTCAGGATTGGAATGGGAAGAAGTTGGATATCACATCTCATGCTATAGGAAGGGTCTCAGGTTTGGTATAAGCATTGAGATATCACATCTCATGCTATAGGAAGGGTCTCAGGATTGGAATGGGAAGGAGTTGTATATGACATCTAATGCCATAGGAAGGGTCTCAGGTTTGGTATAAGCATTGAGATATCACATCACATGCTATAGGAAGGGTCTCGGGATTGGAATGGGAAGGACTTGGATATCACATCTCATGCTATAGGGAGGGTCTCAAGTTTGATATTAGAAGCATTGAGATATCACATCTCATGATATCGGAAGGGTCTCAGGATTGGAATGGGAAGGAGTTGGATATCACATCTCATGATAAAGGAAGGGTCTAAGGTTTGGAAGGGGAAGGATTTGGATATCACATCTCATGTTATAGGACGGGTCTCAGGTTTGGTATTAGAAGCATTGAGATATCAAGTCTCATGGTATAGGAAGGGTCTCAGAATTGGAATGGGAAGGAGTTGGATAACACATCTCAAGCTATAGGAAGGGTCTCAGTATTGGAATGGGAAAGAGTTGGATATCACATCTCAAGCTATAGGAAGAGTCTCAGGTTTGGTATAAGCATTGAGATATCACATCTCATGCTATAGGAAGGGTCTCAGAATTGGAATGGGAAGGAGTTGGATATCACATCTCATGTTATAGGAAAGATCTCAGGTTTGGTATTAGAAGCATTGAGACATCAAATCTCATGTTATAGGAAGGGTCTCAGGATTGGAATGGGAAGAAGGTGGATATCACATCTCATGCAATAGGAAGGGTCTCAGGTTTGGTATAAGCATTGAGATATCACATCTCATGCTATAGGAAGGGTCTCAGGATTGGAATGGGAAGGAGTTGTATATGACATCTAATGCCATAGGAAGGGTCTCAGGTTTGGTATAAGCATTGAGATATCACATCACATGCTATAGGAAGGGTCTCGGGATTGGAATGGGAAGGACTTGGATATCACATCTCATGCTATAGGCAGGGTCTCAGGTTTGGAAAGGGAAGGAGTTGGATATCACATTTCATGTTAGAGGTAGGATCTCAGGTTTGGTATTAGAGGCATTGAGATATCATATCTCATGCTATCAGAAGGGTCTCAGGATTGGAATGGGAAGGAGTTGGATATCACATCTCATGCTAAAGGGAGGGTCTCAGGTTTGGAAAGGGAAGGATTTGGATATCACATCTCATGTTATAGGAAGGATCTCAGGTTTGGTATTAGAAGCATTGAGATATCACATCTCATGCTATCGGAAGTATCTCAGGTTTGGTATTAGAGGCATTGAGATATCACATCTCATGCTATCATAAGAGTCTCAGGATTGGAATGGGAAGGAGTTGGATAGCACATCTCATGCTATAGGAAGTGTCTCAGGATTGGAATGGGAAGGAGTTGGATATCACATCTCATGTTATAGGAAGGATCTCAGGTTTGGTATTAGAAGCATTGAGATATCACTTCTCATGCTATAGGGAGGGTCTCAGGATTGGAATGGGAAGGATTTGGATATCACATCTCATGCTATAGGGAGGGTCTCAAGTTTGATATTAGAAGCATTGAGATATCACATCTCATGATATCGGAAGGGTCTCAGGATTGGAATGGGAAGGAGTTGGATATCACATCTCATGATAAAGGAAGGGTCTAAGGTTTGGTATTAGAAGCATTGAGATATCACTTCTCATGCTATAGGAAGGGTCTCAGGATTGGAATGGGAAGGACTTGGATATCACATCCCATGCTATAGGGAGGGTCTCAAGTTTGATATTAGAAGCATTGAGATATCACATCTCATGATATCGGAAGGGTCTCAGGATTGGAATGGGAAGGATTTGGATATCACATCTCATGTTATAGGACGGGTCTCAGGATTGGAATGGGAAGGAGTTTGATATCACATCTCATGCCATAGTATGGGTCTCAGGTTTGGTAGAAGCATTGGGATATCACATCTCATGCCATCGGAAGGGTATCAGTATTGGATTTGGAAGGAGTTGGATATCCCATCTCATGCTAAAGGAAGTGTCTCAGGTTGGAATGGGAAGGAGTTGGATATCACATCTCATGTTATAGGAAGGGTCTCAGGATTGGAATGGGAAGGAGTTGGATATCACATCTCAAGCTATAGGAAGTGTCTCAGGATTGGAATGGGAAGGACTTGGATATCACATATGCTATAGGGAGGGTCTCAAGTTTGATATTAGAAGCATTGAGATATCACATCTCATGCTATAGGAATGGTCTCAGGATTGGAATGGGAAGGATTGGATATCACATCTCATGCTATAGGAAGGGTCTCAGGTTTGTTATAAGCAGTGAGATACATCTCATGCTATAGGAAGTGTCTCAGGATTGGAATGGGAAGGAGTTGGATATCACATCTCATGCTATAGGAAGGGTCTCAGGTTTGGTAGCATTGAGATATCACATCTCATGCTATAGGAAGGGTCTCAGGATTGGAATGGGAAGAAGTTGGATATCCCATCTCATGTTATAGGACGGGTCTCTGGTTTGGTATTAGAATCATTGAGATATCACATCGCATGCTGTAGGAAGGGTCTAAGGATTGGAATGGGATGGACTTGGACATCACATCTCATGCTATAGGTAGGCTCTCAGGTTTGGTATAAGCATTGAGATATCACATCTCATGGTATAGGAAGGGTCTCAGGATTGGAATTGGACGGATTTGGATATCACATCTCATGCTATAGGAAGGGTCTCAGGTTTGGTATACGCATGGAGATATCACTTCTCATGCTATAGGAAGGGTCTCAGGATTGGAATGGGAAGGAGTTGGATATCACATCTCATGGTATAGGAAGGGTCTCTGATTTGGTATAAGCATTGAGATATCACATCTCATGCTATAGGAAGGGTCTCAGGATTGGAATTGGAAGGAGTTGTATATGACATCTAAGGCTATAGGAAGGGTCTCAGGTTTGGTATAAGCATTGAGATATCACATCTCTGCTATCGGAAGGGTCTCAGGATTGGAATGGGAAGGACTTGGATGTCACATCTCATGCTATAGGGAGGGTCTCAAGTTTGATATTAGAAGCATTGAGATAACAAATCTCATGATATCGGAAGGGTCTCAGGATTGGAATGGGAAGGAGTTGGATATCATATCTCATGATATAGGAAGGGTCTAAGGTTTGGAAGGGGAAGGATTTGGATATCACATCTCATGTTATAGGACGGGTCTCAGGTTTGGTATTAGAAGCATTGAGATATCAAGTCTCATGGTATAGGAAGGGTCTCAGAATTGGAATGGGAAGGAGTTGGATAACACATCTCAAGCTATAGGAAGGGTCTCAGGATTGGAATGGGAAGAAGTTTGATATCACATCTCATGCAATAGTATGGGTCTCAGGTTTGGTAGAAGCATTGGGATATCACATCTCATGCTATCGGAAGGGTATCAGTATTGGATTTGGAAGGAGTTGGATATCCCATCATGCTATTGGAAGGGTCTCAGGTTGGAATGGGAAGGAGTTGCATATCACATCTCATGTTATAGGAAGGGTCTCAGGATTGGAATGGGAAGGAGTTGGATATCACATCTCAAACTATAGGAAGGGTCTCAGGATTGGAATGGGAAGGAGTTTGATATCACATCTCATGCCATAGTATGGGTCTCAGGTTTGGTAGAAGCATTGGGATATCACATCTCATGCTATCGGAAGGGTATCAGTATTGGATTTGGAAGGAGGTGGATATCCCATCTCATGTTATAGGAAGGGTCTCAGGATTGGAATGGGAAGGACTTGGATATCATATCTCATGCTATAGGAAGGGTCTCATAATTGGAATGGGAAGGAGTTGGATATCACATCTCATGTTATAGGAAAGATCTCAGGTTTGGTATTAGAAGCATTGAGACATCACATCTCATGTTATAGGAAGGGTCTCAGGATTGGAATGGGAAGAAGTTGGATATCACATCTCATGCTATAGGAAGGGTCTCAGGTTTGGTATAAGCATTGAGATATCACATCTCATGCTATAGGAAGGGTCTCAGGATTGGAATGGGAAGAAGTTGGATATCACATCTCATGCTATAGGAAGCATCTCAGATTTGGTATTAGAAGCATTGAGATATCACATCTTTGCAATCGAAAGGGTCTCAGGATTGGAATGGGAAGGAGTTGGATATCCCATCTCATGTTATAGGAAGAGTCTCAGGTTTGGTATTAGAAGCATTGAGATATCACATCTCATGCTATAGGAAGTGTCTCAGGATTGGAATGGGAAGGACTTGGATATCACATATGCTATAGGGAGGGTCTCAAGTTTGATATTAGTAGCATTGAGATATCACATCTCATGCTATAGGAAGGGTCTCAGGATTGGAATGGGAAGGATTGGATATCGCATCTCATGCTATAGGAAGGGTCTCAGGTTTGTTATAAGCAGTGAGAAACATCTCATGCTATAGGAAGTGTCTCAGGATTGGAATGGGAAGGAGTTGGATATCACATCTCATGCTATAGGAAGGGTCTCAGGTTTGGTAGCATTGAGATATCACATCTCATGCTATAGGAAGGGTCTCAGGATTGGAATGGGAAGAAGTTGGATATCACATCTCATGCTATAGGAAGGATCTCAGATTTGGTATTAGAAGCATTGAGATATCAAGTCTCATGGTATAGGAAGGGTCTCAGAATTGGAATGGGAAGGAGTTGGATATCACATCTCAAGCTATAGGAAGGGTCTCAGGATTGGAATGGGAAGGAGTTTGATATCACATCTCATGCCATAGTATGGGTCTCAGGTTTGGTAGAAGCATTGGGATATCACATCTCATGCTATCGGAAGGGTATCAGTATTGGATTTGGAATTAGTTGGATATCCCATCTCATGCTATAGGAAGGGTCTCAGGTTGGAATGGGAAGGAGTTGGATATCACATCTCATGTTATAGGAAGGGTCTCAGGATTGGAATGGGAAGGACTTGGATATCATATCTAATGCTATAGGAAGGGTCTCAGAATTGGAATGGGAAGGAGTTGGATATCATCTCATGTTATAGGAAAGATCTCAGGTTTGGTATTAGAAGCATTGAGACATCACATCTCATATTATAGGAAGGGTCTCAGGATTGGAATTGGAAGAAGTTGGATATCACATCTCATGCTATAGGAAGGGTCTCAGGTTTGGTATAAGCTTTGAGATATCACATCTCATGCTATAGGAAGGGTCTCAGGATTGGAATGGGAAGAAGTTGGATATCACATCTCATGATAAAGGAAGGGTCTAAGGTTTGGTATTAGAAGCATTGAGATATCACTTCTCATGCTATAGGAAGGGTCTCAGGATTGGAATGGGAAGGACTTGGATATCACATCTCATGCTATAGGGAGGGTCTCAAGTTTGATATTAGAAGCATTGAGATATCACATCTCATGATATCGGAAGGGTCTCAGAATTGGAATGGGAAGGAGTTGGATATCATCTCATGTTATAGGACGGGTCTCAGGTTTGGTATTAGAAGCATTGAGACATCACATCTCATGTTATAGGAAGGGTCTCAGGATTGGAATGGGAAGAAGTTGGATATCACTTCTCATGCTATAGGAAGGGTCTCAGGTTTGTTATAAGCAGTGAGATATAACATCTCATGATATCGGAAGGGTCTCCGGATTGGAATGGGAAGGAGCTGGATATCACATCTCATGATAAAGGAAGGTTCTAAGGTTTGGTATTAGAAGCATTGAGATATCACTTCTCATGCTATAGGAAGGGTCTCAGGATTGGAATGGGAAGGACTTGGATATCACATCTCATGCTATAGGGAGGGTCTCAAGTTTGATATTAGAAGCATTGAGATATCACATCTCATGTTATAGGAAGGGTCTCAGGATTGGAATGGGAAGGACTTGGATATCATATCTAATGCTATAGGAAGGGTCTCAGAATTGGAATGGGAAGGAGTTGGATATCATCTCATGTTATAGGAAAGATCTCAGGTTTTGTATTAGAAGCATTGAGACATCACATCTCATGTTATAGGAAGGGTCTCAGTATTGGAATGGGAAGAAGTTGGATATCACATCTCATGCTATAGGAAGGGTCTCAGGTTTGGTATAAGCTTTGAGATATCACATCTCATGCTATAGGAAGGGTCTCAGGATTGGAATGGGAAGAAGTTGGATATCACATCTCATGCTATAGGAAGCATCTCAGATTTGGTATTAGAAGCATTGAGATATCACATCTCATGCTATCGGAAGGGTCTCAGGATTGGAATGGGAAGGAGTTGTATATGACATCTCATGCCGTAGGAAGGGTCTCAGGTTTGGTATAAGCATTGAGATATCACATCTTTGCAATCGAAAGGGTCTCAGGATTGGAATGGGAAGGAGTTGGATATCCCATCTCATGTTATAGGAAGAGTCTCAGGTTTGGTATTAGAAGCATTGAGATATCACATCTCATGCTATAGGAAGTGTCTCAGGATTGGAATGGGAAGGACTTGGATATCACATATGCTATAGGGAGGGTCTCAAGTTTGATATTAGAAGCATTGAGATATCACATCTCATGCTATAGGAAGGGTCTCAGGATTGGAATGGGAAGGATTGGATATCACATCTCATGCTATAGGAAGGGTCTCAGGTTTGTTATAAGCAGTGAGATACATCTCATGCTATAGGAAGTGTCTCAGGATTGGAATGGGAAGGAGTTGGATATCACATCTCATGCTATAGGAAGGGTCTCAGGTTTGGTAGCATTGAGATATCACATCTCATGCTATAGGAAGGGTCTCAGGATTGGAATGGGAAGAAGTTGGATATCACATCTCATCCTATAGGAAGGATCTCAGATTTGGTATTAGAAGCATTGAGATATCAAGTCTCATGGTATAGGAAGGGTCTCAGAATTGGAATGGGAAGGAGTTGGATATCACATCTCTAGCTATAGGAAGGGTCTCAGGATTGGAATGGGAAGGAGTTTGATATCACATCTCATGCCATAGTATGGGTCTCAGGTTTGGTAGAAGCATTGGGATATCACATCTCATGCTATCGGAAGGGTATCAGTATTGGATTTGGAAGGAGTTGGATATCCCATCTCATGCTATAGGAAGGGTCTCAGGTTGGAATGGGAAGGAGTTGGATATCACATCTCATGTTATAGGAAGGGTCTCAGGATTGGAATGGGAAGGACTTGGATATCATATCTCATGCTATAGGAAGGGTCTCAGAATTGGAATGGGAAGGGGTTGGATATCATCTCATGTTATAGGAAAGATCTCAGGTTTGGTATTAGAAGCATTGAGACATCACATCTCATGTTATAGGAAGGGTCTCAGGATTGGAATGGGAAGAAGTTGGATATCACATCTCATGCTATAGGAAGGGTCTCCGGTTTGGTATAAGCATTGAGATATCACATCTCATGCTATAGGAAGGGTCTCAGGATTGGAATGGGAAGAAGTTGGATATCACATCTCATGCTATAGGAAGGATCTCAGGTTTGGTATTAGAAGCATTGATATATCACATCTCATGCTATAGGAAGGGTCTCAGGATTGGAATGGGTAGGAGTTGGATATTACATTCTTGCTATAGGAAGGGTCTCATGTTTGGAATGGGAAGGAGTTGGATATCACATATGCTATAGGAAGGATCTCAGGTTTGGTATTAGAAGCATTGAGATATCACATCTCATGCTATCGGAAGGGTCTCAGGATTGGAATGGGAATGATTTGGATATCACATCTCATGTTATAGGAAGGGTCTCAGGTTTGGTATAAGCATTGAGATATCACATCTTTGCTATCGGAAGTGGCTCAGGATTGGAATGGGAAGAAGTTGGATATCCCATCTCATGTTATAGGACGGGTCTCTGGTTTGGTATTAGAATCATTGAGATATCACATCGCATGCTGTAGGAAGGGTCTAAGGATTGGAATGGGATGGACTTGGACATCACATCTCATGCTATAGGTAGGCTCTCAGGTTTGGTATAAGCATTGAGATATCACATCTCATGGTATAGGAAGGGTCTCAGGATTGGAATGGGACGGATTTGGATATCACATCTCATGCTATAGGAAGGGTCTCAGGTTTGGTATACGCATGGAGATATCACTTCTCATGCTATATGAAGGGTCTCAGGATTGGAATGGGAAGGAGTTGGATATCACATCTCATGCTATAGGAAGGGTCTCTGATTTGGTATAAGCATTGAGATATCACATCTCATGCTATAGGAAGGGTCTCATGATTGGAATGGGAAGGAGATGTATATGACATCTCAGGCTATAGGAAGGGTCTCAGGTTTGGTATAAGCATTGAGATATCACATCTCTGCTATCGGAAGGGTCTCAGGATTGGAATGGGAAGGACTTGGATGTCACATCTCATGCTCTAGGGAGGGTCTCAAGTTTGATATTAGAAGCATTGAGATAACAAATCTCATGATATCGGAAGGGTCTCAGGATTGGAATGGGAAGGAGTTGGATATCACATCTCATGATATAGGAAGGGTCTAAGGTTTGGAAGGGGAAGGATTTGGATATCACATCTCATGTTATAGGACGGGTCTCAGGTTTGGTATTAGAAGCATTGAGATATCAAGTCTCATGGTATAGGAAGGGTCTCAGAATTGGAATGGGAAGGAGTTGGATAACACATCTCAAGCTATAGGAAGGGTCTCAGGATTGGAATGGGAAGAAGTTTGATATCACATCTCATGCCATAGTATGGGTCTCAGGTTTGGTAGAAGCATTAGGATATCACATCTCATGCTATCGGAAGGGTATCAGTATTGGATTTGGAAGGAGTTGGATATCCCATCATGCTATAGGAAGGGTCTCAGGTTGGAATGGGAAGGAGTTGGATATCACATCTCATGTTATAGGAAGGGTCTCAGGATTGGAATGGGAAGGACTTGGATATCATATCTCATGCTATGGGAAGGCTCTCAGGTTTGGAAGGGGAAGGAGTTGGATATCACATCTCAAGCTATAGGAAGGGTCTCAGGTTTGGTATTAGAAGCATTGAGATATCACATCTCATGCGATAGGAAGGGTCTCAGGATTGGAATGGGAAGGAGTTGGATATCACATCTCAAGCTATAGGAAGAGTCTCAGGTTTGGTATAAGCATTGCGATATCACATCTCATGCTATAGGAAGGGTCTCAGGATTGGAATGGGAAGAAGTTGGATATCACATCTCATGCTATAGGAAGGGTCTCAGGTTTGGTATAAGCATTGAGATATCACATCTCATGCTATAGGAAGGGTCTCAGGATTGGAATGGGAAGGAGTTGTATATGACATCTCATGCCATAGGAAGGGTCTCAGGTTTGGTATAAGCATTGAGATATCACATCACATGCTATAGGAAGGGTCTCGGGATTGAAATGGGAAGGACTTGGATATCACATCTCATGCTATAGGCAGGGTCTCAGGTTTGGAAAGGGAAGGAGTTGGATATCACATTTCATGTTAGAGGTAGGATCTCAGGTTTGGTATTAGAGGCATTGAGATATCACATCTCATGCTATCAGAAGGGTCTCAGGATTGGAATGGGAAGGAGTTGGATATCACATCTCATGCTAAAGGGAGGGTCTCAGGTTTGGAAAGGGAAAGATTTGGATATCACATCTCATGTTATAGGAAGGATCTCAGGTTTGGTATTAGAAGCATTGAGATATCACATCTCATGCTATCGGAAGTATCTCAGGTTTGGTATTAGAGGCATTGAGATATCACATCTCATGCTATCATAAGAGTCTCAGGATTGGAATGGGAAGGAGTTGGATAGCACATCTCATGCTATAGGAAGTGTCTCAGGATTGGAATGGGAAGGAGTTGGATATCACATCTCATGTTATAGGAAGGATCTCAGGTTTGGTATTAGAAGCAATGAGATATCACTTCTCATGCTATAGGGAGGGTCTCAGGATTGGAATGGGAAGGATTTGGATATCACATCTCATGCTATAGGGAGGGTCTCAAGTTTGATATTAGAAGCATTGAGATTTCACATCTCATGATATCGGAAGGGTCTCAGGATTGGAATGGGAAGGAGTTGGATATCACATCCCATGATAAAGGAAGGGTCTAAGGTTTGGTATTAAAAGCATTGAGATATCACTTCTCATGCTATAGGAAGGGTCTCAGGATTGGAATGGGAAGGACTTGGATATCACATCTCATGCTATAGGGAGGGTCTCAAGTTTGATATTAGAAGCATTGAGATATCACATCTCATGATATCGGAAGGGTCTCAGGATTGGAATGGGAAGGATTTGGATATCACATCTCATGTTATAGGACGGGTCTCAGGATTGGAATGGGAAGGAGTTTGATAACACATCTCATGCCATAGTATGGGTCTCAGGTTTGGTAGAAGCATTGGGATATCACATCTCATGCTATCGGAAGGGTATCAGTATTGGATTTGGAAGGAGTTGGATATCCCATCTCATGCTAAAGGAAGGGTCTCAGGTTGGAATGGGAAGGATTTGGATATCACATCTCATGTTATAGGACGGGTCTCAGGATTGGAATGGGAAGGAGTTTGATATCACATCTCATGCCATAGTATGGGTCTCAGGTTTGGTAGAAGCATTGGGATATCACATCTCATGCTATCGGAAGGGTATCAGTATTGGATTTGGAAGGAGTTGGATATCCCATCTCATGTTATAGGAAGGGTCTCAGGATTGGAATGGGAAGGACTTGGATATCATATCTCATGCTATAGGAAGGGTCTCATAATTGGAATGGGAAGGAGTTGGATATCACATCTCATGTTATAGGAAAGATCTCAGGTTTGGTATTAGAAGCATTGAGACATCACATCTCATGTTATAGGAAGGGTCTCAGGATTGGAATGGGAAGAAGTTGGATATCACATCTCATGCTATAGGAAGGGTCTCAGGTTTGGTATAAGCATTGAGATATCACATCTCAGGCTATAGGAAGGGTCTCAGGATTGGAATGGGAAGAAGTTGGATATCACATCTCATGCTATAGGAAGCATCTCAGATTTGGTATTAGAAGCATTGAGATATCACATCTCATGCTATCGGAAGGGTCTCAGGATTGGAATGGGAAGGAGTTGTATATGACATCTCATGCCGTAGGAAGGGTCTCAGGTTTGGTATAAGCATTGAGATATCACATCTTTGCAATCGAAAGGGTCTCAGGATTGGAATGGGAAGGAGTTGGATATCCCATCTCATGTTATAGGAAGAGTCTCAGGTTTGGTATTAGAAGCATTGAGATATCACATCTCATGCTATAGGAATTGTCTCAGGATTGGAATGGGAAGGACTTGGATATCACATATGCTATAGGGAGGGTCTCAAGTTTGATATTAGAAGCATTGAGATATCACATCTCATGCTATAGGAAGGGTCTCAGGATTGGAATGGGAAGGATTGGATATCACATCTCATGCTATAGGAAGGGTCTCAGGTTTGTTATAAGCAGTGAGATACATCTCATGCTATAGGAAGTGTCTCAGGATTGGAATGGGAAGGAGTTGGATATCACATCTCATGCTATAGGAAGGGTCTCAGGTTTGGTAGCATTGAGATATCACATCTCATGCTATAGGAAGGGTCTCAGGATTGGAATCGGAAGAAGTTGGATATCACATCTCATGCTATAGGAAGGATCTCAGATTTGGTATTAGAAGCATTGAGATATCAAGTCTCATGGTATAGGAAGGGTCTCAGAATTGGAATGGGAAGGAGTTGGATATCACATCTCAAGCTATAGGAAGGGTCTCAGGATTGGAATGGGAAGGAGTTTGATATCACATCTCATGCCATAGTATGGGTCTCAGGTTTGGTAGAAGCATTGGGATATCACATCTCATGCTATCGGAAGGGTATCAGTATTGGATTTGGAAGGAGTTGGATATCCCATCTCATGCTATAGGAAGGGTCTCAGGTTGGAATGGGAAGGAGTTGGATATCACATCTCATGTTATAGGAAGGGTCTCAGGATTGGAATGGGAAGGACTTGGATATCATATCTCATGCTATAGGAAGGGTCTCAGAATTGGAATGGGAAGGAGTTGGATATCATCTCATGTTATAGGAAAGATCTCAGGTTTGGTATTAGAAGCATTGAGACATCAAATCTCATGTTATAGGAAGGGTCTCAGGATTGGAATGGGAAGAAGTTGGATATCACATCTCATGCTATAGGAAGGGTCTCAGGTTTGGTATAAGCATTGAGATATCACATCTCATGCTATAGGAAGGGTCTCAGGATTGGAATGGGAAGGAGTTGTATATGACATCTAATGCCATAGGAAGGGTCTCAGGTTTGGTATAAGCATTGAGATATCACATCACATGCTATAGGAAGGGTCTCGGGATTGGAATGGGAAGGACTTGGATATCACATCTCATGCTATAGGGAGGGTCTCAAGTTTGATATTAGAAGCATTGAGATATCACATCTCATGATATCGGAAGGGTCTCAGGATTGGAATGGGAAGGAGTTGGATATCACATCTCATGATAAAGGAAGGGTCTAAGGTTTGGAAGGGGAAGGATTTGGATATCACATCTCATGTTATAGGACGGGTCTCAGGTTTGGTATTAGAAGCATTGAGATATCAAGTCTCATGGTATAGGAAGGGTCTCAGAATTGGAATGGGAAGGAGTTGGATAACACATCTCAAGCTATAGGAAGGGTCTCAGTATTGGAATGGGAAAGAGTTGGATATCACATCTCAAGCTATAGGAAGAGTCTCAGGTTTGGTATAAGCATTGAGATATCACATCTCATGCTATAGGAAGGGTCTCAGAATTGGAATGGGAAGGAGTTGGATATCACATCTCATGTTATAGGAAAGATCTCAGGTTTGGTATTAGAAGCATTGAGACATCAAATCTCATGTTATAGGAAGGGTCTCAGGATTGGAATGGGAAGAAGTTGGATATCACATCTCATGCTATAGGAAGGGTCTCAGGTTTGGTATAAGCATTGAGATATCACATCTCATGCTATAGGAAGGGTCTCAGGATTGGAATGGGAAGGAGTTGTATATGACATCTAATGCCATAGGAAGGGTCTCAGGTTTGGTATAAGCATTGAGATATCACATCACATGCTATAGGAAGGGTCTCGGGATTGGAATGGGAAGGACTTGGATATCACATCTCATGCTATAGGCAGGGTCTCAGGTTTGGAAAGGGAAGGAGTTGGATATCACATTTCATGTTAGAGGTAGGATCTCAGGTTTGGTATTAGAGGCATTGAGATATCATATCTCATGCTATCAGAAGGGTCTCAGGATTGGAATGGGAAGGAGTTGGATATCACATCTCATGCTAAAGGGAGGGTCTCAGGTTTGGAAAGGGAAGGATTTGGATATCACATCTCATGTTATAGGAAGGATCTCAGGTTTGGTATTAGAAGCATTGAGATATCACATCTCATGCTATCGGAAGTATCTCAGGTTTGGTATTAGAGGCATTGAGATATCACATCTCATGCTATCATAAGAGTCTCAGGATTGGAATGGGAAGGAGTTGGATAGCACATCTCATGCTATAGGAAGTGTCTCAGGATTGGAATGGGAAGGAGTTGGATATCACATCTCATGTTATAGGAAGGATCTCAGGTTTGGTATTAGAAGCATTGAGATATCACTTCTCATGCTATAGGGAGGGTCTCAGGATTGGAATGGGAAGGATTTGGATATCACATCTCATGCTATAGGGAGGGTCTCAAGTTTGATATTAGAAGCATTGAGATATCACATCTCATGATATCGGAAGGGTCTCAGGATTGGAATGGGAAGGAGTTGGATATCACATCTCATGATAAAGGAAGGGTCTAAGGTTTGGTATTAGAAGCATTGAGATATCACTTCTCATGCTATAGGAAGGGTCTCAGGATTGGAATGGGAAGGACTTGGATATCACATCCCATGCTATAGGGAGGGTCTCAAGTTTGATATTAGAAGCATTGAGATATCACATCTCATGATATCGGAAGGGTCTCAGGATTGGAATGGGAAGGATTTGGATATCACATCTCATGTTATAGGACGGGTCTCAGGATTGGAATGGGAAGGAGTTTGATATCACATCTCATGCCATAGTATGGGTCTCAGGTTTGGTAGAAGCATTGGGATATCACATCTCATGCCATCGGAAGGGTATCAGTATTGGATTTGGAAGGAGTTGGATATCCCATCTCATGCTAAAGGAAGTGTCTCAGGTTGGAATGGGAAGGAGTTGGATATCACATCTCATGTTATAGGAAGGGTCTCAGGATTGGAATGGGAAGGAGTTGGATATCACATCTCAAGCTATAGGAAGGGTCTCAGGATTGGAATGGGAAGGAGTTTGATATCACATCTCATGCCATAGTATGGGTCTCAGGTTTGGTAGAAGCATTGGGATATCACATCTCATGCTATCAGAAGGGTATCAGTATTGGATTTGGAAGGAGTTGGATATCCCATCTCATGTAATAGGAAGGGTCTCAGGATTGGAATGGGAAGGACTTGGATATCATATCTCATGCTATAGGAAGGGTCTCATAATTGGAATGGGAAGGAGTTGGATATCACATCTCATGTTATAGGAAAGATCTCAGGTTTGGTATTAGAACCATTGAGACATCACATCTCATGTTATAGGAAGGGTCTCAGGATTGGAATGGGAAGAAGTTGGATATCACATCTCATGCTATAGGAAGGGTCTCAGGTTTGGTATAAGCATTGAGATATCACATCTCATGCTATAGGAAGGGTCTCAGGATTGGAATGGGAAGAAGTTGGATATCACATCTCATGCTATAGGAAGCATCTCAGATTTGGTATTAGAAGCATTGAGATATCACATCTCATGCTATCGGAAGGGTCTCAGGATTGGAATGGGAAGGAGTTGTATATGACATCTCATGCCGTAGGAAGGGTCTCAGGTTTGGTATAAGCATTGAGATATCACATCTTTGCAATCGAAAGGGTCTCAGGATTGGAATGGGAAGGAGTTGGATATCCCATCTCATGTTATAGGAAGAGTCTCAGGTTTGGTATTAGAAGCATTGAGATATCACATCTCATGCTATAGGAAGTGTCTCAGGATTGGAATGGGAAGGACTTGGATATCACATATGCTATAGGGAGGGTCTCAAGTTTGATATTAGAAGCATTGAGATATCACATCTCATGCTATAGGAAGGGTCTCAGGATTGGAATGGGAAGGATTGGATATCACATCTCATGCTATAGGAAGGGTCTCAGGTTTGTTATAAGCAGTGAGATACATCTCATGCTATAGGAAGTGTCTCAGGATTGGAATGGGAAGGAGTTGGATATCACATCTCATGCTATAGGAAGGGTCTCAGGTTTGGTAGCATTGAGATATCACATCTCATGCTATAGGAAGGGTCTCAGGATTGGAATGGGAAGAAGTTGGATATCACATCTCATGCTATAGGAAGGATCTCAGATTTGGTATTAGAAGCATTGAGATATCAAGTCTCATGGTATAGGAAGGGTCTCAGAATTGGAATGGGAAGGAGTTGGATATCACATCTCAAGCTATAGGAAGGGTCTCAGGATTGGAATGGGAAGGAGTTTGATATCACATCTCATGCCATAGTATGGGTCTCAGGTTTGGTAGAAGCATTGGGATATCACATCTCATGCTATCGGAAGGGTATCAGTATTGGATTTGGAAGGAGTTGGATATCCCATCTCATGCTATAGGAAGGGTCTCAGGTTGGAATGGGAAGGAGTTGGATATCACATCTCATGTTATAGGAAGGGTCTCAGGATTGGAATGGGAAGGACTTGGATATCATATCTCATGCTATAGGAAGGGTCTCAGAATTGGAATGGGAAGGAGTTGGATATCATCTCATGTTATAGGAAAGATCTCAGGTTTGGTATTAGAAGCATTGAGACATCACATCTCATGTTATAGGAAGGGTCTCAGGATTGGAATGGGAAGAAGTTGGATATCACATCTCATGCTATAGGAAGGGTCTCAGGTTTGGTATAAGCATTGAGATATCACATCTCATGCTATAGGAAGGGTCTCAGGAATGGAATGGGAAGAAGTTGGATATCACATCTCATGCTATAGGAAGGATCTCAGGTTTGGTATTAGAAGCATTGATATATCACATCTCATGCTATAGGAAGGGTCTCAGGATTGGAATGGGTAGGAGTTGGATATTACATTCTTGCTATAGGAAGGGTCTCATGTTTGGAATGGGAAGGAGTTGGATATCACATATGCTATAGGAAGGATCTCAGGTTTGGTATTAGAAGCATTGAGATATCACATCTCATGCTATCGGAAGGGTCTCAGGATTGGAATGGGAATGATTTGGATATCACATCTCATGTTATAGGAAGGGTCTCAGGTTTGGTATAAGCATTGAGATATCACATCTTTGCTATCGGAAGTGGCTCAGGATTGGAATGGGAAGAAGTTGGATATCCCATCTCATGTTATAGGACGGGTCTCTGGTTTGGTATTAGAATCATTGAGATATCACATCGCATGCTGTAGGAAGGGTCTAAGGATTGGAATGGGATGGACTTGGACATCACATCTCATGCTATAGGTAGGCTCTCAGGTTTGGTATAAGCATTGAGATATCACATCTCATGGTATAGGAAGGGTCTCAGGATTGGAATGGGACGGATTTGGATATCACATCTCATGCTATAGGAAGGGTCTCAGGTTTGGTATACGCATGGAGATATCACTTCTCATGCTATAGGAAGGGTCTCAGGATTGGAAAGGGAAGGAGTTGGATATCACATCTCATGCTATAGGAAGGGTCTCTGATTTGGTATAAGCATTGAGATATCACATCTCATGCTATAGGAAGGATCTCAGGATTGGAATGGGAAGGATTTGTATATGACATCTCAGGCTATAGGAAGGGTCTCAGGTTTGGTATAAGCATTGAGATATCACATCTCTGCTATCGGAAGGGTCTCAGGATTGGAATGGGAAGGACTTGGATGTCACATCTCATGCTATAGGGAGGGTCTCAAGTTTGATATTAGAAGCATTGAGATAACAAATCTCATGATATCGGAAGGGTCTCAGGATTGGAATGGGAAGGAGTTGGATATCACATCTCATGATATAGGAAGGGTCTAAGGTTTGGAAGGGGAAGGATTTGGATATCACATCTCATGTTATAGGACGGGTCTCAGGTTTGGTATTAGAAGCATTGAGATATCAAGTCTCATGGTATAGGAAGGGTCTCAGAATTGGAATGGGAAGGAGTTGGATAACACATCTCAAGCTATAGGAAGGGTCTCAGGATTGGAATGGGAAGAAGTTTGATATCACATCTCATGCCATAGTATGGGTCTCAGGTTTGGTAGAAGCATTGGGATATCACATCTCATGCTATCGGAAGCGTATCAGTATTGGATTTGGAAGGAGTTGGATATCCCATCATGCTATAGGAAGGGTCTCAGGTTGGAATGGGAAGGAGTTGGATATCACATCTCATGTTATAGGAAGGGTCTCAGGATTGGAATGGGAAGGACTTGGATATCATATCTCATGCTATGGGAAGGCTCTCAGGTTTGGAAGGGGAAGGAGTTGGATATCACATCTCAAGCTATAGGAAGGGTCTCAGGTTTGGTATTAGAAGCATTGAGATATCACATCTCATGCTATAGGAAGGGTCTCAGGATTGGAATGGGAAGGAGTTGGATATCACATCTCAAGCTATAGGAAGAGTCTCAGGTTTGGTATAAGCATTGAGATATCACATCTCATGCTATAGGAAGGGTCTCAGAATTGGAATGGGAAGGAGTTGGATATCACATCTCATGTTATAGGAAAGATCTCAGGTTTGGTATTAGAAGCATTGAGACATCAAATCTCATGTTATAGGAAGGGTCTCAGGATTGGAATTGGAAGAAGTTGGATATCACATCTCATGCTATAGGAAGGGTCTCAGGTTTGGTATAAGCATTGAGATATCACATCTCATGCTATAGGAAGGGTCTCAGGATTGGAATGGGAAGGAGTTGTATATGACATCTCATGCCATAGGAAGGGTCTCAGGTTTGGTATAAGCATTGAGATATCACATCACATGCTATAGGAAGGGTCTCGGGATTGGAATGGGAAGGACTTGGATATCACATCTCATGCTATAGGCAGGGTCTCAGGTTTGGAAAGGGAAGGAGTTGGATATCACATTTCATGTTAGAGGTAGGATCTCAGGTTTGGTATTAGAGGCATTGAGATATCACATCTCATGCTATCAGAAGGGTCTCAGGATTGGAATGGGAAGGAGTTGGATATCACATCTCATGCTAAAGGGAGGGTCTTAGGTTTGGAAAGGGAAGGATTTGGATATCACATCTCATGTTATAGGAAGGATCTCAGGTTTGGTATTAGAAGCATTGAGATATCACATCTCATGCTATCGGAAGTATCTCAGGTTTGGTATTAGAGGAATTGAGATATCACATCTCATGCTATCATAAGAGTCTCAGGATTGGAATGGGAAGGAGTTGGATAGCACATCCCATGCTATAGGAAGTGTCTCAGGATTGGAATGGGAAGGAGTTGGATATCACATCTCATGTTATAGGAAGGATCTCAGGTTTGGTATTAGAAGCATTGAGATATCACTTCTCATGCTATAGGGAGGGTCTCAGGATTGGAATGGGAAGGATTTGGATATCACATCTCATGCTATAGGGAGGGTCTCAAGTTTGATATTAGAAGCATTGAGATATCACATCTCATGATATCGGAAGGGTCTCAGGATTGGAATGGGAAGAAGTTTGATATCACATCTCATGCCATAGTATGGGTCTCAGGTTTGGTAGAAGCATTGGGATATCACATCTCATGCTATCAGAAGGGTATCAGTATTGGATTTGGAAGGAGTTGGATATCCCATCTCATGGTATAGGAAGGGTCTCAGGATTGGAATTGGAAGGACTTGGATATCATATCTCATGCTATAGGAAGGGTCTCATAATTGGAATGGGAAGGAGTTGGATATCACATCTCATGTTATAGGAAAGATCTCAGGTTTGGTATTAGAAGCATTGAGACATCACATCTCATGTTATAGGAAGGGTCTCAGGATTGGAATGGGAAGAAGTTGGATATCACATCTCATGCTATAGGAAGGGTCTCAGGTTTGGTATAAGCATTGAGATATCACATCTCATGCTATAGGAAGGGTCTCAGGATTGGAATGGGAAGAAGTTGGATATCACATCTCATGCTATAGGAAGCATCTCAGATTTGGTATTAGAAGCATTGAGATATCACATCTCATGCTATCGGAAGGGTCTCAGGATTGGAATGGGAAGGAGTTGTATATGACATCTCATGCCGTAGGAAGGGTCTCAGGTTTGGTATAAGCATTGAGATATCACATCTTTGCAATCGAAAGGGTCTCAGGATTGGAATGGGAAGGAGATGGATATCCCATCTCATGTTATAGGAAGAGTCTCAGGTTTGGTATTAGAAGCATTGAGATATCACATCTCATGCTATAGGAAGTGTCTCAGGATTGGAATGGGAAGGACTTGGATATCACATCTCATGATATAGGAAGGGTCTAAGGTTTGGAAGGGGAAGGATTTGGATATCACATCTCATGTTATAGGACGGGTCTCAGGTTTGGTATTAGAAGCATTGAGATATCAAGTCTCATGGTATAGGAAGGGTCTCAGAATTGGAATGGGAAGGAGTTGGATAACACATCTCAAGCTATAGGAAGGGTCTCAGGATTGGAATGGGAAGAAGTTTGATATCACATCTCATGCCATAGTATGGGTCTCAGGTTTGGTAGAAGCATTGGGATATCACATCTCATGCTATAGGGAGGGTCTCAAGTTTGATATTAGAAGCATTGAGATATCACATCTCATGATATCGGAAGGGTCTCAGGATTGGAATGGGAAGGATTTGGATATCACATCTCATGTTATAGGACGGGTCTCAGGATTGGAATGGGAAGGAGTTTGATATCACATCTCATGCCATAGTATGGGTCTCAGGTTTGGTAGAAGCATTGGGATATCACATCTCATGCTATCGGAAGGGTATCAGTATTGGATTTGGAAGGAGTTGGATATCCCATCTCATGCTAAAGGAAGGGTCTCAGGTTGGAATGGGAAGGAGTTGGATATCACATCTCATGTTATAGGAAGGGTCTCAGGATTGGAATGGGAAGGAGTTGGATATCACATCTCAAGCTATAGGAAGGGTCTCAGGATTGGAATGGGAAGGAGTTTGATATCACATCTCATGCCATAGTATGGGTCTCAGGTTTGGTAGAAGCATTGGGATATCACATCTCTTGCTATCGGAAGGGTATCAGTATTGGATTTGGAAGGAATTGGATATCCCATCTCATGTTATAGGAAGGGTCTCAGGATTGGAATGGGAAGGACTTGGATATCATATCTCATGCTATAGGAAGGGTCTCATAATTGGAATGGGAAGGAGTTGGATATCACATCTCATGTTATAGGAAAGATCTCAGGTTTGGTATTAGAAGCATTGAGACATCACATCTCATGTTATAGGAAGGGTCTCAGGATTGGAATGGGAAGAAGTTGGATATCACATCTCATGCTATAGGAAGGGTCTCAGGTTTGGTATAAGCATTGAGATATCACATCTCATGCTATAGGAAGGGTCTCAGGATTGGAATGGGAAGAAGTTGGATATCACATCTCATGTTATAGGAAGCATCTCAGATTTGGTATTAGAAGCATTGAGATATCACATCTCATGCTATCGGAAGGGTCTCAGGATTGGAATGGGAAGGAGTTGTATATGACATCTCATGCCGTAGGAAGGGTCTCAGGTTTGGTATAAGCATTGAGATATCACATCTTTGCAATCGAAAGGGTCTCAGGATTGGAATGGGAAGGAGTTGGATATCCCATCTCATGTTATAGGAAGAGTCTCAGGTTTGGTATTAGAAGCATTGAGATATCACATCTCATGCTATAGGAAGTGTCTCAGGATTGGAATGGGAAGGACTTGGATATCACATATGCTATAGGGAGGGTCTCAAGTTTGATATTAGAAGCATTGAGATATCACATCTCATGCTATAGGAAGGGTCTCAGGATTGGAATGGGAAGGATTGGATATCACATCTCATGCTATAGGAAAGGTCTCAGGTTTGTTATAAGCAGTGAGAAACATCTCATGCTATAGGAAGTGTCTCAGGATTGGAATGGGAAGGAGTTGGATATCACATCTCATGCTATAGGAAGGGTCTCAGGTTTGGTAGCATTGAGATATCACATCTCATGCTATAGGAAGGGTCTCAGGATTGGAATGGGAAGAAGTTGGATATCACATCTCATGCTATAGTAAGGATCTCAGATTTGGTATTAGAAGCATTGAGATATCAAGTCTCATGGTATAGGAAGGGTCTCAGAATTGGAATGGGAAGGAGTTGGATATCACATCTCAAGCTATAGGAAGGGTCTCAGGATTGGAATGGGAAGGAGTTTGATATCACATCTCATGCCATAGTATGGGTCTCAGGTTTGGTAGAAGCATTGGGATATCACATCTCATGCTATCGGAAGGGTATCAGTATTGGATTTGGAAGGAGTTGGATATCCCATCTCATGCTATAGGAAGGGTCTCAGGTTGGAATGGGAAGGAGTTGGATATCACATCTCATGTTATAGGAAGGGTCTCAGGATTGGAATGGGAAGGACTTGGATATCATATCTAATGCTATAGGAAGGGTCTCAGAATTGGAATGGGAAGGAGTTGGATATCATCTCATGTTATAGGAAAGATCTCAGGTTTGGTATTAGAAGCATTGAGACATCACATCTCATGTTATAGGAAGGGTCTCAGGATTGGAATGGGAAGAAGTTGGATATCACATCTCATGCTATAGGAAGGGTCTCAGGTTTGGTATAAGCTTTGAGATATCACATCTCATGCTATAGGAAGGGTCTCAGGATTGGAATGGGAAGAAGTTGGATATCACATCTCATGATAAAGGAAGGGTCTAAGGTTTGGTATTAGAAGCATTGAGATATCACTTCTCATGCTATAGGAAGGGTCTCAGGATTGGAATGGGAAGGACTTGGATATCACATCTCATGCTATAGGGAGGGTCTCAAGTTTGATATTAGAAGCATTGAGATATCACATCTCATGATATCGGAAGGGTCTCAGGATTGGAATGGGAAGGATTTGGATATCACATCTCATGTTATTGGACGGGTCTCAGGTTTGGTATTAGAAGCATTGAGACATCACATCTCATGTTATAGGAAGGGTCTCAGGATTGGAATGGGAAGAAGTTGGATATCACATCTCATGCTATAGGAAGGGTCTCAGGTTTGTTATAAGCAGTGAGATATCACATCTCATGATATCGGAAGGGTCTCAGGATTGGAATGGGAAGGAGCTGGATATCACATCTCATGATAAAGGAAGGGTCTAAGGTTTGGTATTAGAAGCATTGAGATATCACTTCTCATGCTATAGGAAGGGTCTCAGGATTGGAATGGGAAGGACTTGGATATCACATCTCATGCTATAGGGAGGGTCTCAAGTTTGATATTAGAAGCATTGAGATATCACATCTCATGATATCGGAAGGGTCTCAGGATTGGAATGGGAAGGATTTGGATATCACATCTCATGTTATAGGACGGGTCTCAGGTTTGGTATTAGAAGCATTGAGATATCAAGTCTCATGGTATAGGAAGGGTCTCAGAATTGGAATGGGAAGGAGTTGGATATCACATCTCAAGCTATAGGAAGGGTCTCAGGATTGGAATGGGAAGGAGTTTGATATCACATCTCATGCCATAGTATGGGTCTCAGGTTTGGTAGAAGCATTGGGATATCACATCTCATGCTATCGGAAGGGTATCAGTATTGGATTTGGAAGGAGTTGGATATCCCATTTCATGCTATAGGAAGGGTCTCAGGTTGGAATGGGAAGGAGTTGGATATCACATCTCATGTTATAGGAAGGGTCTCAGGATTGGAATGGGAAGGACTTGGATATCATATCTCATGCTATAGGAAGGGTCTCATAATTGGAATGGGAAGGAGTTGGATATCACATCTCATGTTATAGGAAAGATCTCAGGTTTGGTATTAGAAGCATTGAGACATCACATCTCATGTTATAGGAAGGGTCTCAGGATTGGAATGGGAAGAAGTTGGATATCACATCTCATGCTATAGGAAGGGTCTCAGGTTTGGTATAAGCATTGAGATATCACATCTCATGCTATAGGAAGGGTCTCAGGATTGGAATGGGAAGAAGTTGGATATCACATCTCATGCTATAGGAAGCATCTCAGATTTGTTATTAGAAGCATTGAGATATCACATCTCATGCTATCGGAAGGGTCTCAGGATTGGAATGGGAAGGAGTTGTATATGACATCTCATGCCGTAGGAAGGGTCTCAGGTTTGGTATAAGAATTGAGATATCACATCTTTGCAATCGAAAGGGTCTCAGGATTGGAATGGGAAGGAGTTGGATATCCCATCTCATGTTATAGGAAGAGTCTCAGGTTTGGTATTAGAAGCATTGAGATATCACATCTCATGCTATAGGAAGTGTCTCAGGATTGGAATGGGAAGGACTTGGATATCACATATGCTATAGGGAGGGTCTCAAGTTTGATATTAGAAGCATTGAGATATCACATCTCATGCTATAGGAATGGTCTCAGGATTGGAATGGGAAGGATTGGATATCACATCTCATGCTATAGGAAGGGTCTCAGGTTTGTTATAAGCAGTGAGATACATCTCATGCTATAGGAAGTGTCTCAGGATTGGAATGGGAAGGAGTTGGATATCACATCTCATGCTATAGGAAGGGTCTCAGGTTTGGTAGCATTGAGATATCACATCTCATGCTATAGGAAGGGTCTCAGGATTGGAATGGGAAGAAGTTGGATATCCCATCTCATGTTATAGGACGGGTCTCTGGTTTGGTATTAGAATCATTGAGATATCACATCGCATGCTGTAGGAAGGGTCTAAGGATTGGAATGGGATGGACTTGGACATCACATCTCATGCTATAGGTAGGCTCTCAGGTTTGGTATAAGCATTGAGATATCACATCTCATGGTATAGGAAGGGTCTCAGGATTGGAATTGGACGGATTTGGATATCACATCTCATGCTATAGGAAGGGTCTCAGGTTTGGTATACGCATGGAGATATCACTTCTCATGCTATAGGAAGGGTCTCAGGATTGGAATGGGAAGGAGTTGGATATCACATCTCATGGTATAGGAAGGGTCTCTGATTTGGTATAAGCATTGAGATATCACATCTCATGCTATAGGAAGGGTCTCAGGATTGGAATTGGAAGGAGTTGTATATGACATCTCAGGCTATAGGAAGCGTCTCAGGTTTGGTATAAGCATTGAGATATCACATCTCTGCTATCGGAAGGGTCTCAGGATTGGAATGGGAAGGACTTGGATGTCACATCTCATGCTATAGGGAGGGTCTCAAGTTTGATATTAGAAGCATTGAGATAACAAATCTCATGATATCGGAAGGGTCTCAGGATTGGAATGGGAAGGAGTTGGATATCATATCTCATGATATAGGAAGGGTCTAAGGTTTGGAAGGGGAAGGATTTGGATATCACATCTCATGTTATAGGACGGGTCTCAGGTTTGGTATTAGAAGCATTGAGATATCAAGTCTCATGGTATAGGAAGGGTCTCAGAATTGGAATGGGAAGGAGTTGGATAACACATCTCAAGCTATAGGAAGGGTCTCAGGATTGGAATGGGAAGAAGTTTGATATCACATCTCATGCCATAGTATGGGTCTCAGGTTTGGTAGAAGCATTGGGATATCACATCTCATGCTATCGGAAGGGTATCAGTATTGGATTTGGAAGGAGGTGGATATCCCATCTCATGTTATAGGAAGGGTCTCAGGATTGGAATGGGAAGGACTTGGATATCATATCTCATGCTATAGGAAGGGTCTCATAATTGGAATGGGAAGGAGTTGGATATCACATCTCATGTTATAGGAAAGATCTCAGGTTTGGTATTAGAAGCATTGAGACATCACATCTCATGTTATAGGAAGGGTCTCAGGATTGGAATGGGAAGAAGTTGGATATCACATCTCATGCTATAGGAAGGGTCTCAGGTTTGGTATAAGCATTGAGATATCACATCTCATGCTATAGGAAGGGTCTCAGGATTGGAATGGGAAGAAGTTGGATATCACATCTCATGCTATAGGAAGCATCTCAGATTTGGTATTAGAAGCATTGAGATATCACATCTTTGCAATCGAAAGGGTCTCAGGATTGGAATGGGAAGGAGTTGGATATCCCATCTCATGTTATAGGAAGAGTCTCAGGTTTGGTATTAGAAGCATTGAGATATCACATCTCATGCTATAGGAAGGGTCTCAGGATTGGAATGGGAAGGATTGGATATCGCATCTCATGCTATAGGAAGGGTCTCAGGTTTGTTATAAGCAGTGAGAAACATCTCATGCTATAGGAAGTGTCTCAGGATTGGAATGGGAAGGAGTTGGATATCACATCTCATGCTATAGGAAGGGTCTCAGGTTTGGTAGCATTGAGATATCACATCTCATGCTATAGGAAGGGTCTCAGGATTGGAATGGGAAGAAGTTGGATATCACATCTCATGCTATAGGAAGGATCTCAGATTTGGTATTAGAAGCATTGAGATATCAAGTCTCATGGTATAGGAAGGGTCTCAGAATTGGAATGGGAAGGAGTTGGATATCACATCTCAAGCTATAGGAAGGGTCTCAGGATTGGAATGGGAAGGAGTTTGATATCACATCTCATGCCATAGTATGGGTCTCAGGTTTGGTAGAAGCATTGGGATATCACATCTCATGCTATCGGAAGGGTATCAGTATTGGATTTGGAATTAGTTGGATATCCCATCTCATGCTATAGGAAGGGTCTCAGGTTGGAATGGGAAGGAGTTGGATATCACATCTCATGTTATAGGAAGGGTCTCAGGATTGGAATGGGAAGGACTTGGATATCATATCTAATGCTATAGGAAGGGTCTCAGAATTGGAATGGGAAGGAGTTGGATATCATCTCATGTTATAGGAAAGATCTCAGGTTTGGTATTAGAAGCATTGAGACATCACATCTCATGTTATAGGAAGGGTCTCAGGATTGGAATTGGAAGAAGTTGGATATCACATCTCATGCTATAGGAAGGGTCTCAGGTTTGGTATAAGCTTTGAGATATCACATCTCATGCTATAGGAAGGGTCTCAGGATTGGAATGGGAAGAAGTTGGATATCACATCTCATGATAAAGGAAGGGTCTAAGGTTTGGTATTAGAAGCATTGAGATATCACTTCTCATGCTATAGGAAGGGTCTCAGGATTGGAATGGGAAGGACTTGGATATCACATCTCATGCTATAGGGAGGGTCTCAAGTTTGATATTAGAAGCATTGAGATATCACATCTCATGATATCGGAAGGGTCTCAGAATTGGAATGGGAAGGAGTTGGATATCATCTCATGTTATAGGACGGGTCTCAGGTTTGGTATTAGAAGCATTGAGACATCACATCTCATGTTATAGGAAGGGTCTCAGGATTGGAATGGGAAGAAGTTGGATATCACATCTCATGCTATAGGAAGGGTCTCAGGTTTGTTATAAGCAGTGAGATATAACATCTCATGATATCGGAAGGGTCTCCGGATTGGAATGGGAAGGAGCTGGATATCACATCTCATGATAAAGGAAGGTTCTAAGGTTTGGTATTAGAAGCATTGAGATATCACTTCTCATGCTATAGGAAGGGTCTCAGGATTGGAATGGGAAGGACTTGGATATCACATCTCATGCTATAGGGAGGGTCTCAAGTTTGATATTAGAAGCATTGAGATATCACATCTCATGTTATAGGAAGGGTCTCAGGATTGGAATGGGAAGGACTTGGATATCATATCTAATGCTATAGGAAGGGTCTCAGAATTGGAATGGGAAGGAGTTGGATATCATCTCATGTTATAGGAAAGATCTCAGGTTTTGTATTAGAAGCATTGAGACATCACATCTCATGTTATAGGAAGGGTCTCAGGATTGGAATTGGAAGAAGTTGGATATCACATCTCATGCTATAGGAAGGGTCTCAGGTTTGGTAGAAGCATTGGGATATCACATCTCATGCTATCGGAAGGGTATCAGTATTGGATTTGGAATTAGTTGGATATCCCATCTCATGCTATAGGAAGGGTCTCAGGTTGGAATGGGAAGGAGTTGGATATCACATCTCATGTTATAGGAAGGGTCTCAGGATTGGAATGGGAAGGACTTGGATATCATATCTAATGCTATAGGAAGGGTCTCAGAATTGGAATGGGAAGGAGTTGGATATCATCTCATGTTATAGGAAAGATCTCAGGTTTGGTATTAGAAGCATTGAGACATCACATCTCATGTTATAGGAAGGGTCTCAGGATTGGAATTGGAAGAAGTTGGATATCACATCTCATGCTATAGGAAGGGTCTCAGGTTTGGTATAAGCTTTGAGATATCACATCTCATGCTATAGGAAGGGTCTCAGGATTGGAATGGGAAGAAGTTGGATATCACATCTCATGATAAAGGAAGGGTCTAAGGTTTGGTATTAGAAGCATTGAGATATCACTTCTCATGCTATAGGAAGGGTCTCAGGATTGGAATGGGAAGGACTTGGATATCACATCTCATGCTATAGGGAGGGTCTCAAGTTTGATATTAGAAGCATTGAGATATCACATCTCATGATATCGGAAGGGTCTCAGAATTGGAATGGGAAGGAGTTGGATATCATCTCATGTTATAGGACGGGTCTCAGGTTTGGTATTAGAAGCATTGAGACATCACATCTCATGTTATAGGAAGGGTCTCAGGATTGGAATGGGAAGAAGTTGGATATCACATCTCATGCTATAGGAAGGGTCTCAGGTTTGTTATAAGCAGTGAGATATAACATCTCATGATATCGGAAGGGTCTCCGGATTGGAATGGGAAGGAGCTGGATATCACATCTCATGATAAAGGAAGGTTCTAAGGTTTGGTATTAGAAGCATTGAGATATCACTTCTCATGCTATAGGAAGGGTCTCAGGATTGGAATGGGAAGGACTTGGATATCACATCTCATGCTATAGGGAGGGTCTCAAGTTTGATATTAGAAGCATTGAGATATCACATCTCATGTTATAGGAAGGGTCTCAGGATTGGAATGGGAAGGACTTGGATATCATATCTAATGCTATAGGAAGGGTCTCAGAATTGGAATGGGAAGGAGTTGGATATCATCTCATGTTATAGGAAAGATCTCAGGTTTTGTATTAGAAGCATTGAGACATCACATCTCATGTTATAGGAAGGGTCTCAGTATTGGAATGGGAAGAAGTTGGATATCACATCTCATGCTATAGGAAGGGTCTCAGGTTTGGTATAAGCTTTGAGATATCACATCTCATGCTATAGGAAGGGTCTCAGGATTGGAATGGGAAGAAGTTGGATATCACATCTCATGCTATAGGAAGCATCTCAGATTTGGTATTAGAAGCATTGAGATATCACATCTCATGCTATCGGAAGGGTCTCAGGATTGGAATGGGAAGGAGTTGTATATGACATCTCATGCCGTAGGAAGGGTCTCAGGTTTGGTATAAGCATTGAGATATCACATCTTTGCAATCGAAAGGGTCTCAGGATTGGAATGGGAAGGAGTTGGATATCCCATCTCATGTTATAGGAAGAGTCTCAGGTTTGGTATTAGAAGCATTGAGATATCACATCTCATGCTATAGGAAGTGTCTCAGGATTGGAATGGGAAGGACTTGGATATCACATATGCTATAGGGAGGGTCTCAAGTTTGATATTAGAAGCATTGAGATATCACATCTCATGCTATAGGAAGGGTCTCAGGATTGGAATGGGAAGGATTGGATATCACATCTCATGCTATAGGAAGGGTCTCAGGTTTGTTATAAGCAGTGAGATACATCACATGCTATAGGAAGTGTCTCAGGATTGGAATGGGAAGGAGTTGGATATCACATCTCATGCTATAGGAAGGGTCTCAGGTTTGGTAGCATTGAGATATCACATCTCATGCTATAGGAAGGGTCTCAGGATTGGAATGGGAAGAAGTTGGATATCACATCTCATCCTATAGGAAGGATCTCAGATTTGGTATTAGAAGCATTGAGATATCAAGTCTCATGGTATAGGAAGGGTCTCAGAATTGGAATGGGAAGGAGTTGGATATCACATCTCTAGCTATAGGAAGGGTCTCAGGATTGGAATGGGAAGGAGTTTGATATCACATCTCATGCCATAGTATGGGTCTCAGGTTTGGTAGAAGCATTGGGATATCACATCTCATGCTATCGGAAGGGTATCAGTATTGGATTTGGAAGGAGTTGGATATCCCATCTCATGCTATAGGAAGGGTCTCAGGTTGGAATGGGAAGGAGTTGGATATCACATCTCATGTTATAGGAAGGGTCTCAGGATTGGAATGGGAAGGACTTGGATATCATATCTCATGCTATAGGAAGGGTCTCAGAATTGGAATGGGAAGGAGTTGGATATCATCTCATGTTATAGGAAAGATCTCAGGTTTGGTATTAGAAGCATTGAGACATCACATCTCATGTTATAGGAAGGGTCTCAGGATTGGAATGGGAAGAAGTTGGATATCACATCTCATGCTATAGGAAGGGTCTCAGGTTTGGTATAAGCATTGAGATATCACATCTCATGCTATAGGAAGGGTCTCAGGATTGGAATGGGAAGAAGTTGGATATCACATCTCATGCTATAGGAAGGATCTCAGGTTTGGTATTAGAAGCATTGATATATCACATCTCATGCTATAGGAAGGGTCTCAGGATTGGAATGGGTAGGAGTTGGATATTACATTCTTGCTATAGGAAGGGTCTCATGTTTGGAATGGGAAGGAGTTGGATATCACATATGCTATAGGAAGGATCTCAGGTTTGGTATTAGAAGCATTGAGATATCACATCTCATGCTATCGGAAGGGTCTCAGGATTGGAATGGGAATGATTTGGATATCACATCTCATGTTATAGGAAGGGTCTCAGGTTTGGTATAAGCATTGAGATATCACATCTTTGCTATCGGAAGTGGCTCAGGATTGGAATGGGAAGAAGTTGGATATCCCATCTCATGTTATAGGACGGGTCTCTGGTTTGGTATTAGAATCATTGAGATATCACATCGCATGCTGTAGGAAGGGTCTAAGGATTGGAATGGGATGGACTTGGACATCACATCTCATGCTATAGGTAGGCTCTCAGGTTTGGTATAAGCATTGAGATATCACATCTCATGGTATAGGAAGGGTCTCAGGATTGGAATGGGACGGATTTGGATATCACATCTCATGCTATAGGAAGGGTCTCAGGTTTGGTATACGCATGGAGATATCACTTCTCATGCTATATGAAGGGTCTCAGGATTGGAATGGGAAGGAGTTGGATATCACATCTCATGCTATAGGAAGGGTCTCTGATTTGGTATAAGCATTGAGATATCACATCTCATGCTATAGGAAGGGTCTCATGATTGGAATGGGAAGGAGATGTATATGACATCTCAGGCTATAGGAAGGGTCTCAGGTTTGGTATAAGCATTGAGATATCACATCTCTGCTATCGGAAGGGTCTCAGGATTGGAATGGGAAGGACTTGGATGTCACATCTCATGCTCTAGGGAGGGTCTCAAGTTTGATATTAGAAGCATTGAGATAACAAATCTCATGATATCGGAAGGGTCTCAGGATTGGAATGGGAAGGAGTTGGATATCACATCTCATGATATAGGAAGGGTCTAAGGTTTGGAAGGGGAAGGATTTGGATATCACATCTCATGTTATAGGACGGGTCTCAGGTTTGGTATTAGAAGCATTGAGATATCAAGTCTCATGGTATAGGAAGGGTCTCAGAATTGGAATGGGAAGGAGTTGGATAACACATCTCAAGCTATAGGAAGGGTCTCAGGATTGGAATGGGAAGAAGTTTGATATCACATCTCATGCCATAGTATGGGTCTCAGGTTTGGTAGAAGCATTGGGATATCACATCTCATGCTATCGGAAGGGTATCAGTATTGGATTTGGAAGGAGTTGGATATCCCATCATGCTATAGGAAGGGTCTCAGGTTGGAATGGGAAGGAGTTGGATATCACATCTCATGTTATAGGAAGGGTCTCAGGATTGGAATGGGAAGGACTTGGATATCATATCTCATGCTATGGGAAGGCTCTCAGGTTTGGAAGGGGAAGGAGTTGGATATCACATCTCAAGCTATAGGAAGGGTCTCAGGTTTGGTATTAGAAGCATTGAGATATCACATCTCATGCGATAGGAAGGGTCTCAGGATTGGAATGGGAAGGAGTTGGATATCACATCTCAAGCTATAGGAAGAGTCTCAGGTTTGGTATAAGCATTGCGATATCACATCTCATGCTATAGGAAGGGTCTCAGGATTGGAATGGGAAGAAGTTGGATATCACATCTCATGCTATAGGAAGGGTCTCAGGTTTGGTATAAGCATTGAGATATCACATCTCATGCTATAGGAAGGGTCTCAGGATTGGAATGGGAAGGAGTTGTATATGACATCTCATGCCATAGGAAGAGTCTCAGGTTTGGTATAAGCATTGAGATATCACATCACATGCTATAGGAAGGGTCTCGGGATTGAAATGGGAAGGACTTGGATATCACATCTCATGCTATAGGCAGGGTCTCAGGTTTGGAAAGGGAAGGAGTTGGATATCACATTTCATGTTAGAGGTAGGATCTCAGGTTTGGTATTAGAGGCATTGAGATATCACATCTCATGCTATCAGAAGGGTCTCAGGATTGGAATGGGAAGGAGTTGGATATCACATCTCATGCTAAAGGGAGGGTCTCAGGTTTGGAAAGGGAAGGATTTGGATATCACATCTCATGTTATAGGAAGGATCTCAGGTTTGGTATTAGAAGCATTGAGATATCACATCTCATGCTATCGGAAGTATCTCAGGTTTGGTATTAGAGGCATTGAGATATCACATCTCATGCTATCATAAGAGTCTCAGGATTGGAATGGGAAGGAGTTGGATAGCACATCTCATGCTATAGGAAGTGTCTCAGGATTGGAATGGGAAGGAGTTGGATATCACATCTCATGTTATAGGAAGGATCTCAGGTTTGGTATTAGAAGCAATGAGATATCACTTCTCATGCTATAGGGAGGGTCTCAGGATTGGAATGGGAAGGATTTGGATATCACATCTCATGCTATAGGGAGGGTCTCAAGTTTGATATTAGAAGCATTGAGATTTCACATCTCATGATATCGGAAGGGTCTCAGGATTGGAATGGGAAGGAGTTGGATATCACATCCCATGATAAAGGAAGGGTCTAAGGTTTGGTATTAAAAGCATTGAGATATCACTTCTCATGCTATAGGAAGGGTCTCAGGATTGGAATGGGAAGGACTTGGATATCACATCTCATGCTATAGGGAGGGTCTCAAGTTTGATATTAGAAGCATTGAGATATCACATCTTATGATATCGGAAGGGTCTCAGGATTGGAATGGGAAGGATTTGGATATCACATCTCATGTTATAGGACGGGTCTCAGGATTGGAATGGGAAGGAGTTTGATAACACATCTCATGCCATAGTATGGGTCTCAGGTTTGGTAGAAGCATTGGGATATCACATCTCATGCTATCGGAAGGGTATCAGTATTGGATTTGGAAGGAGTTGGATATCCCATCTCATGCTAAAGGAAGGGTCTCAGGTTGGAATGGGAAGGATTTGGATATCACATCTCATGTTATAGGACGGGTCTCAGGATTGGAATGGGAAGGAGTTTGATATCACATCTCATGCCATAGTATGGGTCTCAGGTTTGGTAGAAGCATTGGGATATCACATCTCATGCTATCGGAAGGGTATCAGTATTGGATTTGGAAGGAGTTGGATATCCCATCTCATGTTATAGGAAGGGTCTCAGGATTGGAATGGGAAGGACTTGGATATCATATCTCATGCTATAGGAAGGGTCTCATAATTGGAATGGGAAGGAGTTGGATATCACATCTCATGTTATAGGAAAGATCTCAGGTTTGGTATTAGAAGCATTGAGACATCACATCTCATGTTATAGGAAGGGTCTCAGGATTGGAATGGGAAGAAGTTGGATATCACATCTCATGCTATAGGAAGGGTCTCAGGTTTGGTATAAGCATTGAGATATCACATCTCATGCTATAGGAAGGGTCTCAGGATTGGAATGGGAAGAAGTTGGATATCACATCTCATGCTATAGGAAGCATCTCAGATTTGGTATTAGAAGCATTGAGATATCACATCTCATGCTATCGGAAGGGTCTCAGGATTGGAATGGGAAGGAGTTGTATATGACATCTCATGCCGTAGGAAGGGTCTCAGGTTTGGTATAAGCATTGAGATATCACATCTTTGCAATCGAAAGGGTCTCAGGATTGGAATGGGAAGGAGTTGGATATCCCATCTCATGTTATAGGAAGAGTCTCAGGTTTGGTATTAGAAGCATTGAGATATCACATCTCATGCTATAGGAATTGTCTCAGGATTGGAATGGGAAGGACTTGGATATCACATATGCTATAGGGAGGGTCTCAAGTTTGATATTAGAAGCATTGAGATATCACATCTCATGCTATAGGAAGGGTCTCAGGATTGGAATGGGAAGGATTGGATATCACATCTCATGCTATAGGAAGGGTCTCAGGTTTGTTATAAGCAGTGAGATACATCTCATGCTATAGGAAGTGTCTCAGGATTGGAATGGGAAGGAGTTGGATATCACATCTCATGCTATAGGAAGGGTCTCAGGTTTGGTAGCATTGAGATATCACATCTCATGCTATAGGAAGGGTCTCAGGATTGGAATCGGAAGAAGTTGGATATCACATCTCATGCTATAGGAAGGATCTCAGATTTGGTATTAGAAGCATTGAGATATCAAGTCTCATGGTATAGGAAGGGTCTCAGAATTGGAATGGGAAGGAGTTGGATATCACATCTCAAGCTATAGGAAGGGTCTCAGGATTGGAATGGGAAGGAGTTTGATATCACATCTCATGCCATAGTATGGGTCTCAGGTTTGGTAGAAGCATTGGGATATCACATCTCATGCGATAGGAAGGGTCTCAGGATTGGAATGGGAAGGAGTTGGATATCACATCTCAAGCTATAGGAAGAGTCTCAGGTTTGGTATAAGCATTGAGATATCACATCTCATGCTATAGGAAGGGTCTCAGGATTGGAATGGGAAGGAGTTGTATATGACATCTCATGCCATAGGAAGAGTCTCAGGTTTGGTATAAGCATTGAGATATCACATCACATGCTATAGGAAGGGTCTCGGGATTGAAATGGGAAGGACTTGGATATCACATCTCATGCTATAGGCAGGGTCTCAGGTTTGGAAAGGGAAGGAGTTGGATATCACATTTCATGTTAGAGGTAGGATCTCAGGTTTGGTATTAGAGGCATTGAGATATCACATCTCATGCTATCAGAAGGGTCTCAGGATTGGAATGGGAAGGAGTTGGATATCACATCTCATGCTAAAGGGAGGGTCTCAGGTTTGGAAAGGGAAGGATTTGGATATCACATCTCATGTTATAGGAAGGATCTCAGGTTTGGTATTAGAAGCATTGAGATATCACATCTCATGCTATCGGAAGTATCTCAGGTTTGGTATTAGAGGCATTGAGATATCACATCTCATGCTATCATAAGAGTCTCAGGATTGGAATGGGAAGGAGTTGGATAGCACATCTCATGCTATAGGAAGTGTCTCAGGATTGGAATGGGAAGGAGTTGGATATCACATCTCATGTTATAGGAAGGATCTCAGGTTTGGTATTAGAAGCAATGAGATATCACTTCTCATGCTATAGGGAGGGTCTCAGGATTGGAATGGGAAGGATTTGGATATCACATCTCATGCTATAGGGAGGGTCTCAAGTTTGATATTAGAAGCATTGAGATTTCACATCTCATGATATCGGAAGGGTCTCAGGATTGGAATGGGAAGGAGTTGGATATCACATCCCATGATAAAGGAAGGGTCTAAGGTTTGGTATTAAAAGCATTGAGATATCACTTCTCATGCTATAGGAAGGGTCTCAGGATTGGAATGGGAAGGACTTGGATATCACATCTCATGCTATAGGGAGGGTCTCAAGTTTGATATTAGAAGCATTGAGATATCACATCTTATGATATCGGAAGGGTCTCAGGATTGGAATGGGAAGGATTTGGATATCACATCTCATGTTATAGGACGGGTCTCAGGATTGGAATGGGAAGGAGTTTGATAACACATCTCATGCCATAGTATGGGTCTCAGGTTTGGTAGAAGCATTGGGATATCACATCTCATGCTATCGGAAGGGTATCAGTATTGGATTTGGAAGGAGTTGGATATCCCATCTCATGCTAAAGGAAGGGTCTCAGGTTGGAATGGGAAGGATTTGGATATCACATCTCATGTTATAGGACGGGTCTCAGGATTGGAATGGGAAGGAGTTTGATATCACATCTCATGCCATAGTATGGGTCTCAGGTTTGGTAGAAGCATTGGGATATCACATCTCATGCTATCGGAAGGGTATCAGTATTGGATTTGGAAGGAGTTGGATATCCCATCTCATGTTATAGGAAGGGTCTCAGGATTGGAATGGGAAGGACTTGGATATCATATCTCATGCTATAGGAAGGGTCTCATAATTGGAATGGGAAGGAGTTGGATATCACATCTCATGTTATAGGAAAGATCTCAGGTTTGGTATTAGAAGCATTGAGACATCACATCTCATGTTATAGGAAGGGTCTCAGGATTGGAATGGGAAGAAGTTGGATATCACATCTCATGCTATAGGAAGGGTCTCAGGTTTGGTATAAGCATTGAGATATCACATCTCATGCTATAGGAAGGGTCTCAGGATTGGAATGGGAAGAAGTTGGATATCACATCTCATGCTATAGGAAGCATCTCAGATTTGGTATTAGAAGCATTGAGATATCACATCTCATGCTATCGGAAGGGTCTCAGGATTGGAATGGGAAGGAGTTGTATATGACATCTCATGCCGTAGGAAGGGTCTCAGGTTTGGTATAAGCATTGAGATATCACATCTTTGCAATCGAAAGGGTCTCAGGATTGGAATGGGAAGGAGTTGGATATCCCATCTCATGTTATAGGAAGAGTCTCAGGTTTGGTATTAGAAGCATTGAGATATCACATCTCATGCTATAGGAATTGTCTCAGGATTGGAATGGGAAGGACTTGGATATCACATATGCTATAGGGAGGGTCTCAAGTTTGATATTAGAAGCATTGAGATATCACATCTCATGCTATAGGAAGGGTCTCAGGATTGGAATGGGAAGGATTGGATATCACATCTCATGCTATAGGAAGGGTCTCAGGTTTGTTATAAGCAGTGAGATACATCTCATGCTATAGGAAGTGTCTCAGGATTGGAATGGGAAGGAGTTGGATATCACATCTCATGCTATAGGAAGGGTCTCAGGTTTGGTAGCATTGAGATATCACATCTCATGCTATAGGAAGGGTCTCAGGATTGGAATCGGAAGAAGTTGGATATCACATCTCATGCTATAGGAAGGATCTCAGATTTGGTATTAGAAGCATTGAGATATCAAGTCTCATGGTATAGGAAGGGTCTCAGAATTGGAATGGGAAGGAGTTGGATATCACATCTCAAGCTATAGGAAGGGTCTCAGGATTGGAATGGGAAGGAGTTTGATATCACATCTCATGCCATAGTATGGGTCTCAGGTTTGGTAGAAGCATTGGGATATCACATCTCATGCTATCGGAAGGGTATCAGTATTGGATTTGGAAGGAGTTGGATATCCCATCTCATGCTATAGGAAGGGTCTCAGGTTGGAATGGGAAGGAGTTGGATATCACATCTCATGTTATAGGAAGGGTCTCAGGATTGGAATGGGAAGGACTTGGATATCATATCTCATGCTATAGGAAGGGTCTCAGAATTGGAATGGGAAGGAGTTGGATATCATCTCATGTTATAGGAAAGATCTCAGGTTTGGTATTAGAAGCATTGAGACATCAAATCTCATGTTATAGGAAGGGTCTCAGGATTGGAATGGGAAGAAGTTGGATATCACATCTCATGCTATAGGAAGGGTCTCAGGTTTGGTATAAGCATTGAGATATCACATCTCATGCTATAGGAAGGGTCTCAGGATTGGAATGGGAAGGAGTTGTATATGACATCTAATGCCATAGGAAGGGTCTCAGGTTTGGTATAAGCATTGAGATATCACATCACATGCTATAGGAAGGGTCTCGGGATTGGAATGGGAAGGACTTGGATATCACATCTCATGCTATAGGGAGGGTCTCAAGTTTGATATTAGAAGCATTGAGATATCACATCTCATGATATCGGAAGGGTCTCAGGATTGGAATGGGAAGGAGTTGGATATCACATCTCATGATAAAGGAAGGGTCTAAGGTTTGGAAGGGGAAGGATTTGGATATCACATCTCATGTTATAGGACGGGTCTCAGGTTTGGTATTAGAAGCATTGAGATATCAAGTCTCATGGTATAGGAAGGGTCTCAGAATTGGAATGGGAAGGAGTTGGATAACACATCTCAAGCTATAGGAAGGGTCTCAGTATTGGAATGGGAAAGAGTTGGATATCACATCTCAAGCTATAGGAAGAGTCTCAGGTTTGGTATAAGCATTGAGATATCACATCTCATGCTATAGGAAGGGTCTCAGAATTGGAATGGGAAGGAGTTGGATATCATCTCATGTTATAGGAAAGATCTCAGGTTTGGTATTAGAAGCATTGAGACATCAAATCTCATGTTATAGGAAGGGTCTCAGGATTGGAATGGGAAGAAGTTGGATATCACATCTCATGCTATAGGAAGGGTCTCAGGTTTGGTATAAGCATTGAGATATCACATCTCATGCTATAGGAAGGGTCTCAGGATTGGAATGGGAAGGAGTTGTATATGACATCTAATGCCATAGGAAGGGTCTCAGGTTTGGTATAAGCATTGAGATATCACATCACATGCTATAGGAAGGGTCTCGGGATTGGAATGGGAAGGACTTGGATATCACATCTCATGCTATAGGCAGGGTCTCAGGTTTGGAAAGGGAAGGAGTTGGATATCACATTTCATGTTAGAGGTAGGATCTCAGGTTTGGTATTAGAGGCATTGAGATATCATATCTCATGCTATCAGAAGGGTCTCAGGATTGGAATGGGAAGGAGTTGGATATCACATCTCATGCTAAAGGGAGGGTCTCAGGTTTGGAAAGGGAAGGATTTGGATATCACATCTCATGTTATAGGAAGGATCTCAGGTTTGGTATTAGAAGCATTGAGATATCACATCTCATGCTATCGGAAGTATCTCAGGTTTGGTATTAGAGGCATTGAGATATCACATCTCATGCTATCATAAGAGTCTCAGGATTGGAATGGGAAGGAGTTGGATAGCACATCTCATGCTATAGGAAGTGTCTCAGGATTGGAATGGGAAGGAGTTGGATATCACATCTCATGTTATAGGAAGGATCTCAGGTTTGGTATTAGAAGCATTGAGATATCACTTCTCATGCTATAGGGAGGGTCTCAGGATTGGAATGGGAAGGATTTGGATATCACATCTCATGCTATAGGGAGGGTCTCAAGTTTGATATTAGAAGCATTGAGATATCACATCTCATGATATCGGAAGGGTCTCAGGATTGGAATGGGAAGGAGTTGGATATCACATCTCATGATAAAGGAAGGGTCTAAGGTTTGGTATTAGAAGCATTGAGATATCACTTCTCATGCTATAGGAAGGGTCTCAGGATTGGAATGGGAAGGACTTGGATATCACATCCCATGCTATAGGGAGGGTCTCAAGTTTGATATTAGAAGCATTGAGATATCACATCTCATGATATCGGAAGGGTCTCAGGATTGGAATGGGAAGGATTTGGATATCACATCTCATGTTATAGGACGGGTCTCAGGATTGGAATGGGAAGGAGTTTGATATCACATCTCATGCCATAGTATGGGTCTCAGGTTTGGTAGAAGCATTGGGATATCACATCTCATGCCATCGGAAGGGTATCAGTATTGGATTTGGAAGGAGTTGGATATCCCATCTCATGCTAAAGGAAGTGTCTCAGGTTGGAATGGGAAGGAGTTGGATATCACATCTCATGTTATAGGAAGGGTCTCAGGATTGGAATGGGAAGGAGTTGGATATCACATCTCAAGCTATAGGAAGGGTCTCAGGATTGGAATGGGAAGGAGTTTGATATCACATCTCATGCCATAGTATGGGTCTCAGGTTTGGTAGAAGCATTGGGATATCACATCTCATGCTATCAGAAGGGTATCAGTATTGGATTTGGAAGGAGTTGGATATCCCATCTCATGTAATAGGAAGGGTCTCAGGATTGGAATGGGAAGGACTTGGATATCATATCTCATGCTATAGGAAGGGTCTCATAATTGGAATGGGAAGGAGTTGGATATCACATCTCATGTTATAGGAAAGATCTCAGGTTTGGTATTAGAACCATTGAGACATCACATCTCATGTTATAGGAAGGGTCTCAGGATTGGAATGGGAAGAAGTTGGATATCACATCTCATGCTATAGGAAGGGTCTCAGGTTTGGTATAAGCATTGAGATATCACATCTCATGCTATAGGAAGGGTCTCAGGATTGGAATGGGAAGAAGTTGGATATCACATCTCATGCTATAGGAAGCATCTCAGATTTGGTATTAGAAGCATTGAGATATCACATCTCATGCTATCGGAAGGGTCTCAGGATTGGAATGGGAAGGAGTTGTATATGACATCTCATGCCGTAGGAAGGGTCTCAGGTTTGGTATAAGCATTGAGATATCACATCTTTGCAATCGAAAGGGTCTCAGGATTGGAATGGGAAGGAGTTGGATATCCCATCTCATGTTATAGGAAGAGTCTCAGGTTTGGTATTAGAAGCATTGAGATATCACATCTCATGCTATAGGAAGTGTCTCAGGATTGGAATGGGAAGGACTTGGATATCACATATGCTATAGGGAGGGTCTCAAGTTTGATATTAGAAGCATTGAGATATCACATCTCATGCTATAGGAAGGGTCTCAGGATTGGAATGGGAAGGATTGGATATCACATCTCATGCTATAGGAAGGGTCTCAGGTTTGTTATAAGCAGTGAGATACATCTCATGCTATAGGAAGTGTCTCAGGATTGGAATGGGAAGGAGTTGGATATCACATCTCATGCTATAGGAAGGGTCTCAGGTTTGGTAGCATTGAGATATCACATCTCATGCTATAGGAAGGGTCTCAGGATTGGAATGGGAAGAAGTTGGATATCACATCTCATGCTATAGGAAGGATCTCAGATTTGGTATTAGAAGCATTGAGATATCAAGTCTCATGGTATAGGAAGGGTCTCAGAATTGGAATGGGAAGGAGTTGGATATCACATCTCAAGCTATAGGAAGGGTCTCAGGATTGGAATGGGAAGGAGTTTGATATCACATCTCATGCCATAGTATGGGTCTCAGGTTTGGTAGAAGCATTGGGATATCACATCTCATGCTATCGGAAGGGTATCAGTATTGGATTTGGAAGGAGTTGGATATCCCATCTCATGCTATAGGAAGGGTCTCAGGTTGGAATGGGAAGGAGTTGGATATCACATCTCATGTTATAGGAAGGGTCTCAGGATTGGAATGGGAAGGACTTGGATATCATATCTCATGCTATAGGAAGGGTCTCAGAATTGGAATGGGAAGGAGTTGGATATCATCTCATGTTATAGGAAAGATCTCAGGTTTGGTATTAGAAGCATTGAGACATCACATCTCATGTTATAGGAAGGGTCTCAGGATTGGAATGGGAAGAAGTTGGATATCACATCTCATGCTATAGGAAGGGTCTCAGGTTTGGTATAAGCATTGAGATATCACATCTCATGCTATAGGAAGGGTCTCAGGATTGGAATGGGAAGAAGTTGGATATCACATCTCATGCTATAGGAAGGATCTCAGGTTTGGTATTAGAAGCATTGATATATCACATCTCATGCTATAGGAAGGGTCTCAGGATTGGAATGGGTAGGAGTTGGATATTACATTCTTGCTATAGGAAGGGTCTCATGTTTGGAATGGGAAGGAGTTGGATATCACATATGCTATAGGAAGGATCTCAGGTTTGGTATTAGAAGCATTGAGATATCACATCTCATGCTATCGGAAGGGTCTCAGGATTGGAATGGGAATGATTTGGATATCACATCTCATGTTATAGGAAGGGTCTCAGGTTTGGTATAAGCATTGAGATATCACATCTTTGCTATCGGAAGTGGCTCAGGATTGGAATGGGAAGAAGTTGGATATCCCATCTCATGTTATAGGACGGGTCTCTGGTTTGGTATTAGAATCATTGAGATATCACATCGCATGCTGTAGGAAGGGTCTAAGGATTGGAATGGGATGGACTTGGACATCACATCTCATGCTATAGGTAGGCTCTCAGGTTTGGTATAAGCATTGAGATATCACATCTCATGGTATAGGAAGGGTCTCAGGATTGGAATGGGACGGATTTGGATATCAATTCTCATGCTATAGGAAGGGTCTCAGGTTTGGTATACGCATGGAGATATCACTTCTCATGCTATAGGAAGGGTCTCAGGATTGGAATGGGAAGGAGTTGGATATCACATCTCATGCTATAGGAAGGGTCTCTGATTTGGTATAAGCATTGAGATATCACATCACATGCTATAGGAAGGGTCTCAGGATTGGAATGGGAAGGAGTTGTATATGACATCTCAGGCTATAGGAAGGGTCTCAGGTTTGGTATAAGCATTGAGATATCACATCTCTGCTATCGGAAGGGTCTCAGGATTGGAATGGGAAGGACTTGGATGTCACATCTCATGCTATAGGGAGGGTCTCAAGTTTGATATTAGAAGCATTGAGATAACAAATCTCATGATATCGGAAGGGTCTCAGGATTGGAATGGGAAGGAGTTGGATATCACATCTCATGATATAGGAAGGGTCTAAGGTTTGGAAGGGGAAGGATTTGGATATCACATCTCATGTTATAGGACGGGTCTCAGGTTTGGTATTAGAATCATTGAGATATCACATCGCATGCTGTAGGAAGGGTCTAAGGATTGGAATGGGATGGACTTGGACATCACATCTCATGCTATAGGTAGGCTCTCAGGTTTGGTATAAGCATTGAGATATCACATCTCATGGTATAGGAAGGGTCTCAGGATTGGAATGGTACAGATTTGGATATCACATCTCATGCTATAGGAAGGGTCTCAGGTTTGGTATACGCATGGAGATATCACTTCTCATGCTATAGGAAGGGTCTCAGGATTGGAATGGGAAGGAGTTGGATATCACATCTCATGCTATAGGAAGGGTCTCTGATTTGGTATAAGCATTGAGATATCACATCTCATGCTATAGGAAGGGTCTCAGGATTGGAATGGGAAGGAGTTGTATATGACATCTCAGGCTATAGGAAGGGTCTCAGGTTTGGTATAAGCATTGAGATATCACATCTCTGCTATCGGAAGGGTCTCAGGATTGGAATGGGAAGGACTTGGATGTCACATCTCATGCTATAGGGAGGGTCTCAAGTTTGATATTAGAAGCATTGAGATAACAAATCTCATGATATCGGAAGGGTCTCAGGATTGGAATGGGAAGGAGTTGGATATCACATCTCATGATATAGGAAGGGTCTAAGGTTTGGAAGGGGAAGGATTTGGATATCACATCTCATGTTATAGGACGGGTCTCAGGTTTGGTATTAGAAGCATTGAGATATCAAGTCTCATGGTATAGGAAGGGTCTCAGAATTGGAATGGGAAGGAGTTGGATAACACATCTCAAGCTATAGGAAGGGTCTCAGGATTGGAATGGGAAGAAGTTTGATATCACATCTCATGCCATAGTATGGGTCTCAGGTTTGGTAGAAGCATTGGGATATCACATCTCATGCTATCGGAAGCGTATCAGTATTGGATTTGGAAGGAGTTGGATATCCCATCATGCTATAGGAAGGGTCTCAGGTTGGAATGGGAAGGAGTTGGATATCACATCTCATGTTATAGGAAGGGTCTCAGGATTGGAATGGGAAGGACTTGGATATCATATCTCATGCTATGGGAAGGCTCTCAGGTTTGGAAGGGGAAGGAGTTGGATATCACATCTCAAGCTATAGGAAGGGTCTCAGGTTTGGTATTAGAAGCATTGAGATATCACATCTCATGCTATAGGAAGGGTCTCAGGATTGGAATGGGAAGGAGTTGGATATCACATCTCAAGCTATAGGAAGAGTCTCAGGTTTGGTATAAGCATTGAGATATCATACCTCATGCTATAGGAAGGGTCTCAGAATTGGAATGGGAAGGAGTTGGATATCACATCTCATGTTATAGGAAAGATCTCAGGTTTGGTATTAGAAGCATTGAGACATCAAATCTCATGTTATAGGAAGGGTCTCAGGATTGGAATGGGAAGAAGTTGGATATCACATCTCATGCTATAGGAAGGGTCTCAGGTTTGGTATAAGCATTGAGATATCACATCTCATGCTATAGGAAGGGTCTCAGGATTGGAATGGGAAGGAGTTGTATATGACATCTCATGCCATAGGAAGGGTCTCAGGTTTGGTATAAGCATTGAGATATCACATCACATGCTATAGGAAGGGTCTCGGGATTGGAATGGGAAGGACTTGGATATCACATCTCATGCTATAGGCAGGGTCTCAGGTTTGGAAAGGGAAGGAGTTGGATATCACATTTCATGTTAGAGGTAGGATCTCAGGTTTGGTATTAGAGGCATTGAGATATCACATCTCATGCTATCAGAAGGGTCTCAGGATTGGAATGGGAAGGAGTTGGATATCACATCTCATGCTAAAGGGAGGGTCTCAGGTTTGGAAAGGGAAGGATTTGGATATCACATCTCATGTTATAGGAAGGATCTCAGGTTTGGTATTAGAAGCATTGAGATATCACATCTCATGCTATCGGAAGTATCTCAGGTTTGGTATTAGAGGCATTGAGATATCATATCTCATGCTATCATAAGAGTCTCAGGATTGGAATGGGAAGGAGTTGGATAGCACATCTCATGCTATAGGAAGTGTCTCAGGATTGGAATGGGAAGGAGTTGGATATCACATCTCATGTTATAGGAAGGATCTCAGGTTTGGTATTAGAAGCATTGAGATATCACTTCTCATGCTATAGGGAGGGTCTCAGGATTGGAATGGGAAGTATTTGGATATCACATCTCATGCTATAGGGAGGGTCTCAAGTTTGATATTAGAAGCATTGAGATATCACATCTCATGATATCGGAAGGGTCTCAGGATTGGAATGGGAAGGAGTTGGATATCACATCTCATGATAAAGGAAGGGTCTAAGGTTTGGTATTAGAAGCATTGAGATATCACTTCTCATGCTATAGGAAGGGTCTCAGGATTGGAATGGGAAGGACTTGGATATCACATCCCATGCTATAGGGAGGGTCTCAAGTTTGATATTAGAAGCATTGAGATATCACATCTCATGATATCGGAGGGGTCTCAGGATTGGAATGGGAAGGATTTGGATATCACATCTCATGTTATAGGACGGGTCTCAGGATTGGAATGGGAAGGAGTTTGATATCACATCTCATGCCATAGTATGGGTCTCAGGTTTGGTAGAAGCATTGGGATATCACATCTCATGCCATCGGAAGGGTATCAGTATTGGATTTGGAAGGAGTTGGATATCCCATCTCATGCTAAAGGAAGGGTCTCAGGTTGGAATGGGAAGGAGTTGGATATCACATCTCATGTTATAGGAAGGGTCTCAGGATTGGAATGGGAAGGAGTTGGATATCACATCTCAAGCTATAGGAAGGGTCTCAGGATTGGAATGGGAAGGAGTTTGATATCACATCTCATGCCATAGTATGGGTCTCAGGTTTGGTAGAAGCATTGGGATATCACATCTCATGCTATCAGAAGGGTATCAGTATTGGATTTGGAAGGAGTTGGATATCCCATCTCATGTTATAGGAAGGGTCTCAGGATTGGAATGGGAAGGACTTGGATATCATATCTCATGCTATAGGAAGGGTCTCATAATTGGAATGGGAAGGAGTTGGATATCACATCTCATGTTATAGGAAAGATCTCAGGTTTGGTATTAGAAGCATTGAGACATCACATCTCATGTTATAGGAAGGGTCTCAGGATTGGAATGGGAAGAAGTTGGATATCACATCTCATGCTATAGGAAGGGTCTCAGGTTTGGTATAAGCATTGAGATATCACATCTCATGCTATAGGAAGGGTCTCAGGATTGGAATGGGAAGAAGTTGGATATCACATCTCATGCTATAGGAAGCATCTCAGATTTGGTATTAGAAGCATTGAGATATCACATCTCATGCTATCGGAAGCGTATCAGTATTGGATTTGGAAGGAGTTGGATATCCCATCATGCTATAGGAAGGGTCTCAGGTTGGAATGGGAAGGAGTTGGATATCACATCTCATGTTATAGGAAGGGTCTCAGGATTGGAATGGGAAGGACTTGGATATCATATCTCATGCTATGGGAAGGCTCTCAGGTTTGGAAGGGGAAGGAGTTGGATATCACATCTCAAGCTATAGGAAGGGTCTCAGGTTTGGTATTAGAAGCATTGAGATATCACATCTCATGCTATAGGAAGGGTCTCAGGATTGGAATGGGAAGGAGTTGGATATCACATCTCAAGCTATAGGAAGAATCTCAGGTTTGGTATAAGCATTGAGATATCACACCTCATGCTATAGGAAGGGTCTCAGAATTGGAATGGGAAGGAGTTGGATATCACATCTCATGTTATAGGAAAGATCTCAGGTTTGGTATTAGAAGCATTGAGACATCAAATCTCATGTTATAGGAAGGGTCTCAGGATTGGAATGGGAAGAAGTTGGATATCACATCTCATGCTATAGGAAGGGTCTCAGGTTTGGTATAAGCATTGAGATATCACATCTCATGCTATAGGAAGGGTCTCAGGATTGGAATGGGAAGGAGTTGTATATGACATCTCATGCCATAGGAAGGGTCTCAGGTTTGGTATAAGCATTGAGATATCACATCACATGCTATAGGAAGGGTCTCGGGATTGGAATGGGAAGGACTTGGATATCACATCTCATGCTATAGGCAGGGTCTCAGGTTTGGAAAGGGAAGGAGTTGGATATCACATTTCATGTTAGAGGTAGGATCTCAGGTTTGGTATTAGAGGCATTGAGATATCACATCTCATGCTATCAGAAGGGTCTCAGGATTGGAATGGGAAGGAGTTGGATATCACATCTCATGCTAAAGGGAGGGTCTCAGGTTTGGAAAGGGAAGGATTTGGATATCACATCTCATGTTATAGGAAGGATCTCAGGTTTGGTATTAGAAGCATTGAGATATCACATCTCATGCTATCGGAAGTATCTCAGGTTTGGTATTAGAGGCATTGAGATATCACATCTCATGCTATCATAAGAGTCTCAGGATTGGAATGGGAATGAGTTGGATAGCACATCTCATGCTATAGGAAGTGTCTCAGGATTGGAATGGGAAGGAGTTGGATATCACATCTCATGTTATAGGAAGGATCTCAGGTTTGGTATTAGAAGCATTGAGATATCACTTCTCATGCTATAGGGAGGGTCTCAGGATTGGAATGGGAAGTATTTGGATATCACATCTCATGCTATAGGGAGGGTCTCAAGTTTGATATTAGAAGCATTGAGATATCACATCTCATGATATCGGAAGGGTCTCAGGATTGGAATGGGAAGGAGTTGGATATCACATCTCATGATAAAGGAAGGGTCTAAGGTTTGGTATTAGAAGCATTGAGATATCACTTCTCATGCTATAGGAAGGGTCTCAGGATTGGAATGGGAAGGACTTGGATATCACATCCCATGCTATAGGGAGGGTCTCAAGTTTGATATTAGAAGCATTGAGATATCACATCTCATGATATCGGAGGGGTCTCAGGATTGGAATGGGAAGGATTTGGATATCACATCTCATGTTATAGGACGGGTCTCAGGATTGGAATGGGAAGGAGTTTGATATCACATCTCATGCCATAGTATGGGTCTCAGGTTTGGTAGAAGCATTGGGATATCACATCTCATGCCATCGGAAGGGTATCAGTATTGGATTTGGAAGGAGTTGGATATCCCATCTCATGCTAAAGGAAGGGTCTCAGGTTGGAATGGGAAGGAGTTGGATATCACATCTCATGTTATAGGAAGGGTCTCAGGATTGGAATGGGAAGGAGTTGGATATCACATCTCAAGCTATAGGAAGGGTCTCAGGATTGGAATGGGAAGGAGTTTGATATCACATCTCATGCCATAGTATGGGTCTCAGGTTTGGTAGAAGCATTGGGATATCACATCTCATGCTATCAGAAGGGTATCAGTATTGGATTTGGAAGGAGTTGGATATCCCATCTCATGTTATAGGAAGGGTCTCAGGATTGGAATGGGAAGGACTTGGATATCATATCTCATGCTATAGGAAGGGTCTCATAATTGGAATGGGAAGGAGTTGGATATCACATCTCATGTTATAGGAAAGATCTCAGGTTTGGTATTAGAAGCATTGAGACATCACATCTTATGTTATAGGAAGGGTCTCAGGATTGGAATGGGAAGAAGTTGGATATCACATCTCATGCTATAGGAAGGGTCTCAGGTTTGGTATAAGCATTGAGATATCACATCTCATGCTATAGGAAGGGTCTCAGGATTGGAATGGGAAGAAGTTGGATATCACATCTCATGCTATAGGAAGCATCTCAGATTTGGTATTAGAAGCATTGAGATATCACATCTCATGCTATCGGAAGGGTCTCAGGATTGGAATGGGAAGGAGTTGTATATGACATCTCATGCCGTAGGAAGGGTCTCAGGTTTGGTATAAGCATTGAGATATCACATCTTTGCAATCGAAAGGGTCTCAGGATTGGAATGGGAAGGAGTTGGATATCCCATCTCATGTTATAGGAAGAGTCTCAGGTTTGGTATTAGAAGCATTGAGATATCACATCTCATGCTATAGGAAGTGTCTCGGGATTGGAATGGGAAGGACTTGGATATCACATATGCTATAGGGAGGGTCTCAAGTTTGATATTAGAAGCATTGAGATATCACATCTCATGCTATAGGAAGGGTCTCAGGATTGGAATGGGAAGGATTGGATATCACATCTCATGCTATAGGAAGGGTCTCAGGTTTGTTATAAGCAGTGAGATACATCTCATGCTATAGGAAGTGTCTCAGGATTGGAATGGGAAGGAGTTGGATATCACATCTCATGCTATAGGAAGGGTCTCAGGTTTGGTAGCATTGAGATATCACATCTCATGCTATAGGAAGGGTCTCAGGATTGGAATGGGAAGAAGTTGGATATCACATCTCATGCTATAGGAAGGATCTCAGATTTGGTATTAGAAGCATTGAGATATCAAGTCTCATGGTATAGGAAGGGTCTCAGAATTGGAATGGGAAGGAGTTGGATATCACATCTCAAGCTATAGGAAGGGTCTCAGGATTGGAATGGGAAGGAGTTTGATATCACATCTCATGCCATAGTATGGGTCTCAGGTTTGGTAGAAGCATTGGGATATCACATCTCATGCTATCGGAAGGGTATCAGTATTGGATTTGGAAGGAGTTGGATATCCCATCTCATGCTATAGGAAGGGTCTCAGGTTGGAATGGGAAGGAGTTGGATATCACATCTCATGTTATAGGAAGGGTCTCAGGATTGGAATGGGAAGGACTTGGATATCATATCTCATGCTATAGGAAGGGTCTCAGAATTGGAATGGGAAGGAGTTGGATATCATCTCATGTTATAGGAAAGATCTCAGGTTTGGTATTAGAAGCATTGAGACATCACATCTCATGTTATAGGAAGGGTCTCAGGATTGGAATGGGAAGAAGTTGGATATCACATCTCATGCTATAGGAAGGGTCTCAGGTTTGGTATAAGCATTGAGATATCACATCTCATGCTATAGGAAGGGTCTCAGGATTGGAATGGGAAAAAGTTGGATATCACATCTCATGCTATAGGAAGGATCTCAGGTTTGGTATTAGAAGCATTGATATATCACATCTCATGCTATAGGAAGGGTCTCAGGATTGGAATGGGTAGGAGTTGGATATTACATTCTTGCTATAGGAAGGGTCTCATGTTTGGAATGGGAAGGAGTTGGATATCACATATGCTATAGGAAGGATCTCAGGTTTGGTATTAGAAGCATTGAGATATCACATCTCATGCTATCGGAAGGGTCTCAGGATTGGAATGGGAAGGAGTTGTATATGACATCTCATGCCGTAGGAAGGGTCTCAGGTTTGGTATAAGCATTGAGATATCACATCTTTGCAATCGAAAGGGTCTCAGGATTGGAATGGGAAGGAGTTGGATATCCCATCTCATGTTATAGGAAGAGTCTCAGGTTTGGTATTAGAAGCATTGAGATATCACATCTCATGCTATAGGAAGTGTCTCGGGATTGGAATGGGAAGGACTTGGATATCACATATGCTATAGGGAGGGTCTCAAGTTTGATATTAGAAGCATTGAGATATCACATCTCATGCTATAGGAAGGGTCTCAGGATTGGAATGGGAAGGATTGGATATCACATCTCATGCTATAGGAAGGGTCTCAGGTTTGTTATTAGCAGTGAGATACATCTCATGCTATAGGAAGTGTCTCAGGATTGGAATGGGAAGGAGTTGGATATCACATCTCATGCTATAGGAAGGGTCTCAGGTTTGGTAGCATTGAGATATCACATCTCATGCTATAGGAAGGGTCTCAGGATTGGAATGGGAAGAAGTTGGATATCACATCTCATGCTATAGGAAGGATCTCAGATTTGGTATTAGAAGCATTGAGATATCAAGTCTCATGGTATAGGAAGGGTCTCAGAATTGGAATGGGAAGGAGTTAGATATCACATCTCAAGCTATAGGAAGGGTCTCAGGATTGGAATGGGAAGGAGTTTGATATCACATCTCATGCCATAGTATGGGTCTCAGGTTTGGTAGAAGCATTGGGATATCACATCTCATGCTATCGGAAGGGTATCAGTATTGGATTTGGAAGGAGTTGGATATCCCATCTCATGCTATAGGAAGGGTCTCAGGTTGGAATGGGAAGGAGTTGGATATCACATCTCATGTTATAGGAAGGGTCTCAGGATTGGAATGGGAAGGACTTGGATATCATATCTCATGCTATAGGAAGGGTCTCAGAATTGGAATGGGAAGGAGTTGGATATCATCTCATGTTATAGGAAAGATCTCAGGTTTGGTATTAGAAGCATTGAGACATCACATCTCATGTTATAGGAAGGGTCTCAGGATTGGAATGGGAAGAAGTTGGATATCACATCTCATGCTATAGGAAGGGTCTCAGGTTTGGTATAAGCATTGAGATATCACATCTCATGCTATAGGAAGGGTCTCAGGATTGGAATGGGAAAAAGTTGGATATCACATCTCATGCTATAGGAAGGATCTCAGGTTTGGTATTAGAAGCATTGATATATCACATCTCATGCTATAGGAAGGGTCTCAGGATTGGAATGGGTAGGAGTTGGATATTACATTCTTGCTATAGGAAGGGTCTCATGTTTGGAATGGGAAGGAGTTGGATATCACATATGCTATAGGAAGGATCTCAGGTTTGGTATTAGAAGCATTGAGATATCACATCTCATGCTATCGGAAGGGTCTCAGGATTGGAATGGGAATGATTTGGATATCACATCTCATGTTATAGGAAGGGTCTCAGGTTTGGTATAAGCATTGAGATATCACATCTTTGCTATCGGAAGTGGCTCAGGATTGGAATGGGAAGAAGTTGGATATCCCATCTCATATTATAGGACGGGTCTCTGGTTTGGTATTAGAATCATTGAGATATCACATCGCATGCTGTAGGAAGGGTCTAAGGATTGGAATGGGATGGACTTGGACATCACATCTCATGCTATAGGTAGGCTCTCAGGTTTGGTATAAGCATTGAGATATCACATCTCATGGTATAGGAAGGGTCTCAGGATTGGAATGGGACGGATTTGGATATCAATTCTCATGCTATAGGAAGGGTCTCAGGTTTGGTATACGCATGGAGATATCACTTCTCATGCTATAGGAAGGGTCTCAGGATTGGAATGGGAAGGAGTTGGATATCACATCTCATGCTATAGGAAGGGTCTCTGATTTGGTATAAGCATTGAGATATCACATCTCATGCTATAGGAAGGGTCTCAGGATTGGAATGGGAAGGAGTTGTATATGACATCTCAGGCTATAGGAAGGGTCTCAGGTTTGGTATAAGCATTGAGATATCACATCTCTGCTATCGGAAGGGTCTCAGGATTGGAATGGGAAGGACTTGGATGTCACATCTCATGCTATAGGGAGGGTCTCAAGTTTGATATTAGAAGCATTGAGATAACAAATCTCATGATATCGGAAGGGTCTCAGGATTGGAATGGGAAGGAGTTGGATATCACATCTCATGATATAGGAAGAGTCTAAGGTTTGGAAGGGGAAGGATTTGGATATCACATCTCATGTTATAGGACGGGTCTCAGGTTTGGTATTAGAAGCATTGAGATATCAAGTCTCATGGTATAGGAAGGGTCTCAGAATTGGAATGGGAAGGAGTTGGATAACACATCTCAAGCTATAGGAAGGGTCTCAGGATTGGAATGGGAAGAAGTTTGATATCACATCTCATGCCATAGTATGGGTCTCAGGTTTGGTAGAAGCATTGGGATATCACATCTCATGCTATCGGAAGGGTATCAGTATTGGATTTGGAAGGAGTTGGATATCCCATCATGCTATAGGAAGGGTCTCAGGTTGGAATGGGAAGGACTTGGATATCATATCTCATGCTATGGGAAGGCTCCCAGGATTGGAATGGGAAGGAGTTGTATATGACATCTCATGCCATAGGAAGGGTCTCAGGTTTGGTATAAGCATTGAGATATCACATCACATGCTATAGGAAGGGTCTCGGGATTGGAATGGGAAGGACTTGGATATCACATCTCATGCTATAGGCAGGGTCTCAGGTTTGGAAAGGGAAGGAGTTGGATATCACATTTCATGTTAGAGGTAGGATCTCAGGTTTGGTATTAGAGACATTGAGATATCACATCTCATGCTATCAGAAGGGTCTCAGGATTGGAATGGGAAGGAGTTGGATATCACATCTCATGTTATAGGAAAGATCTCAGGTTTGGTATTAGAAGCATTGAGACATCACATCTCATGTTATAGGAAGGGTCTCAGGATTGGAATGGGAAGAAGTTGGATATCACATCTCATGCTATAGGAAGGGTCTCAGGTTTGGTATAAGCATTGAGATATCACATCTCATGCTATAGGAAGGGTCTCAGGATTGGAATGGGAAGAAGTTGGATATCACATCTCATGCTATAGGAAGCATCTCAGATTTGGTATTAGAAGCATTGAGATATCACATCTCATGCTATCGGAAGGGTCTCAGGATTGGAATGGGAAGGAGTTGTATATGACATCTCATGCCGTAGGAAGGGTCTCAGGTTTGGTATAAGCATTGAGATATCACATCTTTGCAATCGAAAGGGTCTCAGGATTGGAATCGGAAGGAGTTGGATATCCCATCTCATGTTATAGGAAGAGTCTCAGGTTTGGTATTAGAAGCATTGAGATATCACATCTCATGCTATAGGAAGTGTCTCAGGATTGGAATGGGAAGGACTTGGATATCACATATGCTATAGGGAGGGTCTCAAGTTTGATATTAGAAGCATTGAGATATCACATCTCATGCTATAGGAAGGGTCTCAGGATTGGAATGGGAAGGATTGGATATCACATCTCATGCTATAGGAAGGGTCTCAGGTTTGTTATAAGCAGTGAGATACATCTCATGCTATAGGAAGTGTCTCAGGATTGGAATGGGAAGGAGTTGGATATCACATCTCATGCTATAGGAAGGGTCTCAGGTTTGGTATAAGCATTGAGATATCACATATCATGCTATAGGAAGGGTCTCAGGATTGGAATGGGAAGGAGTTGTATATGACATCTCATGCCGTAGGAAGGGTCTTAGGTTTGGTATACGCATTGAGATATCACATCTTTGCAATCGACAGGGTCTCAGGATTGGAATGGGAAGGAGTTGGATATCCCATCTCATGTTATAGGAAGAGTCTCAGGTTTGGTATTAGAAGCATTGAGATATCACATCTCATGCTATAGGAAGTGTCTCAGGATTGGAATGGGAAGGAGTTGGATATCACATCTCATGCTATAGGAAGGGTCTCAGGTTTGGTAGCATTGAGATATCACATCTCATGCTATAGGAAGGGTCTCAGGATTGGAATGGGAAGAAGTTGGATATCATATCTCATGCTATAGGAAGGATCTCAGATTTGGTATTAGAAGCATTGAGATATCAAGTCTCATGGTATAGGAAGGGTCTCAGAATTGGAATGGGAAGGAGTTGGATATCACATCTCAAGCTATAGGAAGGGTCTCAGGATTGGAATGGGAAGGAGTTTGATATCACATCTCATGCCATAGTATGGGTCTCAGGTTTGGTAGAAGCATTGGGATATCACATCTCATGCTATCGGAAGGGTATCAGTATTGGATTTGGAAGGAGTTGGATATCCCATCTCATGCTATAGGAAGGGTCTCAGGTTGGAATGGGAAGGAGTTGGATATCACATCTCATGTTATAGGAAGGGTCTCAGGATTGGAATGGGAAGGACTTGGATATCATATCTCATGCTATAGGAAGGGTCTCAGAATTGGAATGGGAAGGAGTTGGATATCATCTCATGTTATAGGAAAGATCTCAGGTTTGGTATTAGAAGCATTGAGACATCACATCTCATGTTATAGGAAGGGTCTCAGGATTGGAATGGGAAGAAGTTGGATATCACATCTCATGCTATAGGAAGGGTCTCAGGTTTGGTATAAGCATTGAGATATCACATCTCATGCTATAGGAAGGGTCTCAGGAATGGAATGGGAAGAAGTTGGATATCACATCTCATGCTATAGGAAGGATCTCAGGTTTGGTATTAGAAGCATTGATATATCACATCTCATGCTATAGGAAGGGTCTCAGGATTGGAATGGGTAGGAGTTGGATATTACATTCTTGCTATAGGAAGGGTCTCATGTTTGGAATGGGAAGGAGTTGGATATCACATATGCTATAGGAAGGATCTCAGGTTTGGTATTAGAAGCATTGAGATATCACATCTCATGCTATCGGAAGGGTCTCAGGATTGGAATGGGAATGATTTGGATATCACATCTCATGTTATAGGAAGGGTCTCAGGTTTGGTATAAGCATTGAGATATCACATCTTTGCTATCGGAAGTGGCTCAGGATTGGAATGGGAAGAAGTTGGATATCCCATCTCATGTTATAGGACGGGTCTCTGGTTTGGTATTAGAATCATTGAGATATCACATCGCATGCTGTAGGAAGGGTCTAAGGATTGGAATGGGATGGACTTGGACATCACATCTCATGCTATAGGTAGGCTCTCAGGTTTGGTATAAGCATTGAGATATCACATCTCATGGTATAGGAAGGGTCTCAGGATTGGAATGGGACGGATTTGGATATCACATCTCATGCTATAGGAAGGGTCTCAGGTTTGGTATACGCATGGAGATATCACTTCTCATGCTATAGGAAGGGTCTCAGGATTGGAATGGGAAGGAGTTGGATATCACATCTCATGCTATAGGAAGGGTCTCTGATTTGGTATAAGCATTGAGATATCACATCTCATGCTATAGGAAGGGTCTCAGGATTGGAATGGGAAGGAGTTGTATATGACATCTCAGGCTATAGGAAGGGTCTCAGGTTTGGTATAAGCATTGAGATATCACATCTCTGCTATCGGAAGGGTCTCAGGATTGGAATGGGAAGGACTTGGATGTCACATCTCATGCTATAGGGAGGGTCTCAAGTTTGATATTAGAAGCATTGAGATAACAAATCTCATGATATCGGAAGGGTCTCAGGATTGGAATGGGAAGGAGTTGGATATCACATCTCATGATATAGGAAGGGTCTAAGGTTTGGAAGGGGAAGGATTTGGATATCACATCTCATGTTATAGGACGGGTCTCAGGTTTGGTATTAGAAGCATTGAGATATCAAGTCTCATGGTATAGGAAGGGTCTCAGAATTGGAATGGGAAGGAGTTGGATAACACATCTCAAGCTATAGGAAGGGTCTCAGGATTGGAATGGGAAGAAGTTTGATATCACATCTCATGCCATAGTATGGGTCTCAGGTTTGGTAGAAGCATTGGGATATCACTTCTCATGCTATCGGAAGCGTATCAGTATTGGATTTGGAAGGAGTTGGATATCCCATCATGCTATAGGAAGGGTCTCAGGTTGGAATGGGAAGGAGTTGGATATCACATCTCATGTTATAGGAAGGGTCTCAGGATTGGAATGGGAAGGACTTGGATATCATATCTCATGCTATGGGAAGGCTCTCAGGTTTGGAAGGGGAAGGAGTTGGATATCACATCTCAAGCTATAGGAAGGGTCTCAGGTTTGGTATTAGAAGCATTGAGATATCACATCTCATGCTATAGGAAGGGTCTCAGGATTGGAATGGGAAGGAGTTGGATATCACATCTCAAGCTATAGGAAGAGTCTCAGGTTTGGTATAAGCATTGAGATATCACATCTCATGCTATAGGAAGGGTCTCAGAATTGGAATGGGAAGGAGTTGGATATCTCATCTCATGTTATAGGAAAGATCTCAGGTTTGGTATTAGAAGCATTGAGACATCAAATCTCATGTTATAGGAAGGGTCTCAGAATTGGAATGGGAAGGAGTTGGATAACACATCTCAAGCTATAGGAAGGGTCTCAGGATTGGAATGGGAAGAAGTTTGAAATCACATCTCATGCCATAGTATGGGTCTCAGGTTTGGTAGAAGCATTGGGATATCACTTCTCATGCTATCGGAAGCGTATCAGTATTGGATTTGGAAGGAGTTGGATATCCCATCATGCTATAGGAAGGGTCTCAGGTTTGTTATAAGCAGTGAGATACATCTCATGCTATAGGAAGGGTCTCAGGATTGGAATGGGAAGGAGTTGGATATCACATCTCATGCTATAGGAAGGGTCTCAGGTTTGGTATAAGCATTGAGATATCACATCTCATGCTATAGGAAGGGTCTCAGGATTGGAATGGGAAGGAGTTGTATATGACATCTCATGCCGTAGGAAGGGTCTTAGGTTTGGTATACGCATTGAGATATCACATCTTTGCAATCGACAGGGTCTCAGGATTGGAATGGGAAGGAGTTGGATATCCCATCTCATGTTATAGGAAGAGTCTCAGGTTTGGTATTAGAAGCATTGAGATATCACATCTCATGCTATAGGAAGTGTCTCAGGATTGGAATGGGAAGGAGTTGGATATCACATCTCATGCTATAGGAAGGGTCTCAGGTTTGGTAGCATTGAGATATCACATCTCATGCTATAGGAAGGGTCTCAGGATTGGAATGGGAAGAAGTTGGATATCACATCTCATGCTATAGGAAGGATCTCAGATTTGGTATTAGAAGCATTGAGATATCAAGTCTCATGGTATAGGAAGGGTCTCAGAATTGGAATGGGAAGGAGTTGGATATCACATCTCAAGCTATAGGAAGGGTCTCAGGATTGGAATGGGAAGGAGTTTGATATCACATCTCATGCCATAGTATGGGTCTCAGGTTTGGTAGAAGCATTGGGATATCACATCTCATGCTATCGGAAGGGTATCAGTATTGGATTTGGAAGGAGTTGGATATCCCATCTCATGCTATAGGAAGGGTCTCAGGTTGGAATGGGAAGGAGTTGGATATCACATCTCATGTTATAGGAAGGGTCTCAGGATTGGAATGGGAAGGACTTGGATATCATATCTCATGCTATAGGAAGGGTCTCAGAATTGGAATGGGAAGGAGTTGGATATCATCTCATGTTATAGGAAAGATCTCAGGTTTGGTATTAGAAGCATTGAGACATCACATCTCATGTTATAGGAAGGGTCTCAGGATTGGAATGGGAAGAAGTTGGATATCACATCTCATGCTATAGGAAGGGTCTCAGGTTTGGTATAAGCATTGAGATATCACATCTCATGCTATAGGAAGGGTCTCAGGAATGGAATGGGAAGAAGTTGGATATCACATCTCATGCTATAGGAAGGATCTCAGGTTTGGTATTAGAAGCATTGATATATCACATCTCATGCTATAGGAAGGGTCTCAGGATTGGAATGGGTAGGAGTTGGATATTACATTCTTGCTATAGGAAGGGTCTCATGTTTGGAATGGGAAGGAGTTGGATATCACATATGCTATAGGAAGGATCTCAGGTTTGGTATTAGAAGCATTGAGATATCACATCTCATGCTATCGGAAGGGTCTCAGGATTGGAATGGGAATGATTTGGATATCACATCTCATGTTATAGGAAGGGTCTCAGGTTTGGTATAAGCATTGAGATATCACATCTTTGCTATCGGAAGTGGCTCAGGATTGGAATGGGAAGAAGTTGGATATCCCATCTCATGTTATAGGACGGGTCTCTGGTTTGGTATTAGAATCATTGAGATATCACATCGCATGCTGTAGGAAGGGTCTAAGGATTGGAATGGGATGGACTTGGACATCACATCTCATGCTATAGGTAGGCTCTCAGGTTTGGTATAAGCATTGAGATATCACATCTCATGGTATAGGAAGGGTCTCAGGATTGGAATGGGACGGATTTGGATATCACATCTCATGCTATAGGAAGGGTCTCAGGTTTGGTATACGCATGGAGATATCACTTCTCATGCTATAGGAAGGGTCTCAGGATTGGAATGGGAAGGAGTTGGATATCACATCTCATGCTATAGGAAGGGTCTCTGATTTGGTATAAGCATTGAGATATCACATCTCATGCTATAGGAAGGGTCTCAGGATTGGAATGGGAAGGAGTTGTATATGACATCTCAGGCTATAGGAAGGGTCTCAGGTTTGGTATAAGCATTGAGATATCACATCTCTGCTATCGGAAGGGTCTCAGGATTGGAATGGGAAGGACTTGGATGTCACATCTCATGCTATAGGGAGGGTCTCAAGTTTGATATTAGAAGCATTGAGATAACAAATCTCATGATATCGGAAGGGTCTCAGGATTGGAATGGGAAGGAGTTGGATATCACATCTCATGATATAGGAAGGGTCTAAGGTTTGGAAGGGGAAGGATTTGGATATCACATCTCATGTTATAGGACGGGTCTCAGGTTTGGTATTAGAAGCATTGAGATATCAAGTCTCATGGTATAGGAAGGGTCTCAGAATTGGAATGGGAAGGAGTTGGATAACACATCTCAAGCTATAGGAAGGGTCTCAGGATTGGAATGGGAAGAAGTTTGATATCACATCTCATGCCATAGTATGGGTCTCAGGTTTGGTAGAAGCATTGGGATATCACTTCTCATGCTATCGGAAGCGTATCAGTATTGGATTTGGAAGGAGTTGGATATCCCATCATGCTATAGGAAGGGTCTCAGGTTGGAATGGGAAGGAGTTGGATATCACATCTCATGTTATAGGAAGGGTCTCAGGATTGGAATGGGAAGGACTTGGATATCATATCTCATGCTATGGGAAGGCTCTCAGGTTTGGAAGGGGAAGGAGTTGGATATCACATCTCAAGCTATAGGAAGGGTCTCAGGTTTGGTATTAGAAGCATTGAGATATCACATCTCATGCTATAGGAAGGGTCTCAGGATTGGAATGGGAAGGAGTTGGATATCACATCTCAAGCTATAGGAAGAGTCTCAGGTTTGGTATAAGCATTGAGATATCACATCTCATGCTATAGGAAGGGTCTCAGAATTGGAATGGGAAGGAGTTGGATATCTCATCTCATGTTATAGGAAAGATCTCAGGTTTGGTATTAGAAGCATTGGGACATCAAATCTCATGTTATAGGAAGGGTCTCAGAATTGGAATGGGAAGGAGTTGGATAACACATCTCAAGCTATAGGAAGGGTCTCAGGATTGGAATGGGAAGAAGTTTGATATCACATCTCATGCCATAGTATGGGTCTCAGGTTTGGTAGAAGCATTGGGATATCACTTCTCATGCTATCGGAAGCGTATCAGTATTGGATTTGGAAGGAGTTGGATATCCCATCATGCTATAGGAAGGGTCTCAGGTTGGAATGGGAAGGAGTTGGATATCACATCTCATGTTATAGGAAGGGTCTCAGGATTGGAATGGGAAGGACTTGGATATCATATCTCATGCTATGGGAAGACTCTCAGGTTTGGAAGGGGAAGGAGTTGGATATCACATCTCAAGCTATAGGAAGGGTCTCAGGTTTGGTATTAGAAGCATTGAGATATCACATCTCATGCTATAGGAAGGGTCTCAGGATTGGAATGGGAAGAAGTTGGATATCACATCTCATGCTATAGGAAGGGTCTCAGGTTTGGTATAAGCATTGAGATATCACATCTCATGCTATAGGAAGGGTCTCAGGATTGGAATGGGAAGGAGTTGTATATGACATCTCATGCCACAGGAAGGGTCTCAGGTTTGGTATAAGCATTGAGATATCACATCACATGCTATAGGAAGGGTCTCGGGATTGGAATGGGAAGGACTTGGATATCACATCTCATGCTATAGGCAGGGTCTCAGGTTTGGAAAGGGAAGGAGTTGGATATCACATTTCATGTTAGAGGTAGGATCTCAGGTTTGGTATTAGAGGCATTGAGATATCACATCTCATGCTATCAGAAGGGTCTCAGGATTGGAATGGGAAGGAGTTGGATATCACATCTCATGCTAAAGGGAGGGTCTTAGGTTTGGAAAGGGAAGGATTTGGATATCACATCTCATGTTATAGGAAGGATCTCAGGTTTGGTATTAGAAGCATTGAGATATCACATCTCATGCTATCGGAAGTATCTCAGGTTTGGTATTAGAGGCATTGAGATATCACATCTCATGCTATCATAAGAGTCTCAGGATTGGAATGGGAAGGAGTTGGATAGCACATCTCATGCTATAGGAAGTGTCTCAGGATTGGAATGGGAAGGAGTTGGATATCACATCTCATGTTATAGGAAGGATCTCAGGTTTGGTATTAGAAGCATTGAGATATCACTTCTCATGCTATAGGGAGGGTCTCAGGATTGGAATGGGAAGGATTTGGATATCACATCTCATGCTATAGGGAGGGTCTCAAGTTTGATATTAGAAGCATTGAGATATCACATCTCATGATATCGGAAGGGTCTCAGGATTGGAATGGGAAGGAGTTGGATATCACATCTCATGATAAAGGAAGGGTCTAAGGTTTGGTATTAGAAGCATTGAGATATCACTTCTCATGCTATAGGAAGGGTCTCAGGATTGGAATGGGAAGGACTTGGATATCACATCCCATGCTATAGGGAGGGTCTCAAGTTTGATATTAGAAGCATTGAGATATCACATCTCATGATATCGGAAGGGTCTCAGGATTGGAATGGGAAGGATTTGGATATCACATCTCATGTTATAGGACGGGTCTCAGGATTGGAATGGGAAGGAGTTTGATATCACATCTCATGCCATAGTATGGGTCTCAGGTTTGGTAGAAGCATTGGGATATCACATCTCATGCCATCGGAAGGGTATCAGTATTGGATTTGGAAGGAGTTGGATATCCCATCTCATGCTAAAGGAAGGGTCTCAGGTTGGAATGGGAAGGAGTTGGATATCACATCTCATGTTATAGGAAGGGTCTCAGGATTGGAATGGGAAGGAGTTGGATATCACATCTCAAGCTATAGGAAGGGTCTCAGGATTGGAATGGGAAGGAGTTTGATATCACATCTCATGCCATAGTATGGGTCTCAGGTTTGGTTGAAGCATTGGGATATCACATCTCATGCTATCAGAAGGGTATCAGTATTGGATTTGGAAGGAGTTGGATATCCCATATCATGTTATAGGAAGGGTCTCAGGATTGGAATGGGAAGGACTTGGATATCATATCTCATGCTATAGGAAGGGTCTCATAATTGGAATGGGAAGGAGTTGGATATCACATCTCATGTTATAGGAAAGATCTCAGGTTTGGTATTAGAAGCATTGAGACATCACATCTCATGTTATAGGAAGGGTCTCAGGATTGGAATGGGAAGAAGTTGGATATCACATCTCATGCTATAGGAAGGGTCTCAGGTTTGGTATAAGCATTGAGATATCACATCTCATGCTATAGGAAGGGTCTCAGGATTGGAATGGGAAGAAGTTGGATATCACATCTCATGCTATAGGAAGCATCTCAGATTTGGTATTAGAAGCATTGAGATATCACATCTCATGCTATCGGAAGGGTCTCAGGATTGGAATGGGAAGGAGTTGTATATGACATCTCATACCGTAGGAAGGGTCTCAGGTTTGGTATAAGCATTGAGATATCACATCTTTGCAATCGAAAGGGTCTCAGGATTGGAATGGGAAGGAGTTGGATATCCCATCTCATGTTATAGGAAGAGTCTCAGGTTTGGTATTAGAAGCATTGAGATATCACATCTCATGCTATAGGAAGTGTCTCAGGATTGGAATGGGAAGGACTTGGATATCACATATGCTATAGGGAGGGTCTCAAGTTTGATATTAGAAGCATTGAGATATCACATCTCATGCTATAGGAAGGGTCTCAGGATTGGAATGGGAAGGATTGGATATCACATCTCATGCTATAGGAAGGGTCTCAGGTTTGTTATAAGCAGTGAGATACATCTCATGCTATAGGAAGTGTCTCAGGATTGGAATGGGAAGGAGTTGGATATCACATCTCATGCTATAGGAAGGGTCTCAGGTTTGGTAGCATTGAGATATCACATCTCATGCTATAGGAAGGGTCTCAGGATTGGAATGGGAAGAAGTTGGATATCACATCTCATGCTATAGGAAGGATCTCCGATTTGGTATTAGAAGCATTGAGATATCAAGTCTCATGGTATAGGAAGGGTCTCAGAATTGGAATGGGAAGGAGTTGGATATCACATCTCAAGCTATAGGAAGGGTCTCAGGATTGGAATGGGAAGGAGTTTGATATCACATCTCATGCCATAGTATGGGTCTCAGGTTTGGTAGAAGCATTGGGATATCACATCTCATGCTATCGGAAGGGTATCAGTATTGGATTTGGAAGGAGTTGGATATCCCATCTCATGCTATAGGAAGGGTCTCAGGTTGGAATGGGAAGGAGTTGGATATCACATCTCATGTTATAGGAAGGGTCTCAGGATTGGAATGGGAAGGACTTGGATATCATATCTCATGCTATAGGAAGGGTCTCAGAATTGGAATGGGAAGGAGTTGGATATCATCTCATGTTATAGGAAAGATCTCAGGTTTGGTATTAGAAGCATTGAGACATCACATCTCATGTTATAGGAAGGGTCTCAGGATTGGAATGGGAAGAAGTTGGATATCACATCTCATGCTATAGGAAGGGTCTCAGGTTTGGTATAAGCATTGAGATATCACATCTCATGCTATAGGAAGGGTCTCAGGATTGGAATGGGAAGAAGTTGGATATCACATCTCATGCTATAGGAAGCATCTCAGATTTGGTATTAGAAGCATTGAGATATCACATCTCATGCTATCGGAAGGGTCTCAGGATTGGAATGGGAAGGAGTTGTATATGACATCTCATGCCGTAGGAAGGGTCTCAGGTTTGGTATAAGCATTGAGATATCACATCTTTGCAATCGAAAGGGTCTCAGGATTGGAATGGGAAGGAGTTGGATATCCCATCTCATGTTATAGGAAGAGTCTCAGGTTTGGTATTAGAAGCATTGAGATATCACATCTCATGCTATAGGAAGTGTCTCAGGATTGGAATGGGAAGGACTTGGATATCACATATGCTATAGGGAGGGTCTCAGGTTTGATATTAGAAGCATTGAGATATCACATCTCATGCCATAGGAAGGGTCTCAGGATTGGAATGGGAAGGATTGGATATCACATCTCATGCTATAGGAAGGGTCTCAGGTTTGTTATAAGCAGTGAGATACATCTCATGCTATAGGAAGTGTCTCAGGATTGGAATGGGAAGGAGTTGGATATCACATCTCATGCTATAGGAAGGGTCTCAGGTTTGGTATAAGCATTGAGATATCACATCTCATGCTATAGGAAGGGTCTCAGGATTGGAATGGGAAGGAGTTGTATATGACATCTCATGCCGTAGGAAGGGTCTTAGGTTTGGTATACGCATTGAGATATCACATCTTTGCAATCGACAGGGTCTCAGGATTGGAATGGGAAGGAGTTGGATATCCCATCTCATGTTATAGGAAGAGTCTCAGGTTTGGTATTAGAAGCATTGAGATATCACATCTCATGCTATAGGAAGTGTCTCAGGATTGGAATGGGAAGGACTTGGATATCACATATGCTATAGGGAGGGTCTCAAGTTTGATATTAGAAGCACTGAGATATCACATCTCATGCTATAGGAAGGGTATCAGGATTGGAATGGGAAGGATTGGATATCACATCTCATGCTATAGGAAGGGTCTCAGGTTTGTTATAAGCAGTGAGATACATCTCATACTATAGGAAGTGTCTCAGGATTGGAATGGGAAGGAGTTGGATATCACATCTCATGTTATAGGAAGGATCTCAGGTTTGGTATTAGAAGCATTGAGATATCACTTCTCATGCTATAGGAAGGGTCTCAGGATTGGAATGGGAAGGACTTGGATATCACATCTCATGCTATAGGGAGGGTCCCAAGTTTGATATTAGAAGCATTGAGATATCACATCTCATGATATCGGAAGGGTCTCAGGATTGGAATGGGAAGGAGTTGGATATCACATCTCATGATAAAGGAAGGGTCTAAGGTTTGGTATTAGAAGCATTGAGATATCACTTCTCATGCTATAGGAAGGGTCTCAGGATTGGAATGGGAAGGACTTGGATATCACATCTCATGCCATAGGGAGGGTCTCAAGTTTGATATTAGAAGCATTGAGATATCACATCTCATGATATCGGAAGGGTCTCAGGATTGGAATGGGAAGGATTTGGATATCACATCTCATGTTATAGGACGGGTCTCAGGTTTGGTATTAGAAGCATTGAGATATCAAGTCTCATGGTATAGGAAGGGTCTCAGAATTGGAATGGGAAGGAGTTGGATATCACATCTCAAGCTATAGGAAGGGTCTCAGGATTGGAATGGGAAGGAGTTTGATATCACATGTCATGCCATAGTATGGGTCTCAGGTTTGGTAGAAGCATTGGGATATCACATCTCATGCTATCGGAAGGGTATCAGTATTGGATTTGGAAGAGTTGGATATCCCATCTCATGCTATAGGAAGGGTCTCAGGTTGGAATGGGAAGGAGTTGGATATCACATCTCATGTTATAGGAAGGGTCTCAGGATTGGAATGGGAAGGACTTGGATATCATATCTCATGCTATAGGAAGGGTCTCAGAATTGGAATGGGAAGGAGTTGGATATCACATCTCATGTTATAGGAAAGATCTCAGGTTTGGTATTAGAAGCATTGAGACATCACATCTCATGTTATAGGAAGGGTCTCAGGATTGGAATGGGAAGAAGTTGGATATCACATCTCATGCTATAGGAAGGGTCTCAGGTTTGGTATAAGCATTGAGATATCACATCTCATGCTATAGGAAGGGTCTCAGGATTGGAATGGGAAGAAGTTGGATATCACATCTCATGCTATAGGAAGGATCTCAGATTTGGTATTAGAAGCATTGAGATATCAAGTCTCATGGTATAGGAAGGGTCTCAGAATTGGAATGGGAAGGAGTTGAATATCACATCTCAAGCTATAGGAAGGGTCTCAGGATTGGAATGGGAAGGAGTTTGATATCACATCTCATGCCATAGTATGGGTCTCAGGTTTGGTAGAAGCATTGGGATATCACATCTCATGCTATCGGAAGGGTATCAGTATTGGATTTGGAAGGAGTTGGATATCCCATCTCATGCTATAGGAAGGGTCTCAGGTTGGAATGGGAAGGAGTTGGATATCACATCTCATGTTATAGGAAGGGTCTCAGGATTGGAATGGGAAGGACTTGGATATCATATCTCATGCTATAGGAAGGGTCTCAGAATTGGAATGGGAAGGAGTTGGATATCATCTCATGTTATAGGAAAGATCTCAGGTTTGGTATTAGAAGCATTGAGACATCACATCTCATGTTATAGGAAGGGTCTCAGGATTGGAATGGGAAGGATTTGGATATCACATCTCATGTTATAGGACGGGTCTCAGGTTTGGTATTAGAAGCATTGAGATATCAAGTCTCATGGTATAGGAAGGGTCTCAGAATTGGAATGGGAAGGAGTTGGATATCACATCTCAAGCTATAGGAAGGGTCTCAGGATTGGAATGGGAAGGAGTTTGATATCACATGTCATGCCATAGTATGGGTCTCAGGTTTGGTAGAAGCATTGGGATATCACATCTCATGCTATCGGAAGGGTATCAGTATTGGATTTGGAAGAGTTGGATATCCCATCTCATGCTATAGGAAGGGTCTCAGGTTGGAATGGGAAGGAGTTGGATATCACATCTCATGTTATAGGAAGGGTCTCAGGATTGGAATGGGAAGGACTTGGATATCATATCTCATGCTATAGGAAGGGTCTCAGAATTGGAATGGGAAGGAGTTGGATATCACATCTCATGTTATAGGAAAGATCTCAGGTTTGGTATTAGAAGCATTGAGACATCACATCTCATGTTATAGGAAGGGTCTCAGGATTGGAATGGGAAGAAGTTGGATATCACATCTCATGCTATAGGAAGGGTCTCAGGTTTGGTATAAGCATTGAGATATCACATCTCATGCTATAGGAAGGGTCTCAGGATTGGAATGGGAAGAAGTTGGATATCACATCTCATGCTATAGGAAGGATCTCAGATTTGGTATTAGAAGCATTGAGATATCAAGTCTCATGGTATAGGAAGGGTCTCAGAATTGGAATGGGAAGGAGTTGAATATCACATCTCAAGCTATAGGAAGGGTCTCAGGATTGGAATGGGAAGGAGTTTGATATCACATCTCATGCCATAGTATGGGTCTCAGGTTTGGTAGAAGCATTGGGATATCACATCTCATGCTATCGGAAGGGTATCAGTATTGGATTTGGAAGGAGTTGGATATCCCATCTCATGCTATAGGAAGGGTCTCAGGTTGGAATGGGAAGGAGTTGGATATCACATCTCATGTTATAGGAAGGGTCTCAGGATTGGAATGGGAAGGACTTGGATATCATATCTCATGCTATAGGAAGGGTCTCAGAATTGGAATGGGAAGGAGTTGGATATCATCTCATGTTATAGGAAAGATCTCAGGTTTGGTATTAGAAGCATTGAGACATCACATCTCATGTTATAGGAAGGGTCTCAGTATTGGAATGGGAAGAAGTTGGATATCACATCTCATGCTATAGAAAGGGTCTCAGGTTTGGTATAAGCATTGAGATATCACATCTCATGCTATAGGAAGGGTCTCAGGATTGGAATGGGAAGAAGTTGGATATCACATCTCATGCTATAGGAAGGATCTCAGATTTGGTATTAGAAGCATTGAGATATCACATCTCATGCTATCGGAAGGGTCTCAGGATTGGAATGGGAAGGATTTGGATATCACATCTCATGTCATAGGAAGGATCTCAGGTTTGGTATTAGAAGCATTGATATATCACATCTCATGCTATAGGAATGGTCTCAGGATTGGAATGGGTAGGAGTTGGATATTACATTCTTGCTATAGGAAGGGTCTCATGTTTGGAATGGGAAGGAGTTGGATATCACATATGCTATAGGAAGGATCTCAGGTTTGGTATTAGAAGCATTGAGATATCACATCTCATGCTATCGGAAGGGTCTCAGGATTGGAATGGGAATGATTTGGATATCACATCTCATGTTATAGGAAGGGTCTCAGGTTTGGTATAAGCATTGAGATATCACATCTTTGCTATCGGAAGTGGCTCAGGATTGGAATGGGAAGAAGTTGGATATCCCATCTCATGTTATAGGACGGGTCTCTGGTTTGGTATTAGAATCATTGAGATATCACATCGCATGCTGTAGGAAGGGTCTAAGGATTGGAATGGGATGGACTTGGACATCACATCTCATGCTATAGGTAGGCTCTCAGGTTTGGTATAAGCATTGAGATATCACATCTCATGTTATAGGAAGGGTCTCAGGATTGGAATGGGAAGAAGTTGGATATCACATCTCATGCTATAGGAAGGGTCTCAGGTTTGGTATAAGCATTGAGATATCACATCTCATGCTATAGGAAGGGTCTCAGGATTGGAATGGGAAGAAGTTGGATATCACATCTCATGCTATAGGAAGGATCTCAGATTTGGTATTAGAAGCATTGAGATATCAAGTCTCATGGTATAGGAAGGGTCTCAGAATTGGAATGGGAAGGAGTTGAATATCACATCTCAAGCTATAGGAAGGGTCTCAGGATTGGAATGGGAAGGAGTTTGATATCACATCTCATGCCATAGTTTGGGTCTCAGGTTTGGTAGAAGCATTGGGATATCACATCTCATGCTATCGGAAGGGTATCAGTATTGGATTTGGAAGGAGTTGGATATCCCATCTCATGCTATAGGAAGGGTCTCAGGTTGGAATGGGAAGGAGTTGGATATCACATCTCATGTTATAGGAAGGGTCTCAGGATTGGAATGGGAAGGACTTGGATATCATATCTCATGCTATAGGAAGGGTCTCAGAATTGGAATGGGAAGGAGTTGGATATCATCTCATGTTATAGGAAAGATCTCAGGTTTGGTATTAGAAGCATTGAGACATCACATCTCATGTTATAGGAAGGGTCTCAGGATTGGAATGGGAAGGATTTGGATATCACATCTCATGTTATAGGACGGGTCTCAGGTTTGGTATTAGAAGCATTGAGATATCAAGTCTCATGGTATAGGAAGGGTCTCAGAATTGGAATGGGAAGGAGTTGGATATCACATCTCAAGCTATAGGAAGGGTCTCAGGATTGGAATGGGAAGGAGTTTGATATCACATGTCATGCCATAGTATGGGTCTCAGGTTTGGTAGAAGCATTGGGATATCACATCTCATGCTATCGGAAGGGTATCAGTATTGGATTTGGAAGAGTTGGATATCCCATCTCATGCTATAGGAAGGGTCTCAGGTTGGAATGGGAAGGAGTTGGATATCACATCTCATGTTATAGGAAGGGTCTCAGGATTGGAATGGGAAGGACTTGGATATCATATCTCATGCTATAGGAAGGGTCTCAGAATTGGAATGGGAAGGAGTTGGATATCACATCTCATGTTATAGGAAAGATCTCAGGTTTGGTATTAGAAGCATTGAGACATCACATCTCATGTTATAGGAAGGGTCTCAGGATTGGAATGGGAAGAAGTTGGATATCACATCTCATGCTATAGGAAGGGTCTCAGGTTTGGTATAAGCATTGAGATATCACATCTCATGCTATAGGAAGGGTCTCAGGATTGGAATGGGAAGAAGTTGGATATCACATCTCATGCTATAGGAAGGATCTCAGATTTGGTATTAGAAGCATTGAGATATCAAGTCTCATGCTATAGGAAGGGTCTCAGGATTGGAATGGGAAGAAGTTGGATATCACATCTCATGCTATAGGAAGGATCTCAGATTTGGTATTAGAAGCATTGAGATATCACATCTCATGCTATCGGAAGGGTCTCAGGATTGGAATGGGAAGGATTTGGATATCACATCTCATGTCATAGGAAGGATCTCAGGTTTGGTATTAGAAGCATTGATATATCACATCTCATGCTATAGGAATGGTCTCAGGATTGGAATGGGTAGGAGTTGGATATTACATTCTTGCTATAGGAAGGGTCTCATGTTTGGAATGGGAAGGAGTTGGATATCACATATGCTATAGGAAGGATCTCAGGTTTGGTATTAGAAGCATTGAGATATCACATCTCATGCTATCGGAAGGGTCTCAGGATTGGAATGGGAATGATTTGGATATCACATCTCATGTTATAGGAAGGGTCTCAGGTTTGGTATAAGCATTGAGATATCACATCTTTGCTATCGGAAGTGGCTCAGGATTGGAATGGGAAGAAGTTGGATATCCCATCTCATGTTATAGGACGGGTCTCTGGTTTGGTATTAGAATCATTGAGATATCACATCGCATGCTGTAGGAAGGGTCTAAGGATTGGAATGGGATGGACTTGGACATCACATCTCATGCTATAGGTAGGCTCTCAGGTTTGGTATAAGCATTGAGATATCACATCTCATGCTATAGGAAGGGTCTCAGGATTGGAATGGGACGGATTTGGATATCACATCTCATGCTAAAGGAAGGGTCTCAGGTTTGGTATACGCATGGAGATATCACTTCTCATGCTATAGGAAGGGTCTCAGGATTGGAATGGGAAGGCATTGGATATCACATCTCATGCTATAGGAAGGGTCTCAGATTTGGTATAAGCATTGAGATATCACATCTCATGCTATAGGAAGGGTCTCAGGATTGGAATGGGAAGGAGTTGTATATGACATCTCAGGCTATAGGAAGGGTCTCAGGTTTGGTATAAGCATTGAGATATCACATCTCTGCTATCGGAAGGGTCTCAGGATTGGAATGGGAAGGACTTGGATGTCACATCTCATGCTATAGGGAGGGTCTCAAGTTTGATATTAGAAGCATTGAGGTAACAAATCTCATGATATCGGAAGGGTCTCAGGATTGGAATGGGAAGGAGTTGGATATCACATCTCATGATATAGGAAGGGTCTAAGGTTTGGAAGGGGAAGGATTTGGATATCACATCTCATGTTATAGGACGGGTCTCAGGTTTGGTATTAGAAGCATTGAGATATCAAGTCTCATGGTATAGGAAGGGTCTCAGAATTGGAATGGGAAGGAGTTGGATAACACATCTCAAGCTATAGGAAGGGTCTCAGGATTGGAATGGGAAGAAGTTTGATATCACATCTCATGCCATAGTATGGGTCTCAGGTTTGGTAGAAGCATTGGGATATCACATCTCATGCTATCGGAAGGGTATCAGTATTGGATTTGGAAGGAGTTGGATATCCCATCATGCTATAGGAAGGGTCTCAGGTTGGAATGGGAAGGAGTTGGATATCACATCTCATGTTATAGGAAGGGTCTCAGGATTGGAATGGGAAGGACTTGGATATCATATCTCATGCTATGGGAAGGCTCTCAGGTTTGGAAGGGGAAGGAGTTGGATATCACATCTCAAGCTATAGGAAGGGTCTCAGGTTTGGTATTAGAAGCATTGAGATATCACATCTCATGCTATAGGAAGGGTCTCAGGATTGGAATGGGAAGGAGTTGGATATCACATCTCAAGCTATAGGAAGAGTCTCAGGTTTGGTATAAGCATTGAGATATCACATCTCATGCTATAGGAAGGGTCTCAGAATTGGAATGGGAAGGAGTTGGATATCACATCTCATGTTATAGGAAAGATCTCAGGTTTGGTATTAGAAGCATTGAGACATCAAATCTCATGTTATAGGAAGGGTCTCAGGATTGGAATGGGAAGAAGTTGGATATCACATCTCATGCTATAGGAAGGGTCTCAGGTTTGGTATAAGCATTGAGATATCACATCTCATGCTATAGGAAGGGTCTCAGGATTGGAATGGGAAGGAGTTGTATATGACATCTCATGCCATAGGAAGGGTCTCAGGTTTGGTATAAGCATTGAGATATCACATCACATGCTATAGGAAGGGTCTTGGGATTGGAATGGGAAGGACTTGGATATCACATCTCATGCTATAGGCAGGGTCTCAGGTTTGGAAAGGGAAGGAGTTGGATATCACATTTCATGTTAGAGGTAGGATCTCAGGTTTGGTATTAGAGGCATTGAGATATCACATCTCATGCTATCAGAAGGGTCTCAGGATTGGAATGGGAAGGAGTTGGATATCACATCTCATGCTAAAGGGAGGGTCTCAGGTTTGGAAAGGGAAGGATTTGGATATCACATCTCATGTTATAGGAAGGATCTAAGGTTTGGTATTAGAAGCATTGAGATATCACATCTCATGCTATCGGAAGTATCTCAGGTTTGGTATTAGAGGCATTGAGATATCACATCTCATGCTATCATAAGAGTCTCAGGATTGGAATGGGAAGGAGTTGGATAGCACATCTCATGCTATAGGAAGTGTCTCAGGATTGGAATGGGAAGGAGTTGGATATCACATCTCATGTTATAGGAAGGATCTCAGATTTGGTATTAGAAGCATTGAGATATCACTTCTCATGCTATAGGGAGGGTCTCAGGATTGGAATGGGAAGGATTTGGATATCACATCTCATGCTATAGGGAGGGTCTCAAGTTTGATATTAGAAGCATTGAGATATCACATCTCATGATATCGGAAGGGTCTCAGGATTGGAATGGGAAGGAGTTGGATATCACATCTCATGATGAAGGAAGGGTCTAAGGTTTGGTATTAGAAGCATTGAGTTATCACTTCTAATGCTATAGGAAGGGTCTCAGGATTGGAATGGGAAGGACTTGGATATCACATCACATGCTATAGGAAGGGTCTCAAGTTTGATATTAGAAGCATTGAGATATCACATCTCATGATATCGGAAGGGTCTCAGGATTGGAATGGGAAGGATTTGGATATCACATCTCATGTTATAGGACGGGTCTCAGGTTTGGTATTAGAAGCATTGAGATATCAAGTCTCATGGTATAGGAAGGGTCTCAGAATTGGAATGGGAAGGAGTTGGATATCACATCTCAAGCTATAGGAAGGGTCTCAGGATTGGAATGGGAAGGAGTTTGATATCACATCTCATGCCATAGTATGGGTCTCAGGTTTGGTAGAAGCATTGGGATATCACATCTCATGCTATCGGAAGGGTATCAGTATTGGATTTGGAAGGAGTTGGATATCCCATCTCATGCTAAAGGAAGGGTCTCAGGTTTGGTATAAGCATTGAGATATCACATCACATGCTATAGGAAGGGTCTCGGGATTGGAATGGGAAGGAATTGGATATCACATCTCATGCTATAGGCAGGGTCTCAGGTTTGGAAAGGGAAGGAGTTGGATATCACATTTCATGTTAGAGGTAGGATCTCAGGTTTGGTATTAGAGGCATTGAGATATCACATCTCATGCTATCAGAAGGGTCTCAGGATTGGAATGGGAAGGAGTTGGATATCACATCTCATGCTAAAGGGAGGGTCTCAGGTTTGGAAAGGGAAGCATTTGGATATCACATCTCATGTTATAGGAAGGATCTCAGGTTTGGTATTAGAAGCATTGAGATATCACATCTCATGCTATCGGAAGTATCTCAGGTTTGGTATTAGAGGCATTGAGATATCACATCTCATGCTATCATAAGAGTCTCAGGATTGGAATGGGAAGGAGTTGGATAGCACATCTCATGCTATAGGAAGTGTCTCAGGATTGGAATGGGAAGGAGTTGGATATCACATCTCATGTTATAGGAAGGATCTCAGGTTTGGTATTAGAAGCATTGAGATATCACTTCTCATGCTATAGGGAGGGTCTCAGAATTGGAATGGGAAGGATTTGGATATCACATCTCATGCTATAGGGAGGGTCTCAAGTTTGATATTAGAAGCATTGAGATATCACATCTCATGATATCGGAAGGGTCTCAGGATTGGAATGGGAAGGAGTTGGATATCACATCTCATGATAAAGGAAGGGTCTAAGGTTTGGTATTAGAAGCATTGAGATATCACTTCTCATGCTATAGGAAGGGTCTCAGGTTTGGAAAGGGAAGGATCTGGATTTCACATCTCATGTTATAGGATGGTTCTCATGTTTGGTTTTCTAAGCATTGAGATATCACATCTCATGCTATAGGAAGGGTCTAAGGTTTGGAATGGGAAGGAGTTGGATATCACTTCTCATGCTAAAGGAAAGGTCTCAGGTTTGGAAGGGGAAGGATTTGGATCTCACATCTCATGTTTTAGGACGGGTCTCAGGATTGGAATGGGAAGGAGTTGGATATCACATCTCATGCTAAAGGAACGGTCTCAGGTTTGATAGAAGCAAAGGTTTGGAATGGGAAGGAGTTGGATATCACGTCTCATGTTATAGGAAGGGTCTCAGGATTGGAATGGGAAGGAGTTGGATATCACATCTCATGCTAAAGGAAGGGTCTCAGGTTTGATAGAAGCAATGGTTTGGAATAGGAAGGAGTTTGATATCACACCTCATGTTATAGGAAGAATCTCAGGTTTGGTATTAGAAGCATTGAGATATCACATCTCATGCTATATGAAGGGTCTCAGGATTGGAATGGGAAGGAGTTGGATATCACATCTCATGCTATAGGAAGGGTCTCAGTTTTGGTATAAGCATTGAGATATCCCATCTCATGCTATAGGAAGGGTCTCAGGATTGGAATCGGAAGGAGTTGTATATGACATCTCATGCCATAGGAAGGGTCACAGGTTTGGTATAAGCATTGAGATATCACATCTCTGCTATAGGAAGGGTCTAAGGTTTGGAAGGGGAAGGATTTGGATATCACATCTCATGTTATAGGACCGGTCTCAGGTTTGGTATTAGAAGCATTGAAATATCAAGTCTCATGGTATAGGACGGGTCTCAGAATTGGAATGGGAAGGAGTTGGATATCACATCTTAAGCTATAGGAAGGGTCTCAGGATTGGAATGGGAAGGAGTTTGATATCACATCTCATGCCATGGTATGGGTCTCAGGTTTTGTAGAGGCATTGGGATATCACATCTCATGCTATCGGAAGGGTATCAGGATTGGATTTGGAAGGAGTTGGATATCCCATCTCATGCTATAGGAAGGGTCTAAGGTTGTAATGGGAAGGAGTTGGATATCACATCTCATGTTATAGGAAGGGTCTCAGGATTGGAATGGGAAGGACTTGGATATAACATCTCATTCTATAGGAAGGCTCTCAGGGTTGGAAGGGGAAGGAGTTGGATATCACATTTCATGTTAGAGGTAGGATCTCAGGTTTGGTATTAGAGGCATTGAGATATCACATCTCATGCTATCAGAAGGGTCTCAGGATTGGAATGGGAAGGAGTTGGATATCACATCTCATGCTAAAGGGAGGGTCTAAGGTTTGGAAGGGGAAGGATTTTGATATCACATCTCATGTTATAGGAAGGATCTCAGGTTTGGTATTAGAAGCGTTGAGATATCACATCTCATGCTATCGGAAGGGTCTCAGGTTTGGTATAAGCATTGAGATATCACATCTCTGCTATCGGAAGGGTCTCAGGATTGGAATGGGAAGGACTTGGATATTACAATTCATGTTATAGGAAAGGTCTCAGGTTTGGTATTAGAAGCATTGAGATATCACAGCTCATGCTATAGGAAGGGTTTCAGGATTGGAATGGGAAGGACTTGGATATCACATCTCATGTTATAGGAAGGGTCTCAGGTTTGGTATTAGAAGCATTGAGATATCACATCTCATGCTATAGGAAGGGTCTCAGGAATGGCATGGGAAGGACTTGGATATCACATCTCATGATAAAGGAAGGGTCTAAGGTTTGGAAGGGGAAGGATTTGGATATCACATCTCATGTTATTGGACCGGTCCCTGGTTTGGTATTAGAAGCATTGAGATATCAAGTCTCAAGGTATAGGAGGGGAGTTTGATATCACATCTCATGCCATGGTATGGGTCTCAGGTTTTGTAGAAGCATTGGGATATCACATCTCATCGAAGGGTATCAGGATTGGATTTGGAAGGAGTTGGATATCCCATCTCATGCTATAGGAAGGCTCTCAGGTTTGGTATTAGAAGCATTGAGATATCACATCTCATGCTATAGGAAGGGTCTCAGGATTTGAATGGGAAGGATTTGGATATCACATCTCATGCCAAAGGAAGGGTCTCAGTTTTGGTAGAAGCATTGAGATATCACATCTCATGCTATAGGAAGGGTCTCAGGATTGGAATTTGAAGGAGTTGGATATCACATCTCATGCTAAAGGGAGGGTCTCAGGTTTGGAAGGGGAAGGATTTGGATATCACATCTCATGTTATAGGAAGGATCTCAGGTTTGGTATTAGAAGCATTGAGATATCACATCTCATGCTATAGGAAGGGTCTCAGGATTGGAATGGGAAGGAGTTGGATATCGCATCTCATGTTATAGGAAGGATCTCAGGTTTGGTATTAGAAGCATTGAGATATCACATCACATGCTATAGGAAGGGTCTCAGGATTGGAATGGGAAGGAGTTGGATATCACATCTGATGCTAAAGGAAGGGCCTCAGTTTTGGAAGAAGCATTGAGATATCACATCTCATGCTATAGGAAGGGTCTCAGGATTGGAATGGGAAGGAGTTGGATATCACATCTCATGCTATAGGAAGGGTCTCAGGTTTGGTAGAAGCATTGAGATATCAAGTCTCATGGTGTAGGACGGGTCTCAGAATTGGAATGGGAAGGAGTTGGATATCACATCTCAAGCTATAGGAAGGCTCTCAGGGTTGGAAGGGGAAGGAGTTGGATATCACATTTCATGTTAGAGGTAGGATCTCAGGTTTGGTATTAGCGGCATTGAGATGTCACATCTCATGCTATCAGAAGGGTCTCAGGATTGGAATGGGAAGGAGTTGGATATCACATCTCATGCTAAAGGGAGGGTCTAAGGTTTGGAAGGGAAGGATTTGCATATCACATCTCATGTTATAGGAAGGATCTCAGGTTTGGTATTAGAAGCATTGAGATATCACATCTCATGCTATCGGAAGGGTCTCAGGTTTTTTATAAGCATTGAGATATCACATCTCTGCTATCGGAAGGGTCTCAGGATTGGAATGGGAAGGACTTGGATATTACAATTCATGTTATAGGAAAGGTCTCAGGTTTGGTATTAGAAGCATTGAGATATCACATCTCATGCTATAGGAAGGGTTTCAGGATTGGAATGGGAAGGACTTGGATATCACATCTCATGTTATTGGAAGGGTCTCAGGTTTGGTATTAGAAGCATTGAGATATCACATCTCATGCTATCGGAAGGATCTCAGGATTGGAATCGGAAGGAGTTGGATATCACATCTCATGCTATAGGCAGGGTCTCAGGTTTGGAACGGGAAGGAGTTGGATAGCACATCTCATGCTAAAGGGAGGGTCTCAGGTTTGGAAGGGGAAGGATTTGGATATCACATCACATGTTATAGGAAGGATCTCAGGTTTGGTATTAGAAGCATTGAGATATCACATCTCATGCTATCGGAAGGGTCTCAGGATTGGAATCGGAAGGAGTTGGATATCACATCTCATGCTATAGGAAGGGTCTCAGGTTTGGAACGGGAAGGAGTTGGATATCACATCTCATGTTATAGGAAGAGTCTCAGGTTTGGTATAAGCATTGAGATATCACATCTCTGCAATCACAAGTGTCTCAGGATTGGGATGGGAAGGAGTTGGATATCACATCTCATGTTATAGGAAGGGTCTCAGGAATGGCATGGGAAGGACTTGGATATCACATCTCATGTTATTGGACCGGTCTCAGGTTTGGTATTAGAAGCATTGAGATATCAAGTCTCATGGTATAGGACGGGAGTTTGATATCACATCTCATGCCATGGTATGGGTCTCAGGTTTTGTAGAAGCATTGGGATATCACATCTCATGGAAAGGTATCAGGATTGGATTTGGAAGGAGTTGGATATCCCATCTCATGCTATAGGAAGGGTCTCAGTTTGGAATGGGAAGGAGTTGGATATCACATCTCATGTTATAGGAAGGATCTCAGGATTGAAATGGGAAGGACTTGGATATCACATCTCATGCTGTAGGAAGGCTCTCAGGTTTGGTATTAGAAGCATTGAGATATCACATCTCATGCTATAGGAAGGGTCTCAGGATTGGAATGGGAAGGAGTTGGATATCGCATTTCATGTTATAGGAAGGATCTCAGGTTTGGTATTAGAAGCATTGAGATGTCACATCTCATGCTATAGGAAGGGTCTCAGGATTTGAATGGGAAGGAGTTGGATATCACATCTGATGCTAAAGGAAGGGTCTCAGTTTTGGTAGCAGCATTGAGATATCACATCTCATGCTATAGGAAGGGTCTCAGGATTGGAATTTGAAGGAGTTGGATATCACATCTCATGCTGAAGGGAGGGTCTCAGGTTTGGAAGGGGAAGGATTTGGATATCACATCTCATGTTATAGGAAGGATCTCAGGTTTGGTATTAGAAGCATTGAGATATCACATCTCATGCTATAGGAAGGGTCTCAGGATTGGAATGGGAAGGAGTTGGATATCGCATCTCATGTTATAGGAAGGATCTCAGGTTTGGTATTAGAAGCATTGAGATATCACATCACATGCTATAGGAAGGGTCTCAGGATTGGAATGGGAAGGAGTTGGATATCACATCTGATGCTAAAGGAAGGGCCTCAGTTTTGGTAGAAGCATTGAGATATCATATCTCATGCTATAGGAAGGGTCTCAGGTTTGGTAGAAGCATTGAGATATGAAGTCTCATGGTATAGGACGGGTCTCAGAATTGGAATGGGAAGGAGTTGGATATCACATCTCAAGCTATAGGAAGGGTCTCAGGATTGGAATGGGAAGGAGTTTGATATCACATCTCATGCCATGGTATGGGTCTCAGGTTTTGTAGAGGCATTGGGATATCACATCTCATGCTATCGGAAGGGTATCAGGATTGGATTTGGAAGGAGTTGGATATCCCATCTCATGCTATAGGAAGGGTCTAAGGTTGTAATGGGAAGGAGTTGGATATCACATCTCATGTTATAGGAAGGGTCTCAGGATTGGAATGGGAAGGACTTGGATATAACATCTCATTCTATAGGAAGGCTCTCAGGGTTGGAAGGGGAAGGAGTTGGATATCACATTTCATGTTAGAGGTAGGATCTCAGGTTTGGTATTAGAGGCATTGAGATATCACATCTCATGCTATCAGAAGGGTCTCAGGATTGGAATGGGAAGGAGTTGGATATCACATCTCATGCTAAAGGGAGGGTCTAATGTTTGGAAGGGGAAGGATTTGGATATCACATCTCATGTTATAGGAAGGATCTCAGGTTTGGTATTAGAAGCATTGAGATATCACATCTCATGCTATCGGAAGGGTCTCAGGTTTGGTATAAGCATTGAGATATCACATCTCTGCTATCGGAAGGGTCTCAGGATTGGAATGGGAAGGACTTGGATATTACAATTAATGTTATAGGAAAGGTCTCAGGTTTGATATTAGAAGCATTGAGATATCACAGCTCATGCTATAGGAAGGGTTTCAGGATTGGAATGGGAAGGACTTGGATATCACATCTCATGTTATAGGAAGGGTCTCAGGTTTGGTATTAGAAGCATTGAGATATCACATCTCATGATAAAGGAAGGGTCTAAGGTTTGGAAGGGGAAGGATTTGGATATCACATCTCATGTTATTGGACCGGTCTCAGGTTTGGTATTAGAATCATTGAGATATCAAGTCTCATGGTATAGGACGGGAGTTTGATATCACATCTCATGCCATGGTATGGGTCTCAGGTTTTGTAGAAGCATTGGGATATCACATCTCATGGAAGGGTATCAGGATTGGATTTGGAAGGAGTTGTACATCCCATCTCATGCTATAGGAAGGGTCTCAGGTTGGAATGGGAAGGAGTTGGATATCACATCTCATGTTATAGGAAGGATCTCAGGATTGGAATGGGAAGGACTTGGATATCACATCTCATGCTGTAGGAAGGCTCTCAGGTTTGGTATTAGAAGCATTGAGATATCACATCTCATACTATAGGAAGGGTCTCAGGATTGGAATGGGAAGGAGTTGGATATCGCATCTCATGTTATAGGAAGGATCTCAGGTTTGGTATTAGAAGCATTGAGATGTCACATCTCATGCTATAGGAAGGGTGTCAGGATTTGAATGGGAAGGAGTTGGATATCACATCTGATGCTAAAGGAAGGGTCTCAGTTTTGGTAGAAGCATTGAGATATCACATCTCATGCTATAGGAAGGGTCTCAGGATTGGAATGGGAAGGAGTTGGATATCACATCTCATGCTAAAGGGAGGGTCTCAGGTTTGGAAGGGGAAGGATTTGGATATCACATCTCATGTTATAGGAAGGATCTCAGGTTTGGTATTAGAAGCATTGAGATATCACATCTCATGCTATAGGAAGGGTCTCAGGATTGGAATGGGAAGGAGTTGGATATCGCATCTCATGTTATAGGAAGGATCTCAGGTTTGGTATTAGAAGCTTTGAGATATCACATCACATGCTATAGGAAGGGTCTCAGGATTGGATTGGGAAGGAGTTGGATATCACATCTGATGCTAAAGGAAGGGCCTCAGTTTTGGTAGAAGCATTGAGATATCACATCTCATGCTATAGGAAGGGTCTCAGGATTGGAATGGGAAGGAGTTTGATATCACATCTCATGCTATAGGAAGGGTCTCAGGTTTGGTAGAAGCATTGAGATATGAAGTCTCATGGTATAGGACGGGTCTCAGAATTGGAATGGGAAGGAGTTGGATATCACATCTCAAGCTATAGGAAGGGTCTCAGGATTGGAATGGGAAGGAGTTTGATATCACATCTCATGCCATGGTATGGGTCTCAGGTTTTGTAGAGGCATTGGGATATCACATCTCATGCTATCGGAAGGGTATCAGGATTGAATTTGGAAGGAGTTGGATATCCCATCTCATGCTATAGGAAGGGTCTAAGGTTGTAATGGGAAGGAGTTGGATATCACATCTCATGTTATAGGAAGGGTCTCAGGATTGGAATGGGAAGGACTTGGAAATCACATCTCATGCTGTTGGAAGGCTCTCAGGTTTGGAAAGGGAAGGAGTGGGCTATCACATTTCATGTTAGAGGTAGGATCTCAGGTTTGGTATTAGAGGCATTGAGATATCACATCTCATGGTATCAGAAGTGCATCAGGATTGGAATGGGAAGGAGTTGGATATCACATCTCATGTTATTGGACCGGTCCCTGGTTTGGTATTAGAAGCATTGAGATATCAAGTCTCAAGGTATAGGAGGGGAGTTTGATATCACATCTCATGCCATGGTATGGGTCTCAGGTTTTGTAGAAGCATTGGGATATCACATCTCATGGAAGGGTATCAGGATTGGATTTGGAAGGGGTTGGATATCCCATCTCATGCTATAGGAAGGCTCTCAGGTTTGGTATTAGAAGCATTGAGATATCACATCTCATGCTATAGGAAGGGTATCAGGATTTGAATGGGAAGGAGTTGGATATCACATCTCATGCTAAAGGAAGGGTCTCAGTTTTGGTAGAAGCATTGAGATATCACATCTCATGCTATAGGAAGGGTCTCAGGATTGGAATTTGAAGGAGTTGGATATCACATCTCATGCTAAAGGGAGGGTCTCAGGTTTGGAAGGGGAAGGATTTGGATATCACATCTCATGTTATAGGAAGGATCTCAGGTTTGGTATTAGAAGCATTGAGATATCACATCTCATGCTATAGGAAGGGTCTCAGGATTGGAATGGGAAGGAGTTGGATATCGCATCTCATGTTATAGGAAGGATCTCAGGTTTGGTATTAGAAGCATTGAGATATCACATCACATGCTATAGGAAGGGTCTCAGGATTGGAATGGGAAGGAGTTGGATATCACATCTGATGCTAAAGGAAGGGCCTCAGTTTTGGAAGAAGCATTGAGATATCACATCTCATGCTATAGGAAGGGTCTCAGGATTGGAATGGGAAGGAGTTGGATATCACATCTCATGCTATAGGAAGGGTCTCAGGTTTGGTAGAAGCATTGAGATATCAAGTCTCATGGTGTAGGACGGGTCTCAGAATTGGAATGGGAAGGAGTTGGATATCACATCTCAAGCTATAGGAAGGCTCTCAGGGTTGGAAGGGGAAGGAGTTGGATATCAGATTTCATGTTAGAGGTAGGATCTCAGGTTTGGTATTAGAGGCATTGAGATGTCACATCTCATGCTATCAGAAGGGTCTCAGGATTGGAATGGGAAGAAGTTGGATATCACATCTCATGCTAAAGGGAGGGTCTAAGGTTTGGAAGGGGAAGGATTTGGATATCACATCTCATGTTATAGGAAGGATCTCAGGTTTGGAATTAGAAGCATTGAGATATCACATCTCCTGCTATCGGAAGGGTCTCAGGTTTGGTATAAGCATTGAGATATCACATTTCTGCTATCGGAAACATCTCAGGATTGGAATGGGAAGGACTTGGATATTACAATTCATGTTATAGGAAAGGTCTCAGGTTTGGTATTAGAAGATTTGCGATATCACATCTCATGCTATAGGAAGGGTTTCAGGATTGGAATGGGAAGGACTTGGATATCACATCTCATGTTATTGGAAGGGTCTCAGGTTTGGTATTAGAAGCATTGAGATATCACATCTCATGCTATCGGAAGGGTCTCAGGATTGGAATCGGAAGGAGTTGGATATCACGTCTCATGCTATAGGAAGGGTCTCAGGTTTGGAACGGGAAGGAGTTGGATAGCACATCTCATGCTAAAGGGAGGGACTCAGGTTTGGAAGGGGAAGGATTTGGATATCACATCACATGTTATAGGAAGGATCTCAGGTTTGGTATTAGAAGCATTGAGATATCACATCTCATGGTATCAGAAGTGCATCAGGATTGGAATGGGAAGGAGTTGGATATCACATCTCATGTTATTGGACCGGTCCCTGGTTTGGTATTAGAAGCATTGAGATATCAAGTCTCAAGGTATAGGAGGGGAGTTTGATATCACATCTCATGCCATGGTATGGGTCTCAGGTTTTGTAGAAGCATTGGGATATCACATCTCATGGAAGGGTATCAGGATTGGATTTGGAAGGGGTTGGATATCCCATCTCATGCTATAGGAAGGCTCTCAGGTTTGGTATTAGAAGCATTGAGATATCACATCTCATGCTATAGGAAGGGTATCAGGATTTGAATGGGAAGGAGTTGGATATCACATCTCATGCTAAAGGAAGGGTCTCAGTTTTGGTAGAAGCATTGAGATATCACATCTCATGCTATAGGAAGGGTCTCAGGATTGGAATTTGAAGGAGTTGGATATCACATCTCATGCTAAAGGGAGGGTCTCAGGTTTGGAAGGGGAAGGATTTGGATATCACATCTCATGTTATAGGAAGGATCTCAGGTTTGGTATTAGAAGCATTGAGATATCACATCTCATGCTATAGGAAGGGTCTCAGGATTGGAATGGGAAGGAGTTGGATATCGCATCTCATGTTATAGGAAGGATCTCAGGTTTGGTATTAGAAGCATTGAGATATCACATCACATGCTATAGGAAGGGTCTCAGGATTGGAATGGGAAGGAGTTGGATATCACATCTGATGCTAAAGGAAGGGCCTCAGTTTTGGAAGAAGCATTGAGATATCACATCTCATGCTATAGGAAGGGTCTCAGGATTGGAATGGGAAGGAGTTGGATATCACATCTCATGCTATAGGAAGGGTCTCAGGTTTGGTAGAAGCATTGAGATATCAAGTCTCATGGTGTAGGACGGGTCTCAGAATTGGAATGGGAAGGAGTTGGATATCACATCTCAAGCTATAGGAAGGCTCTCAGGGTTGGAAGGGGAAGGAGTTGGATATCAGATTTCATGTTAGAGGTAGGATCTCAGGTTTGGTATTAGAGGCATTGAGATGTCACATCTCATGCTATCAGAAGGGTCTCAGGATTGGAATGGGAAGAAGTTGGATATCACATCTCATGCTAAAGGGAGGGTCTAAGGTTTGGAAGGGGAAGGATTTGGATATCACATCTCATGTTATAGGAAGGATCTCAGGTTTGGAATTAGAAGCATTGAGATATCACATCTCCTGCTATCGGAAGGGTCTCAGGTTTGGTATAAGCATTGAGATATCACATTTCTGCTATCGGAAACATCTCAGGATTGGAATGGGAAGGACTTGGATATTACAATTCATGTTATAGGAAAGGTCTCAGGTTTGGTATTAGAAGATTTGCGATATCACATCTCATGCTATAGGAAGGGTTTCAGGATTGGAATGGGAAGGACTTGGATATCACATCTCATGTTATTGGAAGGGTCTCAGGTTTGGTATTAGAAGCATTGAGATATCACATCTCATGCTATCGGAAGGGTCTCAGGATTGGAATCGGAAGGAGTTGGATATCACGTCTCATGCTATAGGAAGGGTCTCAGGTTTGGAACGGGAAGGAGTTGGATAGCACATCTCATGCTAAAGGGAGGGACTCAGGTTTGGAAGGGGAAGGATTTGGATATCACATCACATGTTATAGGAAGGATCTCAGGTTTGGTATTAGAAGCATTGAGATATCACATCTCATGCTATCGGAAGGGTATCAGGATTGGAATGGGAAGGAGTTGGATATCGCATCTCATGTTATAGGAAGGATCTCAGGTTTGGTATTAGAAGCATTGAGATATCACATCACATGCTATAGGAAGGGTCTCAGGATTGGAATGGGAAGGAGTTGGATATCACATCTGATGCTAAAGGAAGGGCCTCAGTTTTGGAAGAAGCATTGAGATATCACATCTCATGCTATAGGAAGGGTATCAGGATTTGAATGGGAAGGAGTTGGATATCACATCTCATGCTAAAGGAAGGGTCTCAGTTTTGGTAGAAGCATTGAGATATCACATCTCATGCTATAGGAAGGGTCTCAGGATTGGAATTTGAAGGAGTTGGATATCACATCTCATGCTAAAGGGAGGGTCTCAGGTTTGGAAGGGGAAGGATTTGGATATCACATCTCATGTTATAGGAAGGATCTCAGGTTTGGTATTAGAAGCATTGAGATATCACATCTCATGCTATAGGAAGGGTCTCAGGATTGGAATGGGAAGGAGTTGGATATCGCATCTCATGTTATAGGAAGGATCTCAGGTTTGGTATTAGAAGCATTGAGATATCACATCACATGCTATAGGAAGGGTCTCAGGATTGGAATGGGAAGGAGTTGGATATCACATCTGATGCTAAAGGAAGGGCCTCAGTTTTGGAAGAAGCATTGAGATATCACATCTCATGCTATAGGAAGGGTCTCAGGATTGGAATGGGAAGGAGTTGGATATCACATCTCATGCTATAGGAAGGGTCTCAGGTTTGGTAGAAGCATTGAGATATCAAGTCTCATGGTGTAGGACGGGTCTCAGAATTGGAATGGGAAGGAGTTGGATATCACATCTCAAGCTATAGGAAGGCTCTCAGGGTTGGAAGGGGAAGGAGTTGGATATCACATTTCATGTTAGAGGTAGGATCTCAGGTTTGGTATTAGAGGCATTGAGATGTCACATCTCATGCTATCAGAAGGGTCTCAGGATTGGAATGGGAAGAAGTTGGATATCACATCACATGCTAAAGGGAGGGTCTAAGGTTTGGAAGGGGAAGGATTTGGATATCACATCTCATGTTATAGGAAGGATCTCAGGTTTGGTATTAGAAGCATTGAGATATCACATCTCCTGCTATCGGAAGGGTCTCAGGTTTGGTATAAGCATTGAGATATCACATTTCTGCTATCGGAAGGGTCTCAGGATTGGAATGGGAAGGACTTGGATATTACAATTCATGTTATAGGAAAGGTCTCAGGTTTGGTATTAGAAGATTTGCGATATCACATCTCATGCTATAGGAAGGGTTTCAGGATTGGAATGGGAAGGACTTGGATATCACATCTCATGTTATTGGAAGGGTCTCAGGTTTGGTATTAGAAGCATTGAGATATCACATCTCATGCTATCGGAAGGGTCTCAGGATTGGAATCGGAAGGAGTTGGATATCACGTCTCATGCTATAGGAAGGGTCTCAGGTTTGGAACGGGAAGGAGTTGGATAGCACATCTCATGCTAAAGGGAGGGACTCAGGTTTGGAAGGGGAAGGATTTGGATATCACATCACATGTTATAGGAAGGATCTCAGGTTTGGTATTAGAAGCATTGAGATATCACATCTCATGCTATCGGAAGGGTATCAGGATTGGAATCGGAAGGAGTTGGATATCACATCTCATGCTATAGGAAGGGTCTCAGGTTTGGAACGGGAAGGAGTTGGATATCACATCTCATGTTATAGGAAGAGTCTCAGGTTTGGTATAAGCATTGAGATATCACATCTCTGCAATCGGAAGTGTCTCAGGATTGGGATGGGAAGGAGTTGGATATCACATCTCATGCTACAGGAAGGGTCTCAGGAATGGCATGGGAAGGACTTGGATATCACATCTCATGATAAAGGAAGGGTCTAAGGTTTGGAAGGGGAAGGATTTGGATATCACATCTCATGTTATTGGACCGGTCTCAGGTTTGGTATTAGAAGCATTGAGATATCAAGTCTCATGGTATAGGACGGGAGTTTGATATCACATCTCATGCCATGGTATGGGTCTCAGGTTTTGTAGAAGCATTGGGATATCACATCTCATGGAAAGGTATCAGGATTGGATTTGGAAGGAGTTGGATATCCCATCTCATGCTATAGGAAGGGTCTCAGGTTGGAATGGGAAGGAGTTGGATATCACATCTCATGTTATAGGAAGGATCTCAGGATTGGAATGGGAAGGACTTGGATATCACATCTCATGCTGTAGGAAGGCTCTCAGGTTTGGTATTAGAAGCATTGAGATGTCACATCTCATGCTATAGGAAGGGTCTCAGGATTGGAATGGGAAGGAGTTAGATATCACATCTGATGCTAAAGGAAGGGTCTCAGTTTTGGTAGAAGCAAAGGTTTGGAATGGGAAGGAGTTGGATATCACGTCTCATGTTATAGGAAGGGTCTCAGGATTGGAATGGGAAGGAGTTGGATATCACATCTCATGCTAAAGGAAGGGTCTCAGGTTTGATAGAAGCAAAGGTTTGGAATGGGAAGGAGTTTGATATCACACCTCATGTTATAGGAAGGATCTCAGGTTTGGTATTAGAAGCATTGAGATATCACATCTCATGCTATATGAAGGGTCTCAGGATTGGAATGGGAAGGAGTTGGATATCACATACCATGCTATAGGAAGGGTCTCAGGTTTGGTATAAGCATTGAGATATCCCATCTCATGCTATAGGAAGCGTCTCAGGATTGGAATCAGAAGGAGTTGTATATGACATCTCATGCCATAGGAAGGGTCACAGGTTTGGTATAAGCATTGAGATATCACATCTCTGCTATAGGAAGGGTCTAAGGTTTGGAAGGGGAAGGATTTGGATATCACATCTCATGTTATAGGACCGGTCTCAGGTTTGGTATTAGAAGCATTGAAATATCAAGTCTCATGGTATAGGACGGGTCTCAGAATTGGAATGGGAAGGAGTTGGATATCACATCTCAAGCTATAGGAAGGGTCTCAGGATTTGAATGGGAAGGAGTTTGAAATCACATCTCATGCCATGGTATGGGTCTCAGGTTTTGTAGAGGCATTGGGATATCACATCTCATGCTATCGGAAGGGTATCAGGATTGGATTTGGAAGGAGTTGGATATCCCATCTCATGCTATAGGAAGGGTCTAAGGTTGGAATGGGAAGGAGTTGGATATCACATCTCATGTTATAGGAAGGGTCTCAGGATTGGAATGGGAAGGACTTGGATATAACATCTCATTCTATAGGAAGGCTCTCAGGGTTGGAAGGGGAAGGAGTTGGATATCACATTTCATGTTAGAGGTAGGATCTCAGGTTTGGTATTAGAGGCATTGAGATATCACATCTCATGCTATAAGAAGGGTCTCAGGATTGGAATGGGAAGGAGTTGGATATCACATCTCATGCTAAAGGGAGGGTCTAAGGTTTGGAAGGGGAAGGATTTGGATATCACATCTCATGTTATAGGATGGTTCTCATGTTTGGTTTTAGAAGCATTGAGATATCACATATGCTATAGGAAGGGTCTCAGGATTGGAATGTGAAGGATTTGGATATCAAATCTCATGCTAAAGGAAGAGTCTCAGGTTTAATAGACGCATTGAGATATCACATCTCATGCTATAGGAAGGGTCTCAGGATTGGAATGGGAAGGAGTTGGATATCACATCTCATGCCATAGGAAGGGTCTCAGGTTTGGTATAAGCATTGAGATATCACATCTCTGCTATTGGAAGGGTCTCAGGATTGGATTGGGAAGGAGTTGGATATCCCTTCTCATGCTATAGGAAGGATCGCAGGTTGGAATGGGAAGGAGTTGGATATCACATCTCATGCTAAAGGAAGGGTCTCAGGTTTGGAAGGGGAAGGATTTGGATATCATATCTCATGCTATATGACTGGTCCCATGTTTGGTATTAGAAGCATTGAGATATCACATCTCATGCTACAGGAAGAGTCTCAGGATTGGAATGGGAAGGAGTTGGATATCACATCTCATGTTATAGGAAGGGTCTCAGGATTGGAATGGGAAGCAGTTGGATATCACATCTCATGCCATAGGAAGGGTCATCAGGTTTGGTATAAGCATTGAGATATCACATCTCTGCTCTCGGAAGGGTCTCAGGATAGGAATGGATCTCTGCTCTCGGAAGGGTCTCAGGATAGGAATGGGAAGGACTTAGATATCACATCTCATACTATAGGGAGGGTCTCAGTTTTGATATTAGAAGCATTGAGATATCACATCTCATGCTATCGGAAGGGTCTCAGGATTGGAATGGGATGGAGTTGGATATCACATCTCAAGCTATCTCAGGATTGGAATGGGAAGAAGTTTGATATCACATCTCAAGCTATAGGAACGGTCTCAGGATTGGAAATGGAAGGATCTGGATTTCACATCTAATGTTATAGGATGGTTCTCATGTTTGGTTTTAGAAGCATTGAGATATCACATATGCTATCGGAAGGGTCTCAGGATTGGAAAGGGAAGGATTTGGATTTCACATGTTATAGGATGGTTGTCAGGTTTGATTTTAGAAGCATTAAGATATAAAATCTCATGCTATAGGAAGGGTCTCGGGTTTGGAATGGGAAGGAGTTGGATATCACATCTCATGCTAAAGGAAAGGTCTCAGGTTTGGAAGGGGAAGGATTTGTATCTCACATCTCATGTTGTAGGACGGGTCTCAGGTTTCGTATTAGAAGCATTGAGATATCACATCTCTGCTATCGGAAGGGTCTCAGGATTGGATTGGGAAGGATTTGGATATCATATCTCATGTTATAGGACGGGTCCCAGGTTTGGTATTAGCAGCATTGAGATATCACATCTCATGGTATAGGAAGGGTCTCAGGATTCGAATGGGAAGGAGGTGGATATCCCTTCTCATGCTATAGGAAGGGTCTCAGGTTGGAATGGGAAAGAGTTGGATATCACATCTCATTATAGGAATGGTCTCAGGATTTGACTGGGAAGGATTTGGATATCACATCTCTTGCTATAGGAAGGTCTCAGGTTTTTTATTAGAAACATTGAGATATCACATCTCATGCTATAGGAAGGGTTTCAGGATTGGAATGGGAAGGATTTGGATATCACATCTCATGCTATAGGAAGAGTCTCAGGATTGGAATGGGAAGGAGTTGGATATCACTTCTCATGTTATAGGAAGGAACTCAGGATTGAAATGGGAAGGAGTTGGATATCACATCTCATGCAATAGGAAGGGTCATCAGGTTTGGTATAAGCATTGAGATATCACATCTCTGCTATCGGAAGGGTCTCAGGATAGGAATGGGAAGGACTTAGATATCACATCTCATACTATAGGGAGGGTCTCAGTTTTGATATTAGAAGCATTGAGATATCATATCTCATGCTATCGGAAGGGTCTCAGGATTGGAATGGGATGGAGTTGGATATCACATCTCAAGCTATCTCAGGATTGGAATGGGAAGGAGTTTGATATCACAACTCAAGCTATAGGAAAGGTCTCAGGTTTGGAAGGGGAAGGATTAGGATCTCACATCTCATGTTTTAGGACGGGTCTCAGGTTTGGTATTAGAAGCATTGAGATATCACATCTCATGATATAGGAAGGGTCTCAGGATTGGAATCGGAAGGAGTTGGATATCACATCTCAAGCTATCTCAGGATTGGAATGGGAAGGAGTTTGATATCACACCTCAAGCTATAGGAAGGGTCTCAGGTTTGGAAAGGGAAGGATCTGGATTTCACATCTCATGTTATAGGATGGTTCTCAGGTTTGGTTTTAGAAGCATTAAGATATAACATCTCATGCTATAGGAAGGGCCTCAGGTTTGGAATGGGAAGGAGTTGGATATGACATCTCATGTTAAAGGAAAGGTCTCAGGTTTGGAAGGGGAAGGATTTGGATCTCATATCTCATGTTTTAGGACGGGTCTCAGGTTTGGTATTAGAAGCATTGAGATATCACATCTCAAGGTATAGGAAGGGTCTCAGGATTGGAATGGGAAGGAGTTGGATATCACATTGAATGGGAAGGAGTTTGATATCACATCTGAAGCTATAGGAAGGGTCTCAGGTTTGGAAAGGGAATGATTTGGATTTCACATCTCATGTTATAGGATGGTTCTCATGTTTGGTTTTAGAAGCATTGAGCTATCACATCTCATGCTATAGGAAGAGTCTCAGGATTGGAATGGGAAGGAGTTGGATATCACATCTCATGCTAAAGGAAGGCTCTCAGGTTTGATAGAAGCAAAGGTTTGGAATGGGAAGGAGTTGGATATCACGTCTCATGTTATAGGAAGGGTCTCAGTATAGGAATGGGAAGGAGTTGGATATCACATCTCATGCTAAAGGAAGGGTCTCAGGTTTGATAGAAGCAAAGGTTTGGAATGGGAAGGAGTTGGATATCACGTCTCATGTTATAGGAAGGATCTCAGGTTTGGTATTAGAAGCATTGAGATATCACATCTCATGCTATATGAAGGGTCTCAGGATTGGAATGGGAAGGAGTTGGATATCACATCTCATGCTATAGGAAGGGTCTCAGGTTTGGTATATGCATTGAGATATCCCATCACATGCTATAGGAAGGGTCTCAGGATTGGAATGGGAAGGAGTTGTATATGACATCTCATGCCATAGGAAGGGTCACAGGTTTGGTATAAGCATTGAGATATCACATCTCTGCTATAGGAAGGGTCTCAGGTTTGGAAGGGGAAGGATTTGGATATCACATCTCATGTTATAGGACCGGTCTCAGGTTTGGTATTAGAAGCATTGAAATATCAAGTCTCATGGTATAGGACGGGTCTCAGAATTGGAATGGGAAGGAGTTGGATATCACATCTCAAGCTATAGGAAGCGTCTCATGATTGGAATGGGAAGGAGTTTGTTATCACATCTCATGCCATGGTATGGGTCTGAGGTTTTGTAGAGGCATTGGGATATCACATCTCATGCTATCGGAAGGGTATCAGGATTGGATTTGGAAGGAGTTGGATATCCCATCTCATGCTATAGGAAGGGTCTAAGGTTGGAATGGGAAGGAGTTGGATATCACATCTCATGTTATAGGAAGGGTCTCAGGATTGGAATGGGAAGGACTTGGATATAACATCTCATTCTATAGGAAGGCTCTCAGGGTTGGAAGGGGAAGGAGTTGGATATCACATTTCATGTTAGAGGTAGGATCTCAGGTTTGGTATTAGAGGCATTGAGATGTCACATCTCATGCTATCAGAAGGGTCTCAGGATTGGAATGGGAAGGAGTTGGATATCACATCTCATGCTAAAGGGAGGGTCTAAGGTTTGGAAGGGGAAGGATTTGGATATCACATCTCATGTTATAGGAAGGGTCTCAGGTTTGGTATAAGCATTGAGATATCACATCTCTGCTATCGGAAGGGTCTCAGGATTGGAATGGGAAGGACTTGGATATTACAATTCATGTTATAGGAAAGGTCTCAGGTTTGGTATTAGAAGCATTGAGATATCACATCTCATGCTTTAGGAAGGGTTTCAGGATTGGAATGGGAAGGACTTGGATATCACATCTCATGTTATTGGAAGGGTCTCAGGTTTGGTATTAGAATCATTGAGATATCACATCTCAGGCTATAGGAAGGGTCTCAGGAATGGCATGGGAAGGACTTGGATATCACATCTCATGGTAAAGGAAGGGTCTAAGGTTTGGAAGGGGAAGGATTTGGATATCACATCTCATGTTATTGGACCGGTCTCAGGTTTGGTATTAGAAGCATTGAGATATCAAGTCTCATGGTATAGGACGGGAGTTTGATATCACATCTTATGCCATGGTATGGGTCTCAGGTTTTGTAGAAGCATTGGGATATCACATCTCATGGAAGGGTATGAGGATTGGATTTGGAAGGAGTTGGATATCCCATCTCATGCTATAGGAAGGGTCTCAGGATTGGAATGGGAAGGAGTTGGATATCACATCTGATGCTAAAGGAAGGGTGTCAGTTTTGGTAGAAGCATTGAGATATCACATCTCATGCTATAGGAAGGGTCTCAGGATTGGAATGGGAAGGAGTTGGATATCACATCTCATGCTAAAGGGAGGGTCTCAGGTTTGGAAGGGGAAGGATTTGGATATCACATCTCATGTTATAGGAAGGATCTCAGGTTTGGTTTTAGAAGCATTGAGATATCACATCTCATGCTATAGGAAGGGTCTCAGGATTGGAATGGGAAGGAGTTGGATATCGCATCTCATGTTATAGGAAGGATCTCAAGTTTGGTATTAGAAGCATTGAGATATCACATCTCATGCTATAGGAAGGGTCTCAGGATTGGAATGGGAAGGAGTTGGATATCACATCTGATGCTAAAGAAAGGGTCTCAGTTTTGGTAGAAGCATTGAGATATCACATCTCATGCTATAGGAAGGGTCTCAGGATTGGAATGGGAAGGAGTTGGATATCACATCTCATGCTATAGGAAGGGTCTCAGGTTTGGTATAAGCATTGAGATATCACTTCTCATGCTATAGGAAGGGTCTCAGGATTGGAATGGGAAGGACTTGGATATCACATCTCATGCTATAGGGAGGCTCTCAGGTTTGGGAAGGGAAGGATTTGGATTTCACATCTCATGTTATAGGATGGTTCTCATGTTTGGTTTTAGAAGCATTGAGATATCTCATCTCATGCTATCGGAAGGGTCTCAGGTTTGGAATGGGAAGGAGTTGGATATCACATCTCATGCCATAGGAAGGGTCATCAGGTTTGGTATAAGCATTGAGATATCACATCTCTGCTATCGGAAGGGTCTCAGGATAGGAATGGGAAGGACTTAGATATCACATCTCATACTATAGGGAGGGTCTCAGTTTTGATATTAGAAGCATTGAGATATCATATCTCATGCTATCAGAAGAGTCTCAGGATTGGAATGGGATGGAGTTGGATATCACATCTCAAGCTATCTCAGGATTGGAATGGGAAGGAGTTTGATATCACATCTCAAGCTATAGGAATGGTCTCAGGTTTGGAAGGGGAAGGATTAGGATCTCACATCTCATGTTTTAGGACGGGTCTCAGGTTTGGTATTAGAAGCATTGAGATATCACATCTCATGCTATCGGAAGAGTCTTAGTATTGGAATGGGAAGGAGTTGGATATATCTCTTGTTATACGGAGGGTCTCAGGTTTGGCATTAGAAGCACTGAGAAATCAAATCACATCCTTTAGGAAGGGACTCGAGTTTGCTATTTTAAGGAGTGAGATAGTAAATCTCATCCTATCGGAAGGGTCTCGGGTTTGGTATTGGAAGAAATGAGATTACAAATCTCAGGCTGTGGGAATGGTCTCGGGTTTGGTATTGGAAGGGGTGAGAAATCACATTTCATGCTACAGGAAGGGTCACAGGTTTGGAATGGGAAGGAGTTGGATATCACATATACTACGGGAAGGGCCTCAGGTTTGCTATTAGAAGCATAGAGATATCACATCTCATGTTATAGGAATAGTCTCAGGATTGGAATGGGAAGGAGTTGGATATCACATCTCATGCTATAGGGAGGGTCTCAGTTTTGATATTAGAAGCATTGAGATATCACATATGCTATTGGAAGGGTCTCAGTATTGGAATTGGAAGGAGTTGGATATCACATCTCATGCTATAGGGAGGTTCTCAGGTTTGATATTAGAAGCATTGAGATATCACATCTCATGCTATCAGAAGGGTCTCAGGATTGGAATGGGAAGGAGTTGGATATCACATCTCATGCTAAAGGAAAGGTGACAGGTTTGGAAGGGGAAGGATTTGGATCTCACATCTCATGTTTTAGGACGGGTCTCAGGTTTGGTATTAGAAGCATTGAGATATCACATCTCAAGCTATAAGAAGGGTCTCAGATTTGGGAAGGGAAGGATTTGGATTTCACATCTCATGTTATAGGATGGTTCTCATGTTTGGTTTTAGAAGCATTGAGATATCACATATGCTATAGGAAGGGTCTCAGGATTGGAATGTGAAGGATTTGGATATCATATCTCATGCTAAAGGAAGAGTCTCAGGTTTAATAGACGCATTGAGATATCACATCTCATGCTATAGGAAGGGTCTCAGGATTGGAATGGGAAGGAGTTGGATATCACATCTCATGCCATAGGAAGGGTCTCAGGTTTGGTATAAGCATTGAGATATCACATCTCTGCTATTGGAAGGGTCTCAGGATTGGATTGGGAAGGAGTTGGATATCCCTTCTCATGCTATAGGAAGGATCGCAGGTTGGAATGGGAAGGAGTTGGATATCACATCTCATGCTAAAGGAAGGGTCTCAGGTTTGGAAGGGGAAGGATTTGGATATCATATCTCATGCTATATGACTGGTCCCATGTTTGGTATTAGAAGCATTGAGATATCACATCTCATGCTACAGGAAGAGTCTCAGGATTGGAATGGGAAGGAGTTGGATATCACATCTCATGTTATAGGAAGGGTCTCAGGATTGGAATGGGAAGCAGTTGGATATCACATCTCATGCCATAGGAAGGGTCATCAGGTTTGGTATAAGCATTGAGATATCACATCTCTGCTCTCGGAAGGGTCTCAGGATAGGAATGGGAAGGACTTAGATATCACATCTCATACTATAGGGAGGGTCTCAGTTTTGATATTAGAAGCATTGAGATATCACATTTCATGCTACAGGAAGGGTCACAGGTTTGGAATGGGAAGGAGTTGGATATCACATATACTACGGGAAGGGCCTCAGGTTTGCTATTAGAAGCATAGAGATATCACATCTCATGTTATAGGAATAGTCTCAGGATTGGAATGGGAAGGAGTTGGATATCACATCTCATGCTATAGGGAGGGTCTCAGTTTTGATATTAGAAGCATTGAGATATCACATATGCTATTGGAAGGGTCTCAGTATTGGAATTGGAAGGAGTTGGATATCACATCTCATGCTATAGGGAGGTTCTCAGGTTTGATATTAGAAGCATTGAGATATCACATCTCATGCTATCAGAAGGGTCTCAGGATTGGAATGGGAAGGAGTTGGATATCACATCTCATGCTAAAGGAAAGGTGACAGGTTTGGAAGGGGAAGGATTTGGATCTCACATCTCATGTTTTAGGACGGGTCTCAGGTTTGGTATTAGAAGCATTGAGATATCACATCTCAAGCTATAAGAAGGGTCTCAGATTTGGGAAGGGAAGGATTTGGATTTCACATCTCATGTTATAGGATGGTTCTCATGTTTGGTTTTAGAAGCATTGAGATATCACATATGCTATAGGAAGGGTCTCAGGATTGGAATGTGAAGGATTTGGATATCATATCTCATGCTAAAGGAAGAGTCTCAGGTTTAATAGACGCATTGAGATATCACATCTCATGCTATAGGAAGGGTCTCAGGATTGGAATGGGAAGGAGTTGGATATCACATCTCATGCCATAGGAAGGGTCTCAGGTTTGGTATAAGCATTGAGATATCACATCTCTGCTATTGGAAGGGTCTCAGGATTGGATTGGGAAGGAGTTGGATATCCCTTCTCATGCTATAGGAAGGATCGCAGGTTGGAATGGGAAGGAGTTGGATATCACATCTCATGCTAAAGGAAGGGTCTCAGGTTTGGAAGGGGAAGGATTTGGATATCATATCTCATGCTATATGACTGGTCCCATGTTTGGTATTAGAAGCATTGAGATATCACATCTCATGCTACAGGAAGAGTCTCAGGATTGGAATGGGAAGGAGTTGGATATCACATCTCATGTTATAGGAAGGGTCTCAGGATTGGAATGGGAAGCAGTTGGATATCACATCTCATGCCATAGGAAGGGTCATCAGGTTTGGTATAAGCATTGAGATATCACATCTCTGCTCTCGGAAGGGTCTCAGGATAGGAATGGGAAGGACTTAGATATCACATCTCATACTATAGGGAGGGTCTCAGTTTTGATATTAGAAGCATTGAGATATCACATCTCATGCTATCGGAAGGGTCTCAGGATTGGAATGGGATGGAGTTGGATATCACATCTCAAGCTATCTCAGGATTGGAATGGGAAGAAGTTTGATATCACATCTCAAGCTATAGGAACGGTCTCAGGATTGGAAACGGAAGGATCTGGATTTCACATCTAATGTTATAGGATGGTTCTCATGTTTGGTTTTAGAAGCATTGAGATATCTCATATGCTATCGGAAGGGTCTCAGGTTTGGAAAGGGAAGGATTTGGATTTCACATGTTATAGGATGGTTGTCAGGTTTGGTCTTAGAAGCATTAAGATATAAAATCTCATGCTATAGGAAGGGTCTCGGGTTTGGAATGGGAAGGAGTTGGATATCACATCTCATGCTAAAGGAAAGGTCTCAGGTTTGGAAGGGGAAGGATTTGTATCTCACATCTCATGTTTTAGGACGGGTCTCAGGTTTCGTATTAGAAGCATTGAGATATCACATCTCTGCTATCGGAAGGGTCTCAGGATTGGATTGGGAAGGAGTTGGATATCCCTTCACATGCTATAGGAAGGATCTCAGGTTGGAATGGGAAGGAGTTGGATATCACATCTCATGTTATAGGAAGTGTCTCAAGATTGGAATGGGAAGGATTTGGATATTACATCTCTTGCTATAGGAAGGGTCTCGAGTTTTTTATTAGAAACATTGAGATATCACATCTCATGCTATAGGAAGGGTTTGGGGATTGGAATGGGAAGGATTTGGATATCACATCTCATGCTAAAGGAAGGGTCTCAGGTTTGGAAGGGGAAGGATTTGGATATCATATCTCATGTTATAGGACGGGTCCCAGGTTTGGTATTAGCAGCATTGAGATATCACATCTCATGGTATAGGAAGGGTCTCAGGATTGGAATGGGAAGGAGTTGGATATCCCTTCTCATGCTATAGGAAGGGTCTCAGGTTGGAATGGGAAAGAGTTGGATATCACATCTCATTATAGGAATGGTCTCAGGATTTGACTGGGAAGGATTTGGATATCACATCTCTTGCTATAGGAAGGTCTCAGGTTTTTTATTAGAAACATTGAGATATCACATCTCATGCTATAGGAAGGGTTTCAGGATCGGAATGGGAAGGATTTGGATATCACATCTCATGCTAAAGGAAGGGTCTCAGGTTTGGAAGGGGAAGGATTTGGATATCACATCTCATGCTATAGGAAGAGTCTCAGGATTGGAATGGGAAGGAGTTGGATATCACTTCTCATGTTATAGGAAGGAACTCAGGATTGAAATGGGAAGGAGTTGGATATCACATCTCATGCAATAGGAAGGGTCATCAGGTTTGGTATAAGCATTGAGATATCACATCTCTGCTATCGGAAGGGTCTCAGGATAGGAATGGGAAGGACTTAGATATCACATCTCATACTATAGGGAGGGTCTCAGTTTTGATATTAGAAGCATTGAGATATCATATCTCATGCTATCGGAAGGGTCTCAGGATTGGAATGGGATGGAGTTGGATATCACATCTCAAGCTATCTCAGGATTAGAATGGGAAGGAGTTTGATATCACATCTCAAGCTATAGGAAAGGTCTCAGGTTTGGAAGGGGAAGGATTAGGATCTCACATCTCATGTTTTAGGACGGGTCTCAGGTTTGGTATTAGAAGCATTGAGATATCACATCTCATGATATAGGAAGGGTCTCAGGATTGGAATCGGAAGGAGTTGGATATCACATCTCAAGCTATCTCAGGATTGGAATGGGAAGGAGTTTGATATCACACCTCAAGCTATAGGAAGGGTCTCAGGTTTGGAAAGGGAAGGATCTGGATTTCACATCTCATGTTATAGGATGGTTCTCATGTTTGGTTTTCGAAGCATTGAGATATCACATCTCATGCTATCGGAAGGGTCTCAGGTTTAGAAAGGGAAGGATTTGGATTTCACATGTTATAGGATGGTTCTCAGGTTTGGTTTTAGAAGCATTAAGATATAACATCTCATGCTATAGGAAGGGCCTCAGGTTTGGAATGGGAAGGAGTTGGATATGACATCTCATGTTAAAGGAAAGGTCTCAGGTTTGGAAGGGGAAGGATTTGGATCTCACATCTCATGTTTTAGGACGGGTCTCAGGTTTGGTATTAGAAGCATTGAGATATCACATCTCAAGGTATAGGAAGGGTCTCAGGATTGGAATGGGAAGGAGTTGGATATCACATTGAATGGGAAGGAGTTTGATATCACATCTGAAGCTATAGGAAGGGTCTCAGGTTTGGAAAGGGAATGATTTGGATTTCACATCTCATGTTATAGGATGGTTCTCATGTTTGGTTTTCGAAGCATTGAGCTATCACATCTCATGCTATAGGAAGAGTCTCAGGATTGGAATGGGAAGGAGTTGGATATCACATCTCATGCTAAAGGAAGGGTCTCAGGTTTGATAGAAGCAAAGGTTTGGAATGGGAAGGAGTTGGATATCACGTCTCATGTTATAGGAAGGGTCTCAGTATAGGAATGGGAAGGAGTTGGATATCACATCTCATGCTAAAGGAAGGGTCTCAGGTTTGATAGAAGCAAAGGTTTGGAATGGGAAGGAGTTTGATATCACGTCTCATGTTATAGGAAGGATCTCAGGTTTGGTATTAGAAGCATTGAGATATCACATCTCATGCTATATGAAGGTCTCAGGATTGGAATGCGAAGGAGTTGGATATCACATCTCATGCTATAGGAAGGGTCTCAGGTTTGGTATAAGCATTGAGATATCACATCTCTGCTATTGGAAGGGTCTCAGGATTGGATTGGGAAGGAGTTGGATATCCCTTCTCATGCTATAGGAAGGAACGCAGGTTGGAATGGGAAGGAGTTGGATATCACATCTCATGCTAAAGGAAGGGTCTCAGGTTTGGAAGGGGAAGGATTTGGATATCATATCTCATGCTATATGACTGGTCCCATGTTTGGTATTAGAAGCATTGAGATATCACATCTCATGCTACAGGAAGAGTCTCAGGATTGGAATGGGAAGGAGTTGGATATCACATCTCATGTTATAGGAAGGGTCTCAGGATTGGAATGGGAAGCAGTTGGATATCACATCTCATGCCATAGGAAGGGTCATCAGGTTTGGTATAAGCATTGAGATATCACATCTCTGCTCTCGGAAGGGTCTCAGGATAGGAATGGGAAGGACTTAGATATCACATCTCATACTATAGGGAGGGTCTCAGTTTTGATATTAGAAGCATTGAGATATCACATCTCATGCTATCGGAAGGGTCTCAGGATTGGAATGGGATGGAGTTGGATATCACATCTCAAGCTATCTCAGGATTGGAATGGGAAGAAGTTTGATATCACATCTCAAGCTATAGGAACGGTCTCAGGATTGGAAACGGAAGGATCTGGATTTCACATCTAATGTTATAGGATGGTTCTCATGTTTGGTTTTAGAAGCATTGAGATATCACATATGCTATCGGAAGGGTCTCAGGTTTGGAAAGGGAAGGATTTGGATTTCACATGTTATAGGATGGTTGTCAGGTTTGGTTTTAGAAGCATTAAGATATAAAATCTCATGCTATAGGAAGGGTCTCGGGTTTGGAATGGGAAGGAGTTGGATATCACATCTCATGCTAAAGGAAAGGTCTCAGGTTTGGAAGGGGAAGGATTTGTATCTCACATCTCATGTTTTAGGACTGGTCTCAGGTTTCGTATTAGAAGCATTGAGATATCACATCTCTGCTATCGGAAGGGTCTCAGGATTGGATTGGGAAGGAGTTGGATATCCCTTCTCATGCTATAGGAAGGATCTCAGGTTGGAATGGGAAGGAGTTGGATATCACATCTCATGTTATAGGAAGTGTCTCAAGATTGGAATGGGAAGGATTTGGATATTACATCTCTTGCTATAGGAAGGGTCTCGAGTTTTTTATTAGAAACATTGAGATATCACATCTCATGCTATAGGAAGGGTTTGAGGATTGGAATGGGAAGGATTTGGATATCACATCTCATGCTAAAGGAAGGGTCTCAGGTTTGGAAGGGGAAGGATTTGGATATCATATCTCATGTTATAGGACGGGTCCCAGGTTTGGTATTAGCAGCATTGAGATATCACATCTCATGGTATAGGAAGGGTCTCAGGATTGGAATGGGAAGGAGTTGGATATCCCTTCTCATGCTATAGGAAGGGTCTCAGGTTGGAATGGGAAAGAGTTGGATATCACATCTCATTATAGGAATGGTCTCAGGATTTGACTGGGAAGGATTTGGATATCACATCTCTTGCTATAGGAAGGTCTCAGGTTTTTTATTAGAAACATTGAGATATCACATCTCATGCTATAGGAAGGGTTTCAGGATTGGAATGGGAAGGATTTGGATATCACATCTCATGCTAAAGGAAGGGTCTCAGGTTTGGAAGGGGAAGGATTTGGATATCACATCTCATGCTATAGGAAGAGTCTCAGGATTGGAATGGGAAGGAGTTGGATATCACTTCTCATGTTATAGGAAGGAACTCAGGATTGAAATGGGAAGGAGTTGGATATCACATCTCATGCAATAGGAAGGGTCATCAGGTTTGGTATAAGCATTGAGATATCACATCTCTGCTATCGGAAGGGTCTCAGGATAGGAATGGGAAGGACTTAGATATCACATCTCATACTATAGGGAGGGTCTCAGTTTTGATATTAGAAGCATTGAGATATCATATCTCATGCTATCGGAAGGGTCTCAGGATTGGAATGGGATGGAGTTGGATATCACATCTCAAGCTATCTCAGGATTGGAATGGGAAGGAGTTTGATATCACATCTCAAGCTATAGGAAAGGTCTCAGGTTTGGAAGGGGAAGGATTAGGATCTCACATCTCATGTTTTAGGACGGGTCTCAGGTTTGGTATTAGAAGCATTGAGATATCACATCTCATGATATAGGAAGGGTCTCAGGATTGGAATCGGAAGGAGTTGGATATCACATCTCAAGCTATCTCAGGATTGGAATGGGAAGGAGTTTGATATCACACCTCAAGCTATAGGAAGGGTCTCAGGTTTGGAAAGGGAAGGATCTGGATTTCACATCTCATGTTATAGGATGGTTCTCATGTTTGGTTTTCGAAGCATTGAGATATCACATCTCATGCTATCGGAAGGGTCTCAGGTTTAGAAAGGGAAGGATTTGGATTTCACATGTTATAGGATGGTTCTCAGGTTTGGTTTTAGAAGCATTAAGATATAACATCTCATGCTATAGGAAGGGCCTCAGGTTTGGAATGGGAAGGAGTTGGATATGACATCTCATGTTAAAGGAAAGGTCTCAGGTTTGGAAGGGGAAGGATTTGGATCTCACATCTCATGTTTTAGGACGGGTCTCAGGTTTGGTATTAGAAGCATTGAGATATCACATCTCAAGGTATAGGAAGGGTCTCAGGATTGGAATGGGAAGGAGTTGGATATCACATTGAATGGGAAGGAGTTTGATATCACATCTGAAGCTATAGGAAGGGTCTCAGGTTTGGAAAGGGAATGATTTGGATTTCACATCTCATGTTATAGGATGGTTCTCATGTTTGGTTTTAGAAGCATTGAGCTATCACATCTCATGCTATAGGAAGAGTCTCAGGATTGGAATGGGAAGGAGTTGGATATCACATCTCATGCTAAAGGAAGGGTCTCAGGTTTGATAGAAGCAAAGGTTTGGAATGGGAAGGAGTTGGATATCACGTCTCATGTTATAGGAAGGGTCTCAGTATAGGAATGGGAAGGAGTTGGATATCACATCTCATGCTAAAGGAACGGTCTCAGGTTTGATAGAAGCAAAGGTTTGGAATGGGAAGGAGTTGGATATCACGTCTCATGTTATAGGAAGGATCTCAGGTTTGGTATTAGAAGCATTGAGATATCACATCTCATGCTATATGAAGGGTCTCAGGATTGGAATGCGAAGGAGTTGGATATCACATCTCATGCTATAGGAAGGGTCTCAGGTTTGGTATATGCATTGAGATATCCCATCACATGCTATAGGAAGGGTCTCAGGATTGGAATGGGAAGGAGTTGTATATGACATCTCATGCCATAGGAAGGGTCACAGGTTTGGTATAAGCATTGAGATATCACATCTCTGCTATAGGAAGGGTCTCAGGTTTGGAAGGGGACGGATTTGGATATCACATCTCATGTTATAGGACCGGTCTCAGGTTTGGTATTAGAAGCATTGAGATATCACATCTCATGCTATATGAAGGGTCTCAGGATTGGAATGGGAAGGAGTTGGATATCACATCTCAAGCTATAGGAAGCGTCTCATGATTGGAATGGGAAGGAGTTTGATATCACATCTCATGCCATGGTATGGGTCTGAGGTTTTGTAGAGGCATTGGGATATCACATCTCATGCTATCGGAAGGGTATCAGGATTGGATTTGGAAGGAGTTGGATATCCCATCTCATGCTATAGGAAGGGTCTAAGGTTGGAATGGGAAGGAGTTGGATATCACGTCTCATGTTATAGGAAGGATCTCAGGTTTGGTATTAGAAGCATTGAGATATCACATCTCATGCTATATGAAGGGTCTCAGGTTTGGTATAAGCATTGAGATATCACATCTCTGCTATTGGAAGGGTCTCAGGATTGGATTGGGAAGGAGTTGGATATCCCTTCTCATGCTATAGGAAGGATCGCAGGTTGGAATGGGAAGGAGTTGGATATCACATCTCATGCTAAAGGAAGGGTCTCAGGTTTGGAAGGGGAAGGATTTGGATATCATATCTCATGCTATATGACTGGTCCCATGTTTGGTATTAGAAGCATTGAGATATCACATCTCATGCTACAGGAAGAGTCTCAGGATTGGAATGGGAAGGAGTTGGATATCACATCTCATGTTATAGGAAGGGTCTCAGGATTGGAATGGGAAGCAGTTGGATATCACATCTCATGCCATAGGAAGGGTCATCAGGTTTGGTATAAGCATTGAGATATCACATCTCTGCTATTGGAAGGGTCTCAGGATTGGATTGGGAAGGAGTTGGATATCCCTTCTCATGCTATAGGAAGGATCGCAGGTTGGAATGGGAAGGAGTTGGATATCACATCTCATGCTAAAGGAAGGGTCTCAGGTTTGGAAGGGGAAGGATTTGGATATCATATCTCATGCTATATGACTGGTCCCATGTTTGGTATTAGAAGCATTGAGATATCACATCTCATGCTACAGGAAGAGTCTCAGGATTGGAATGGGAAGGAGTTGGATATCACATCTCATGTTATAGGAAGGGTCTCAGGATTGGAATGGGAAGCAGTTGGATATCACATCTCATGCCATAGGAAGGGTCATCAGGTTTGGTATAAGCATTGAGATATCACATCTCTGCTCTCGGAAGGGTCTCAGGATAGGAATGGGAAGGACTTAGATATCACATCTCATACTATAGGGAGGGTCTCAGTTTTGATATTAGAAGCATTGAGATATCACATCTCATGCTATCGGAAGGGTCTCAGGATTGGAATGGGATGGAGTTGGATATCACATCTCAAGCTATCTCAGGATTGGAATGGGAAGAAGTTTGATATCACATCTCAAGCTATAGGAACGGTCTCAGGATTGGAAACGGAAGGATCTGGATTTCACATCTAATGTTATAGGATGGTTCTCATGTTTGGTTTTAGAAGCATTGAGATATCACATATGCTATCGGAAGGGTCTCAGGTTTGGAAAGGGAAGGATTTGGATTTCACATGTTATAGGATGGTTGTCAGGTTTGGTTTTAGAAGCATTAAGATATAAAATCTCATGCTATAGGAAGGGTCTCGGGTTTGGAATGGGAAGGAGTTGGATATCACATCTCATGCTAAAGGAAAGGTCTCAGGTTTGGAAGGGGAAGGATTTGTATCTCACATCTCATGTTTTAGGACGGGTCTCAGGTTTCGTATTAGAAGCATTGAGATATCACATCTCTGCTATCGGAAGGGTCTCAGGATTGGATTGGGAAGGAGTTGGATATCCCTTCTCATGCTATAGGAAGGATCTCAGGTTGGAATGGGAAGGAGTTGGATATCACATCTCATGTTATAGGAAGTGTCTCAAGATTGGAATGGGAAGGATTTGGATATTACATCTCTTGCTATAGGAAGGGTCTCGAGTTTTTTATTAGAAACATTGAGATATCACATCTCATGCTATAGGAAGGGTTTGGGGATTGGAATGGGAAGGATTTGGATATCACATCTCATGCTAAAGGAAGGGTCTCAGGTTTGGAAGGGGAAGGATTTGGATATCATATCTCATGTTATAGGACGGGTCCCAGGTTTGGTATTAGCAGCATTGAGATATCACATCTCATGGTATAGGAAGGGTCTCAGGATTGGAATGGGAAGGAGTTGGATATCCCTTCTCATGCTATAGGAAGGGTCTCAGGTTGGAATGGGAAAGAGTTGGATATCACATCTCATTATAGGAATGGTCTCAGGATTTGACTGGGAAGGATTTGGATATCACATCTCTTGCTATAGGAAGGTCTCAGGTTTTTTATTAGAAACATTGAGATATCACATCTCATGCTATAGGAAGGGTTTCAGGATTGGAATGGGAAGGATTTGGATATCACATCTCATGCTAAAGGAAGGGTCTCAGGTTTGGAAGGGGAAGGATTTGGATATCACATCTCATGCTATAGGAAGAGTCTCAGGATTGGAATGGGAAGGAGTTGGATATCACTTCTCATGTTATAGGAAGGAACTCAGGATTGAAATGGGAAGGAGTTGGATATCACATCTCATGCAATAGGAAGGGTCATCAGGTTTGGTATAAGCATTGAGATATCACATCTCTGCTATCGGAAGGGTCTCAGGATAGGAATGGGAAGGACTTAGATATCACATCTCATACTATAGGGAGGGTCTCAGTTTTGATATTAGAAGCATTGAGATATCATATCTCATGCTATCGGAAGGGTCTCAGGATTGGAATGGGATGGAGTTGGATATCACATCTCAAGCTATCTCAGGATTGGAATGGGAAGGAGTTTGATATCACATCTCAAGCTATAGGAAAGGTCTCAGGTTTGGAAGGGGAAGGATTAGGATCTCACATCTCATGTTTTAGGACGGGTCTCAGGTTTGGTATTAGAAGCATTGAGATATCACATCTCATGATATAGGAAGGGTCTCAGGATTGGAATCGGAAGGAGTTGGATATCACATCTCAAGCTATCTCAGGATTGGAATGGGAAGGAGTTTGATATCACACCTCAAGCTATAGGAAGGGTCTCAGGTTTGGAAAGGGAAGGATCTGGATTTCACATCTCATGTTATAGGATGGTTCTCATGTTTGGTTTTCGAAGCATTGAGATATCACATCTCATGCTATCGGAAGGGTCTCAGGTTTAGAAAGGGAAGGATTTGGATTTCACATGTTATAGGATGGTTCTCAGGTTTGGTTTTAGAAGCATTAAGATATAACATCTCATGCTATAGGAAGGGCCTCAGGTTTGGAATGGGAAGGAGTTGGATATGACATCTCATGTTAAAGGAAAGGTCTCAGGTTTGGAAGGGGAAGGATTTGGATCTCACATCTCATGTTTTAGGACGGGTCTCAGGTTTGGTATTAGAAGCATTGAGATATCACATCTCAAGGTATAGGAAGGGTCTCAGGATTGGAATGGGAAGGAGTTGGATATCACATTGAATGGGAAGGAGTTTGATATCACATCTGAAGCTATAGGAAGGGTCTCAGGTTTGGAAAGGGAATGATTTGGATTTCACATCTCATGTTATAGGATGGTTCTCATGTTTGGTTTTCGAAGCATTGAGCTATCACATCTCATGCTATAGGAAGAGTCTCAGGATTGGAATGGGAAGGAGTTGGATATCACATCTCATGCTAAAGGAAGGGTCTCAGGTTTGATAGAAGCAAAGGTTTGGAATGGGAAGGAGTTGGATATCACGTCTCATGTTATAGGAAGGGTCTCAGTATAGGAATGGGAAGGAGTTGGATATCACATCTCATGCTAAAGGAAGGGTCTCAGGTTTGATAGAAGCAAAGGTTTGGAATGGGAAGGAGTTGGATATCACGTCTCATGTTATAGGAAGGATCTCAGGTTTGGTATTAGAAGCATTGAGATATCACATCTCATGCTATATGAAGGGTCTCAGGATTGGAATGCGAAGGAGTTGGATATCACATCTCATGCTATAGGAAGGGTCTCAGGTTTGGTATAAGCATTGAGATATCACATCTCTGCTATTGGAAGGGTCTCAGGATTGGATTGGGAAGGAGTTGGATATCCCTTCTCATGCTATAGGAAGGAACGCAGGTTGGAATGGGAAGGAGTTGGATATCACATCTCATGCTAAAGGAAGGGTCTCAGGTTTGGAAGGGGAAGGATTTGGATATCATATCTCATGCTATATGACTGGTCCCATGTTTGGTATTAGAAGCATTGAGATATCACATCTCATGCTACAGGAAGAGTCTCAGGATTGGAATGGGAAGGAGTTGGATATCACATCTCATGTTATAGGAAGGGTCTCAGGATTGGAATGGGAAGCAGTTGGATATCACATCTCATGCCATAGGAAGGGTCATCAGGTTTGGTATAAGCATTGAGATATCACATCTCTGCTCTCGGAAGGGTCTCGGGATAGGAATGGGAAGGACTTAGATATCACATCTCATACTATAGGGAGGGTCTCAGTTTTGATATTAGAAGCATTGAGATATCACATCTCATGCTATCGGAAGGGTCTCAGGATTGGAATGGGATGGAGTTGGATATCACATCTCAAGCTATCTCAGGATTGGAATGGGAAGAAGTTTGATATCACATCTCAAGCTATAGGAACGGTCTCAGGATTGGAAACGGAAGGATCTGGATTTCACATCTAATGTTATAGGATGGTTCTCATGTTTGGTTTTAGAAGCATTGAGATATCACATATGCTATCGGAAGGGTCTCAGGTTTGGAAAGGGAAGGATTTGGATTTCACATGTTATAGGATGGTTGTCAGGTTTGGTTTTAGAAGCATTAAGATATAAAATCTCATGCTATAGGAAGGGTCTCGGGTTTGGAATGGGAAGGAGTTGGATATCACATCTCATGCTAAAGGAAAGGTCTCAGGTTTGGAAGGGGAAGGATTTGTATCTCACATCTCATGTTTTAGGACTGGTCTCAGGTTTCTTATTAGAAGCATTGAGATATCACATCTCTGCTATCGGAAGGGTCTCAGGATTGGATTGGGAAGGAGTTGGATATCCCTTCTCATGCTATAGGAAGGATCTCAGGTTGGAATGGGAAGGAGTTGGATATCACATCTCATGTTATAGGAAGTGTCTCAAGATTGGAATGGGAAGGATTTGGATATTACATCTCTTGCTATAGGAAGGGTCTCGAGTTTTTTATTAGAAACATTGAGATATCACATCTCATGCTATAGGAAGGGTTTGAGGATTGGAATGGGAAGGATTTGGATATCACATCTCATGCTAAAGGAAGGGTCTCAGGTTTGGAAGGGGAAGGATTTGGATATCATATCTCATGTTATAGGACGGGTCCCAGGTTTGGTATTAGCAGCATTGAGATATCACATCTCATGGTATAGGAAGGGTCTCAGGATTGGAATGGGAAGGAGTTGGATATCCCTTCTCATGCTATAGGAAGGGTCTCAGGTTGGAATGGGAAAGAGTTGGATATCACATCTCATTATAGGAATGGTCTCAGGATTTGACTGGGAAGGATTTGGATATCACATCTCTTGCTATAGGAAGGTCTCAGGTTTTTTATTAGAAACATTGGGATATCACATCTCATGCTATAGGAAGGGTTTCAGGATTGGAATGGGAAGGATTTGGATATCACATCTCATGCTAAAGGAAGGGTCTCAGGTTTGGAAGGGGAAGGATTTGGATATCACATCTCATGCTATAGGAAGAGTCTCAGGATTGGAATGGGAAGGAGTTGGATATCACTTCTCATGTTATAGGAAGGAACTCAGGATTGAAATGGGAAGGAGTTGGATATCACATCTCATGCAATAGGAAGGGTCATCAGGTTTGGTATAAGCATTGAGATATCACATCTCTGCTATCGGAAGGGTCTCAGGATAGGAATGGGAAGGACTTAGATATCACATCTCATACTATAGGGAGGGTCTCAGTTTTGATATTAGAAGCATTGAGATATCATATCTCATGCTATCGGAAGGGGCTCAGGATTGGAATGGGATGGAGTTGGATATCACATCTCAAGCTATCTCAGGATTGGAATGGGAAGGAGTTTGATATCACATCTCAAGCTATAGGAAAGGTCTCAGGTTTGGAAGGGGAAGGATTAGGATCTCACATCTCATGTTTTAGGACGGGTCTCAGGTTTGGTATTAGAAGCATTGAGATATCACATCTCATGATATAGGAAGGGTCTCAGGATTGGAATCGGAAGGAGTTGGATATCACATCTCAAGCTATCTCAGGATTGGAATGGGAAGGAGTTTGATATCACACCTCAAGCTATAGGAAGGGTCTCAGGTTTGGAAAGGGAAGGATCTGGATTTCACATCTCATGTTATAGGATGGTTCTCATGTTTGGTTTTCGAAGCATTGAGATATCACATCTCATGCTATCGGAAGGGTCTCAGGTTTAGAAAGGGAAGGATTTGGATTTCACATGTTATAGGATGGTTCTCAGGTTTGGTTTTAGAAGCATTAAGATATAACATCTCATGCTATAGGAAGGGCCTCAGGTTTGGAATGGGAAGGAGTTGGATATGACATCTCATGTTAAAGGAAAGGTCTCAGGTTTGGAAGGGGAAGGATTTGGATCTCACATCTCATGTTTTAGGACGGGTCTCAGGTTTGGTATTAGAAGCATTGAGATATCACATCTCAAGGTATAGGAAGGGTCTCAGGATTGGAATGGGAAGGAGTTGGATATCACATTGAATGGGAAGGAGTTTGATATCACATCTGAAGCTATAGGAAGGGTCTCAGGTTTGGAAAGGGAATGATTTGGATTTCACATCTCATGTTATAGGATGGTTCTCATGTTTGGTTTTAGAAGCATTGAGCTATCACATCTCATGCTATAGGAAGAGTCTCAGGATTGGAATGGGAAGGAGTTGGATATCACATCTCATGCTAAAGGAAGGGTCTCAGGTTTGATAGAAGCAAAGGTTTGGAATGGGAAGGAGTTGGATATCACGTCTCATGTTATAGGAAGGGTCTCAGTATAGGAATGGGAAGGAGTTGGATATCACATCTCATGCTAAAGGAACGGTCTCAGGTTTGATAGAAGCAAAGGTTTGGAATGGGAAGGAGTTGGATATCACGTCTGATGTTATAGGAAGGATCTCAGGTTTGGTATTAGAAGCATTGAGATATCACATCTCATGCTATATGAAGGGTCTCAGGATTGGAATGCGAAGGAGTTGGATATCACATCTCATGCTATAGGAAGGGTCTCAGGTTTGGTATATGCATTGAGATATCCCATCACATGCTATAGGAAGGGTCTCAGGATTGGAATGGGAAGGAGTTGTATATGACATCTCATGCCATAGGAAGGGTCACAGGTTTGGTATAAGCATTGAGATATCACATCTCTGCTATAGGAAGGGTCTCAGGTTTGGAAGGGGACGGATTTGGATATCACATCTCATGTTATAGGACCGGTCTCAGGTTTGGTATTAGAAGCATTGAGATATCACATCTCATGCTATATGAAGGGTCTCAGGATTGGAATGGGAAGGAGTTGGATATCACATCTCAAGCTATAGGAAGCGTCTCATGATTGGAATGGGAAGGAGTTTGATATCACATCTCATGCCATGGTATGGGTCTGAGGTTTTGTAGAGGCATTGGGATATCACATCTCATGCTATCGGAAGGGTATCAGGATTGGATTTGGAAGGAGTTGGATATCCCATCTCATGCTATAGGAAGGGTCTAAGGTTGGAATGGGAAGGAGTTGGATATCACGTCTCATGTTATAGGAAGGATCTCAGGTTTGGTATTAGAAGCATTGAGATATCACATCTCATGCTATATGAAGGGTCTCAGGATTGGAATGCGAAGGAGTTGGATATCACATCTCATGCTATAGGAAGGGTCTCAGGTTTGGTATAAGCATTGAGATATCACATCTCTGCTATTGGAAGGGTCTCAGGATTGGATTGGGAAGGAGTTGGATATCCCTTCTCATGCTATAGGAAGGATCGCAGGTTGGAATGGGAAGGAGTTGGATATCACATCTCATGCTAAAGGAAGGGTCTCAGGTTTGGAAGGGGAAGGATTTGGATATCATATCTCATGCTATATGACTGGTCCCATGTTTGGTATTAGAAGCATTGAGATATCACATCTCATGCTACAGGAAGAGTCTCAGGATTGGAATGGGAAGGAGTTGGATATCACATCTCATGTTATAGGAAGGGTCTCAGGATTGGAATGGGAAGCAGTTGGATATCACATCTCATGCCATAGGAAGGGTCATCAGGTTTGGTATAAGCATTGAGATATCACATCTCTGCTCTCGGAAGGGTCTCAGGATAGGAATGGGAAGGACTTAGATATCACATCTCATACTATAGGGAGGGTCTCAGTTTTGATATTAGAAGCATTGAGATATCACATCTCATGCTATCGGAAGGGTCTCAGGATTGGAATGGGATGGAGTTGGATATCACATCTCAAGCTATCTCAGGATTGGAATGGGAAGAAGTTTGATATCACATCTCAAGCTATAGGAACGGTCTCAGGATTGGAAACGGAAGGATCTGGATTTCACATCTAATGTTATAGGATGGTTCTCATGTTTGGTTTTAGAAGCATTGAGATATCACATATGCTATCGGAAGGGTCTCAGGTTTGGAAAGGGAAGGATTTGGATTTCACATGTTATAGGATGGTTGTCAGGTTTGGTTTTAGAAGCATTAAGATATAAAATCTCATGCTATAGGAAGGGTCTCGGGTTTGGAATGGGAAGGAGTTGGATATCACATCTCATGCTAAAGGAAAGGTCTCAGGTTTGGAAGGGGAAGGATTTGTATCTCACATCTCATGTTTTAGGACGGGTCTCAGGTTTCGTATTAGAAGCATTGAGATATCACATCTCTGCTATCGGAAGGGTCTCAGGATTGGATTGGGAAGGAGTTGGATATCCCTTCTCATGCTATAGGAAGGATCTCAGGTTGGAATGGGAAGGAGTTGGATATCACATCTCATGTTATAGGAAGTGTCTCAAGATTGGAATGGGAAGGATTTGGATATTACATCTCTTGCTATAGGAAGGGTCTCGAGTTTTTTATTAGAAACATTGAGATATCACATCTCATGCTATAGGAAGGGTTTGGGGATTGGAATGGGAAGGATTTGGATATCACATCTCATGCTAAAGGAAGGGTCTCAGGTTTGGAAGGGGAAGGATTTGGATATCATATCTCATGTTATAGGACGGGTCCCAGGTTTGGTATTAGCAGCATTGAGATATCACATCTCATGGTATAGGAAGGGTCTCAGGATTGGAATGGGAAGGAGTTGGATATCCCTTCTCATGCTATAGGAAGGGTCTCAGGTTGGAATGGGAAAGAGTTGGATATCACATCTCATTATAGGAATGGTCTCAGGATTTGACTGGGAAGGATTTGGATATCACATCTCTTGCTATAGGAAGGTCTCAGGTTTTTTATTAGAAACATTGAGATATCACATCTCATGCTATAGGAAGGGTTTCAGGATTGGAATGGGAAGGATTTGGATATCACATCTCATGCTAAAGGAAGGGTCTCAGGTTTGGAAGGGGAAGGATTTGGATATCACATCTCATGCTATAGGAAGAGTCTCAGGATTGGAATGGGAAGGAGTTGGATATCACTTCTCATGTTATAGGAAGGAACTCAGGATTGAAATGGGAAGGAGTTGGATATCACATCTCATGCAATAGGAAGGGTCATCAGGTTTGGTATAAGCATTGAGATATCACATCTCTGCTATCGGAAGGGTCTCAGGATAGGAATGGGAAGGACTTAGATATCACATCTCATACTATAGGGAGGGTCTCAGTTTTGATATTAGAAGCATTGAGATATCATATCTCATGCTATCGGAAGGGTCTCAGGATTGGAATGGGATGGAGTTGGATATCACATCTCAAGCTATCTCAGGATTGGAATGGGAAGGAGTTTGATATCACATCTCAAGCTATAGGAAAGGTCTCAGGTTTGGAAGGGGAAGGATTAGGATCTCACATCTCATGTTTTAGGACGGGTCTCAGGTTTGGTATTAGAAGCATTGAGATATCACATCTCATGATATAGGAAGGGTCTCAGGATTGGAATCGGAAGGAGTTGGATATCACATCTCAAGCTATCTCAGGATTGGAATGGGAAGGAGTTTGATATCACACCTCAAGCTATAGGAAGGGTCTCAGGTTTGGAAAGGGAAGGATCTGGATTTCACATCTCATGTTATAGGATGGTTCTCATGTTTGGTTTTCGAAGCATTGAGATATCACATCTCATGCTATCGGAAGGGTCTCAGGTTTAGAAAGGGAAGGATTTGGATTTCACATGTTATAGGATGGTTCTCAGGTTTGGTTTTAGAAGCATTAAGATATAACATCTCATGCTATAGGAAGGGCCTCAGGTTTGGAATGGGAAGGAGTTGGATATGACATCTCATGTTAAAGGAAAGGTCTCAGGTTTGGAAGGGGAAGGATTTGGATCTCACATCTCATGTTTTAGGACGGGTCTCAGGTTTGGTATTAGAAGCATTGAGATATCACATCTCAAGGTATAGGAAGGGTCTCAGGATTGGAATGGGAAGGAGTTGGATATCACATTGAATGGGAAGGAGTTTGATATCACATCTGAAGCTATAGGAAGGGTCTCAGGTTTGGAAAGGGAATGATTTGGATTTCACATCTCATGTTATAGGATGGTTCTCATGTTTGGTTTTAGAAGCATTGAGCTATCACATCTCATGCTATAGGAAGAGTCTCAGGATTGGAATGGGAAGGAGTTGGATATCACATCTCATGCTAAAGGAAGGGTCTCAGGTTTGATAGAAGCAAAGGTTTGGAATGGGAAGGAGTTGGATATCACGTCTCATGTTATAGGAAGGGTCTCAGTATAGGAATGGGAAGGAGTTGGATATCACATCTCATGCTAAAGGAAGGGTCTCAGGTTTGATAGAAGCAAAGGTTTGGAATGGGAAGGAGTTGGATATCACGTCTCATGTTATAGGAAGGATCTCAGGTTTGGTATTAGAAGCATTGAGATATCACATCTCATGCTATATGAAGGGTCTCAGGATTGGAATGGGAAGGAGTTGGATATCACATCTCATGCTATAGGAAGGGTCTCAGGTTTGGTATATGCATTGAGATATCCCATCACATGCTATAGGAAGGGTCTCAGGATTGGAATGGGAAGGAGTTGTATATGACATCTCATGCCATAGGAAGGGTCACAGGTTTGGTATAAGCATTGAGATATCACATCTCTGCTATAGGAAGGGTCTCAGGTTTGGAAGGGGAAGGATTTGGATATCACATCTCATGTTATAGGACCGGTCTCAGGTTTGGTATTAGAAGCATTGAAATATCAAGTCTCATGGTATAGGACGGGTCTCAGAATTGGAATGGGAAGGAGTTGGATATCACATCTCAAGCTATAGGAAGCGTCTCATGATTGGAATGGGAAGGAGTTTGATATCACATCTCATGCCATGGTATGGGTCTGAGGTTTTGTAGAGGCATTGGGAAATCACATCTCATGCTATCGGAAGGGTATCAGGATTGGATTTGGAAGGAGTTGGATATCCCATCTCATGCTATAGGAAGGGTCTAAGGTTGGAATGGGAAGGAGTTGGATATCACATCTCATTCTATAGGAAGGCTCTCAGGGTTGGAAGGGGAAGGAGTTGGATATCACATTTCATGTTAGAGGTAGGATCTCAGGTTTGGTATTAGAGGCATTGAGATGTCACATCTCATGCTATCAGAAGGGTCTCAGGATTGGAATGGGAAGGAGTTGGATATCACATCTCATGCTAAAGGGAGGGTCTAAGGTTTGGAAGGGGAAGGATTTGGATATCACATCTCATGTTATAGGAAGGGTCTCAGGTTTGGTATAAGCATTGAGATATCACATCTCTGCTATCGGAAGGGTCTCAGGATTGGAATGGGAAGGACTTGGATATTACAATTCATGTTATAGGAAAGGTCTCAGGTTTGGTATTAGAAGCATTGAGATATCACATCTCATGCTTTAGGAAGGGTTTCAGGATTGGAATGGGAAGGACTTGGATATCACATCTCATGTTATTGGAAGGGTCTCAGGTTTGGTATTAGAAGCATTGAGATATCACATCTCAGGCTATAGGAAGGGTCTCAGGAATGGCATGGGAATGACTTGGATATCACATCTCATGATAAAGGAAAGGTCTAAGGTTTGGAAGGGGAGGGATTTGGATATCACATCTCATGTTATTGGACCGGTCTCAGGTTTGGTATTAGAAGCATTGAGATATCAAGTCTCATGGTATAGGACGGGAGTTTGATATCACATCTCATGCCATGGTATGGGTCTCAGGTTTTGTAGAAGCATTGGGATATCACATGTCATGGAAGGGTATCAGGATTGGATTTGGAAGGAGTTGGATATCCCATCTCATGCTATAGGAAGGGTCTCAGGTTGGAATGGGAAGGAGTTGGATATCACATCTCATGCTATAGGAAGGGTCTCAGGATTGGAATGGGAAGGAGTTGGATATCACATCTGATGGTAAAGGAAGGGTGTCAGTTTTGGTAGAAGCATTGAGATATCACATCTCATGCTATAGGAAGGGTCTCAGGATTGGAATGGGAAGGAGTTGGATATCACATCTCATGCTAAAGGGAGGGTCTCAGGTTTGGAAGGGGAAGGATTTGGATATCACATCTCATGTTATAGGAAGGATCTCAGGTTTGGTTTTAGAAGCATTGAGATATCACATCTCATGCTATAGGAAGGGTCTCAGGATTGGAATGGGAAGGAGTTGGATATTGCATCTCATGTTATAGGAAGGATCTCAGGTTTGGTATTAGATGCATTGAGATATAACATCTCATGCTATAGGAAGGGTCTCAGGATTGGAATGGGAAGGAGTTGGATATCACATCTGATGCTAAAGGAAGGGTCTCAGTTTTGGTAGAAGCATTGAGATATCACATCTCATGCTATAGGAAGGGTCTCAGGATTGGAATGGGAAGGAGTTGGATATCACATCTCATGCTAAAGGAAGGGTCTCAGGTTTGATAGAAGCAAAGGTTTGGAATGGGAAGGAGTTGGATATCACGTCTCATGTTATAGGAAGGATCTCAGGTTTGGTATTAGAAGCATTGAGATATCACATCTCATGCTACATGAAGGGTCTCAGGATTGGAATGGGAAGGAGTTGGATATCACATCTCATGCTATAGGAAGGGTCTCAGGTTTGGTATATGCATTGAGATATCCCATCACATGCTATAGGAAGGGTCTCAGGATTGGAATCGGAAGGAGTTGTATATGACATCTCATGCCATAGGAAGGGTCACAGGTTTGGTATAAGCATTGAGATATCACATCTCTGCTATAGGAAGGGTCTCAGGTTTGGAAGGGGAAGGATTTGGATATCACATCTCATGTTATAGGACCGGTCTCACGTTTGGTATTAGAAGCATTGAAATATCAAGTCTCATGGTATAGGACGGGTCTCAGAATTGGAATGGGAAGGAGTTGGATATCACATCTCAAGCTATAGGAAGCGTCTCATGATTGGAATGGGAAGGAGTTTGATATCACATCTCATGCCATGGTATGGGTCTGAGGTTTTGTAGAGGCATTGGGATATCACATCTCATGCTATCGGAAGGGTATCAGGATTGGATTTGGAAGGAGTTGGATATCCCATCTCATGCTATAGGAAGGGTCTAAGGTTGGAATGGGAAGGAGTTGGATATCACATCTCATGTTATAGGAAGGGTATCAGGATTGGAATGGGAAGGACTTGGATATAACATCTCATTCTATAGGAAGGCTCTCAGGGTTGGAAGGGGAAGGAGTTGGATATCACATTTCATGTTAGAGGTAGGATCTCAGGTTTGGTATTAGAGGCATTGAGATGTCACATCTCATGCTATCAGAAGGGCCTCAGGATTGGAATGGGAAGGAGTTGGATATCACATCTCATGCTAAAGGGGGGGTCTAAGGTTTGGAAGGGGAAGGATTTGGATATCACATCTCATGTTATAGGAAGGGTCTCAGGTTTGGTATAAGCATTGAGATATCACATCTCTGCTATCGGAAGGGTCTCAGGATTGGAATGGGAAGGACTTGGATATTACAATTCATGTTATAGGAAAGGTCTCAAGTTTGGTATTAGAAGCATTGAGATATCACATCTCATGCTTTAGGAAGGGTTTCAGGATTGGAATGGGAAGGACTTGGATATCACATCTCATGTTATTGGAAGGGTCTCAGGTTTGGTATTAGAAGCATTGAGATATCACATCTCAGGCTATCGGAAGGGTCTCAGGAATGGCATGGGAAGGACTTGGATATCACATCTCATGATAAAGGAAGGGTCTAAGGTTTGGAAGGGGAAGGATTTGGATATCACATCTCATGTTATTGGACCGGTCTCAGGTTTGGTATTAGAAGCATTGAGATATCAAGTCTCATGGTATAGGACGGGAGTTTGATATCACATCTCATGCCATGGTATGGGTCTCAGGTTTTGTAGAAGCATTGGGATATCACATCTCATGGAAGGGTATCAGGATTGGATTTGGAAGGAGTTGGATATCCCATCTCATGCTATAGGAAGGGTCTCAGGTTGGAATGGGAAGGAGTTGGATATCACATCTCATGCTATAGGAAGGGTCTCAGGATTGGAATGGGAAGGAGTTGGATATCACATCTGATGCTAAAGGAAGGGTGTCAGTTTTGGTAGAAGCATTGAGATATCACATCTCATGCTATAGGAAGGGTCTCAGGATTGGAATGGGAAGGAGTTGGATATCACATCTCATGCTAAAGGGAGGGTCTCAGGTTTGGAAGGGGAAGGATTTGGATATCACATCTCATGTTATAGGAAGGATCTCAGGTTTGGTTTTAGAAGCATTGAGATATCACATCTCATGCTATAGGAAGGGTCTCAGGATTGGAATGGGAAGGAGTTGGATATCACATCTCATGTTATATGAAGGATCTCAGGTTTGGTATTAGAAGCATTGAGATATCACATCTCATGCTATAGGAAGGGTCTCAGGATTGGAATGGGAAGGAGTTGGATATCACATCTGATGCTAAAGGAAGGGTCTCAGTTTTGGTAGAAGCATTGAGATATCACATCTCATGCTATAGGAAGGGTCTCAGGATTGGAATGGGAAGGAGTTGGATATCACATCTCATGCTATAGGAAGGGTCTCAGGTTTGGTATAAGCATTGAGATATCACTTCTCATGCTATAGGAAGGGTCTCAGGATTGGAATGGGAAGGACTTGGATATCACATCTCATGCTATAGGGAGGCTCTCAGGTTTGGGAAGGGAAGGATTTGGATTTCACATCTCATGTTATAGGATGGTTCTCATGTTTGGTTTTAGAAGCATTGAGATATCTCATCTCATGCTATCGGAAGGGTCTCAGGTTTGGAATGGGAAGGAGTTGGATATCACATCTCATGCCATAGGAAGGGTCATCAGGTTTGGTATAAGCATTGAGATATCACATCTCATGCTATCGGAAGGGTCTCAGGATAGGAATGGGAAGGACTTAGATATCACATCTCATACTATAGGGAGGGTCTCAGTTTTGATATTAGAAGCATTGAGATATCATATCTCATGCTATCAGAAGAGTCTCAGGATTGGAATGGGATGGAGTTGGATATCACATCTCAAGCTATCTCAGGATTGGAATGGGAAGGAGTTTGATATCACATCTCAAGCTATAGGAATGGTCTCAGGTTTGGAAGGGGAAGGATTAGGATCTCACATCTCATGTTTTAGGGCGGGTCTCAGGTTTGGTATTAGAAGCATTGAGATATCACATCTCATGGTATAGGAAGGGTCTCAGGATTGGAATGGGAAGGAGTTTGATATCAAATCTCAAGCTATAGGAAGGGTCTCATGTTTGGAAAGGGAAGGATCTGGATTTCACATCTCATGTTAAAGGATAGTTCTCATGTTTGGTTTTCGAAGCATTGAGATATCACATCTCATGCTATCGGAAGGGTCTCAGGTTTAGAAAGGGAAGGATTTGGATTTCACATGTTATAGGATGGTTCTCAGGTTTGGTTTTAGAAGCATTAAGATATAACATCTCATGCTATAGGAAGGGCCTCAGGTTTGGAATGGGAAGGAGTTGGATATCACTTCTCATGCTAAAGGAAAGGTCTCGGGTTTGGAAGGGGAAGGATTTGGATATTACATTCTTGCTATAGGAAGGGTCTCATGTTTGGAATGGGAAGGAGTTGGATATCACATATGCTATAGGAAGGATCTCAGGTTTGGTATAAGCATTGAGATATCACATATCTGCTATCGGAAGTGTCTCAGGTTGGAATGGGAAGGAGTTGGATATCACATCTCATGTTATAGGAAGGGTCTCAGGATTGGAATGGGAAGGACTTGGATATCATATCTCATGCTATAGGAAGGCTCTCAGGTTTGGAAGGGGAAGGAGTTGGATATCATATTTCATGTTAGAGGAAGGATCTTAGGTTTGGTACTAGAGGCATTGAGATATCACATCTCATGCTATAGGAAGGGTCTCAGGATTGGAATGGGGAGGAGTTGGATATCACATCTCAAGCTATAGGAAGGGTCTCCGGTTTGGTATAAGCATTGAGATATCACATCTCATGCTATAGGAAGGGTCTCAGGATTGGAATGGGAAGAAGTTGGATATCACATCTCATGCTATAGGAAGGATCTCAGGTTTGGTATTAGAAGCATTGATATATCACATCTCATGCTATAGGAAGGGTCTCAGGATTGGAATGGGTAGGAGTTGGATATTACATTCTTGCTATAGGAAGGGTCTCATGTTTGGAATGGGAAGGAGTTGGATATCACATATGCTATAGGAAGGATCTCAGGTTTGGTATTAGAAGCATTGAGATATCAAGTCTCATGGTATAGGACGGGAGTTTGATATCACATCTCATGCCATGGTATGGGTCTCAGGTTTTGTAGAGGCATTGGGATATCACATCTCATGCTATCGGAAGGGTATCAGGATTGGATTTGGAAGGAGTTGGATATCCCATCTCATGCTATAGGAAGGGTCTAAGGTTGGAATGGGAAGGAGTTGGATATCACATCTCATTTTATAGGAAGGGTCTCAGGATTGGAATGGGAAGGACTTGGATATAACATCTCATTCTATAGGAAGGCTCTCAGGGTTGGAAGGGGAAGGAGTTGGATATCACATTTCATGTTAGAGGTAGGATCTCAGGTTTGGTATTAGAGGCATTGAGATATCACATCTCATGCTATCAGAAGGGTCTCAGGATTGGAATGGGAAGGAGTTGGATATCACATCTCATGCTAAAGGGAGGGTCTAAGGTTTGGAAGGGGAAGGATTTGGATATCACATCTCATGTTATAGGAAGGATCTCAGGTTTGGTATTAGAAGCATTGAGATATCACATCTCATGCTATCGGAAGGGTCTCAGGTTTGGTATAAGCATTGAGATATTACATCTCTGCTATCGGAAGGGTCTCAGGATTGGAATGGGAAGGACTTGGATATTACAATTCATGTTATAGGAAAGGTCTCAGGTTTGGTATTAGAAGCATTGAGATATCACATCTCATGCTTTAGGAAGGGTTTCAGGATTGGAATGGGAAGCACTTGGATATCACATCTCATGTTATTGGAAGGGTCTCAGGTTTGGTATTAGAAGCATTGAGATATCACATCTCAGGCTATAGGAAGGGTCTCAGGAATGGCATGGGAATGACTTGGATATCACATCTCATGATAAAGGAAGGGTCTAAGGTTTGGAAGGGGAAGGATTTGGATATCACATCTCATGTTATTGGACCGGTCTCAGGTTTGGTATTAGAAGCATTGAGATATCAAGTCTCATGGTATAGGACGGGAGTTTGATATCACATCTCATGCCATGGTATGGGTCTCAGGTTTTGTAGAAGCATTGGGATATCACATATCATGGAAGGGTATCAGGATTGGATTTGGAAGGAGTTGGATATCCCATCTCATGCTATAGGAAGGGTCTCAGGTTGGAATGGGAAGGAGTTGGATATCACATCTCATGCTATAGGAAGGGTCTCAGAATTGGAATGGGAAGGAGTTGGATATCACATCTGATGCTAAAGGAAGGGTGTCAGTTTTGGTAGAAGCATTGAGATATCACATCTCATGCTATAGGAAGGGTCTCAGGATTGGAATGGGAAGGAGTTGGATATCACATCTCATGCTAAAGGGAGGGTCTCAGGTTTGGAAGGGGAAGGATTTGGATATCACATCTCATGTTATAGGAAGGATCTCAGGTTTGGTTTTAGAAGCATTGAGATATCACATCTCATGCTATAGGAAGGGTCTCAGGATTGGAATGGGAAGGAGTTGGATATCGCATCTCATGTTATAGGAAGGATCTCAGGTTTGGTATTAGAAGCATTGAGATATCACATCTCATGCTATAGGAAGGGTCTCAGGATTGGAATGGGAAGGAGTTGGATATCACATCTGATGCTAAAGGAAGGGTCTCAGTTTTGGTAGAAGCATTGAGATATCACATCTCATGCTATAGGAAGGGTCTCAGGATTGGAATGGGAAGGAGTTGGATATCACATCTCATGCTAAAGGAAGGGTCTCAGGTTTGATAGAAGCAAAGGTTTGGAATGGGAAGGAGTTGGATATCATGTCTCATGTTATAGGAAGGATCTCAGGTTTGGTATTAGAAGCATTGAGATATCACATCTCATGCTATATGAAGGGTCTCAGGATTGGAATGGGAAGGAGTTGGATATCACATCTCATGCTATAGGAAGGGTCTCAGGTTTGGTATATGCATTGAGATATCCCATCACATGCTATAGGAAGGGTCTCAGGATTGGAATCGGAAGGAGTTGTATATGACATCTCATGCCATAGGAAGGGTCACAGGTTTGGTATAAGCATTGAGATATCACATCTCTGCTATAGGAAGGGTCTCAGGTTTGGAAGGGGAAGGATTTGGATATCACATCTCATGTTATAGGACCGGTCTCAGGTTTGGTATTAGAAGCATTGAAATATCAAGACTCATGGTATAGGACGGGTCTCAGAATTGGAATGGGAAGGAGTTGAATATCACATCTCAAGCTATAGGAAGCGTCTCATGATTGGAATGGGAAGGAGTTTGATATCATATCTCATGCCATGGTATGGGTCTGAGGTTTTGTAGAGGCATTGGGATATCACATCTCATGCTATCGGAAGGGTATCAGGATTGGATTTGGAAGGAGTTGGATATCCCATCTCATGCTATAGGAAGGGTCTAAGGTTGGAATGGGAAGGAGTTGGATATCACATCTCATGTTATAGGAAGGGTCTCAGGATTGGAATGGGAAGGACTTGGATATAACATCTCATTCTATAGGAAGGCTCTCAGGGTTGGAAGGGGAAGGAGTTGGATATCACATTTCATGTTAGAGGTAGGATCTCAGGTTTGGTATTAGAGGCATTGAGATGTCACATCTCATGCTATCAGAAGGGTCTCAGGATTGGAATGGGAAGGAGTTGGATATCACATCTCATGCTAAAGGGAGGGTCTAAGGTTTGGAAGGGGAAGGATTTGGATATCACATCTCATGTTATAGGAAGGGTCTCAGGTTTGGTATAAGCATTGAGATATCACATCTCTGCTATCGGAAGGGTCTCAGGATTGGAATGGGAAGGACTTGGATATTACAATTCATGTTATAGGAAAGGTCTCAGGTTTGGTATTAGAAGCATTGAGATATCACATCTCATGCTTTAGGAAGGGTTACAGGATTGGAATGGGAAGGACTTGGATATCACATCTCATGTTATTGGAAGGGTCTCAGGTTTGGTATTAGAAGCATTGAGATATCACATCTCAGGCTATAGGAAGGGTCTCAGGAATGGCATGGGAAGGACTTGGATATCACATCTCATGATAAAGGAAGGGTCTAAGGTTTGGAAGGGGAAGGATTTGGATATCACATCTCATGTTATTGGACCGGTCTCAGGTTTGGTATTAGAAGCATTGAGATATCAAGTCTCATTGTATAGGACGGGAGTTTGATATCACATCTCATGCCATGGTATGGGTCTCAGGTTTTGTAGAAGCATTGGGATATCACATCTCATGGAAGGGTATCAGGATTGGATTTGGAAGGAGTTGGATATCCCATCTCATGCTATAGGAAGGGTCTCAGGTTGGAATGTGAAGGAGTTGGATATCACATCTCATGCTATAGGAAGGGTCTCAGGATTGGAATGGGAAGGAGTTGGATATCACATCTGATGCTAAAGGAAGGGTGTCAGTTTTGGTAGAAGCATTGAGATATCACATCTCATGCTATAGGAAGGGTCTCAGGATTGGAATGGGAAGGAGTTGGATATCACATCTCATGCTAAAGGGAGGGTCTCAGGTTTGGAAGGGGAAGGATTTGGATATCACATCTCATGTTATAGGAAGGATCTCAGGTTTGGTTTTAGAAGCATTGAGATATCACATCTCATGCTATAGGAAGGGTCTCAGGATTGGAATGGGAAGGAGTTGGATATCGCATCTCATGTTATAGGAAGGATCTCAGTTTTGGTATTAGAAGCATTGAGATATCACATCTCATGCTATAGGAAGGGTCTCAGGATTGGAATGGGAAGGAGTTGGATATCACATCTGATGCTAAAGGAAGGGTCTCAGTTTTGGTAGAAGCATTGAGATATCACATCTCATGCTATAGGAAGGGTCTCAGGATTGGAATGGGAAGGAGTTGGATATCACATCTCATGCTATAGGAAGGGTCTCAGGTTTGGTATAAGCATTGAGATATCACTTCTCATGCTATAGGAAGGGTCTCAGGATTGGAATGGGAAGGACTTGGATATCACATCTCATGCTATAGGGAGGCTCTCAGGTTTGGGAAGGGAAGGATTTGGATTTCACATCTCATGTTATAGGATGGTTCTCATGTTTGGTTTTAGAAGCATTGAGATATCTCATCTCATGCTATCGGAAGGGTCTCAGGTTTGGAATGGGAAGGAGTTGGATATCACATCTCATGCCATAGGAAGGGTCATCAGGTTTGGTATAAGCATTGAGATATCACATCTCTGCTATCGGAAGGGTCTCAGGATAGGAATGGGAAGGACTTAGATATCACATCTCATACTATAGGGAGGGTCTCAGTTTTGATATTAGAAGCATTGAGATATCATATCTCATGCTATCAGAAGGGTCTCAGGATTGGAATGGGAAGGAGTTTGATATCACATCTCAAGCTATAGGAATGGTCTCAGGTTTGGAAGGGGAAGGATTAGGATCTCACATCTCATGTTTTAGGACGGGTCTCAGGTTTGGTATAAGAAGCATTGAGATATCACATCTCATGGTATAGGAAGGGTCTCAGAATTGGAATGGGGAGGAGTTTGATATCAAATCTCAAGCTATAGGAAGGGTCTCATGTTTGGAAAGGGAAGGATCTGGATTTCACATCTCATGTTATAGGATGGTTCTCATGTTTGGTTTTCGAAGCATTGAGATATCACATCTCATGCTATCGGAAGGGTCTCAGGTTTAAAAATGGAAGGATTTGGATTTCACATGTTATAGGATGGTTCTCAGGTTTGGTTTTAGAAGCATTAAGATATAACATCTCATGCTATAGGAAGGGTCTCAGGTTTGGAATGGGAAGGAGTTGGATATCACTTCTCATGCTAAAGGAAAGGTCTCAGGTTTGGAAGGGGAAGGATTTGGATCTCACATCTCATGTTTTAGGACGGGTCTCAGGATTGGAATGGGAAGGAGTTGGATATCACATCTCATGCTAAAGGAAGGGTCTCAGGTTTGATAGAAGCAAAGGTTTGGAATGGGAAGGAGTTGGATATCACGTCTCATGTTATAGGAAGGGTCTCAGGATTTGAATGGGAAGGAGTTGGATATCACATCTCATGCTAAAGGAAGGGTCTCAGGTTTGGTATTAGAAGCATTGAGATATCACATCTCAAGCTATATGAAGGGTCTCAGGATTGGAATGGGAAGTAGTTGGATATCACATCTCATGCTATTGGAAGGGTCTCAGGTTTGGTATAAGCATTGAGATATCCCATCTCATGCTATAGGAAGGGTCTCAGGATTGGAATCGGAAGGAGTTGTATATGACATCTCATGCCATAGGAAGGGTCACAGGTTTGGTATAAGCATTGAGATATAACATCTCTGCTATAGGAAGGGTCTAAGGTTTGGAAGGGGAAGTATTTGGATATCACATCTCATGTTATAGGACCGGTCTCAGGTTTGGTATTAGAAGCATTGAAATATCAAGTCTCATGGTATAGGACGGGTCTCAGAATTGGAATGGGAAGGAGTTGGATATCAAATCTCAAGCTATAGGAAGGGTCTCAGGATTGGAATGGGAAGGAGTTTGATATCACATCTCATGCCATGGTATGGGTCTCAGGTTTTGTAGAGGCATTGGGATATCACATCTCATGCTATCGGAAGGGTATCAGGATTGGATTTGGAAGGAGTTGGATATCCCATCTCATGCTATAGGAAGGGTCTAAGGTTGGAATGGGAAGGAGTTGGATATCACATCTCATTTTATAGGAAGGGTCTCAGGATTGGAATGGGAAGGACTTGGATATAACATCTCATTCTATAGGAAGGCTCTCAGGGTTGGAAGGGGAAGGAGTTGGATATCACATTTCATGTTAGAGGTAGGATCTCAGGTTTGGTATTAGAGGCATTGAGATATCACATCTCATGCTATCAGAAGGGTCTCAGGATTGGAATGGGAAGGAGTTGGATATCACATCTCATGCTAAAGGGAGGGTCTAAGGTTTGGAAGGGGAAGGATTTGGATATCACATCTCATGTTATAGGAAGGATCTCAGGTTTGGTATTAGAAGCATTGAGATATCACATCTCATGCTATCGGAAGGGTCTCAGTTTTGGTATAAGCATTGAGATATCACATCTCTGCTATCGGAAGGGTCTCAGGATTGGAATGGGAAGGACTTGGATATTGCAATTCATGTTATAGGAAAGGTCTCAGGTTTGGTATTAGAAGCATTGAGATATCACAGCTCATGCTATAGGAAGGGTTTCAGGATTGGAATGGGAAGGACTTGGATATCACATCTCATGTTATAGGAAGGGTCTCAGGTTTGGTATTAGAAGCATTGAGATATCACATCTCATGCTATAGGAAGGGTCTCAGGAATGGCATGGGAAGGACTTGGATATCACATCTCATGATAAAGGAAGGGTCGAAGGTTTGGAAGGGGAAGGATTTGGATATCACATCTCATGTTATTGGACCGGTCTCAGGTTTGGTATTAGAAGCATTGAGATATCAAGTCTCAAGGTATAGGACGGGAGTTTGATATCACATCTCATGCCATGGTATGGGTCTCAGGTTTTTTAGAAGCATTGGGATATCACATCTCATGGAAGGGTATCAGGATTGGATTTGGAAGGAGTTGGATATCCCATCTCATGCTATAGGAAGGCTCTCAGGTTTGGTATTAGAAGCATTGAGATATCACATCTCATGCTATAGGAAGGGTCTCAGGATTTGAATGGGAAGGAGTTGGATATCACATCTCATGCTAAAGGAAGGGTCTCAGTTTTGGTAGAAGCATTGAGATATCACATCTCATGCTATAGGAAGGGTCTCAGGATTGGAATTTGAAGGAGTTGGATATCACATCTCATGCTAAAGGGAGGGTCTCAGGTTTGGAAGGGGAAGGATTTGGATATCACATCTCATGTTATAGGAAGGATCTCAGGTTTGGTATTAGAAGCATTGAGATATCACATCTCATGCTATAGGAAGGGTTTCAGGATTGGAATGGGAAGGAGTTGGATATCGCATCTCATGTTATAGGAAGGATCTCAGGTTTGGTATTAGAAGCATTGAGATATCACATCACATGCTATAGGAAGGGTCTCAGGATTGGAATGGGAAGGAGTTGGATATCACATCTGATGCTAAAGGAAGGGCCTCAGTTTTGGAAGAAGCATTGAGATATCACATCTCATGCTATAGGAAGGGTCTCAGGATTGGAATGGGAAGGAGTTGGATATCACATCTCATGCTATTGGAAGGGTCTCAGGTTTGGTAGAAGCATTGAGATATCAAGTCTCATGGTGTAGGGCGGGTCTCAGAATTGGAATGGGAAGGAGTTGGATATCACATCTCAAGCTATAGGAAGGCTCTCAGGGTTGGAAGGGGAAGGAGTTGGATATCACATTTCATGTTAGAGGTAGGATCTCAGGTTTGGTATTAGAGGCATTGAGATGTCACATCTCATGCTATCAGAAGGGTCTCAGGATTGGAATGGGAAGGAGTTGGATATCACATCTCATGCTAAAGGGAGGGTCTAAGGTTTGGAAGGGGAAGGATTTGGATATCACATCTCATGTTATAGGAAGGATCTCAGGTTTGGTATTAGAAGCATTGAGATATCACATCTCATGCTATCGGAAGGGTCTCAGGTTTGGTATAAGCATTGAGATATCACATCTCTGCTATCGGAAGGGTCTCAGGATTGGAATTGGAAGGACTTGGATATTACAATTCATGTTATAGGAAAGGTCTCAGGTTTGGTATTAGAAGATTTGCGATATCACATCTCATGCTATAGGAAGGGTTTCAGGATTGGAATGGGAAGGACTTGGATATCACATCTCATGTTATTGGAAGGGTCTCAGGTTTGGTATTAGAAGCATTGAGATATCACATCTCATGCTATCGGAAGGGTCTCAGGATTGGAATCGGAAGGAGTTGGATATCACGTCTCATGCTATAGGAAGGGTCTCAGGTTTGGAACGGGAAGGAGTTGGATAGCACATCTCATGCTAAAGGGAGGGACTCAGGTTTGGAAGCGGAAGGATTTGGATATCACATCACATGTTATAGGAAGGATCTCAGGTTTGGTATTAGAAGCATTGAGATATCACATCTCATGCTATCGGAAGGGTATCAGGATTGGAATGGGAAGGAGTTGGATATCGCATCTCATGTTATAGGAAGGATCTCAGGTTTGGTATTAGAAGCATTGAGATATCACATCACATGCTATAGGAAGGGTCTCAGGATTGGAATGGGAAGGAGTTGGATATCACATCTGATGCTAAAGGAAGGGCCTCAGTTTTGGAAGAAGCATTGAGATATCACATCTCATGCTATAGGAAGGGTATCAGGATTTGAATGGGAAGGAGTTGGATATCACATCTCATGCTAAAGGAAGGGTCTCAGTTTTGGTAGAAGCATTGAGATATCACATCTCATGCTATAGGAAGGGTCTCAGGATTGGAATTTGAAGGAGTTGGATATCACATCTCATGCTAAAGGGAGGGTCTCAGGTTTGGAAGGGGAAGGATTTGGATATCACATCTCATGTTATAGGAAGGATCTCAGGTTTGGTATTAGAAGCATTGAGATATCACATCTCATGCTATAGGAAGGGTCTCAGGATTGGAATGGGAAGGAGTTGGATATCGCATCTCATGCTATAGGAAGGGTCTCAGGTTTGGTATAAGCATTGAGATATCACATCTCTGCTATCGGAAGGGTCTCAGGATTGGAATGGGAAGGACTTAGATATCACATCTCATGCTATAGGGAGGGTCTCAGTTTTGATATTAGAAGCATTGAGATATCACATCTCATGCTATCGGAAGGGTCTCAGGATTGGAATGGGAGGAGCTGGATATCACATCTCATGCTAAAGGAAGGGTCTCAGGTTTGGAAGGGGAAGGATTTGGATATCACATCTCATGTTATAGGACGGGTCTCAGGTTTGGTATTAGAAGCATTGAGATATCACATCTCATGCTATAGGAAGTGTGTCAGGATTGGAATGGGAAGGAGTTGGATATCACATCTCATGCTATAGGAAGGGTTTCAGGTTTGGTAGAAGCATTGAGATATCACATCTCATGCTATAGGAAGAGTCTCAGGTTTGGGAAGGGAAGGATTTGGATTTCACATCTCATGTTATAGGATGGTTCTCATGTTTGGTTTTTGAAGCATTGAGATATCACATCTCATGCTATCGGAAGGGTCTCAGGTTTGGAAAGGGAAGTAGTTGGATATAACATCTCATGTTATAGGAAGGATCTCAGGTTTGGTATTAGAAGCATTGAGATATCACATCTTATGCTATAGGAAGGGTCTCAGGATTGGAATGTGAAGGATTTGGATATCACATCTCATGCCATAGGAAGGGTCTCAGGTTTGGTATAAGCATTGAGATATCACATCTCTGCTATCGGAAGGGTCTCAGGATTGGATTGGGAAGGAGTTCGATATCCCTTCTCATACTATAGGGTCTCAGGTTGGAATGGGAAGGAGTTGGAAATCACATCTCATGTTATAGGAAGGGTCTCAGGATTGGAATGGGAAGGATTTGGATATCACATCTCTTGCTATAGGAAGGGTCTAAGGTTTTTTATTAGAAACATTGAGATATCACATCTCATGCTATAGGAAGGGTTTTAGGATTGGAATGGGAAGGATTTGGATATCACATCTCATGCTAAAGGAAGGGTCTCAGGTTTGGAAGGGGAAGGATTTGGATATCATATCTCATGTTATAGGACGGGTCCCATGTTTGGTATTAGAAGCATTGAGATATCACATCTCATGGTATAGGAAGGATCTCAGGGTTGGAAGGGGAAGGATTTGGATATCACATCTCATGTTATAGGAAGGATCTCAGGTTTGGTCTTAGAAGCATTGAGATATCACATCTCATGCTATAGGAAGGTTCTCAGGATTGGAATGGGAAGGAGTTGGATATCACATCTCATGCTATAGGAAGGGTCTAAGGAATGGAATGGGAAGGTGTTTTATATGACATCTCATGCCATAGGAAGAATCTCAGAATTGGTATTAGAAGCATTGAGACATACCATCTCATGTTATAGGAAGGGTCTCAGGATTGGAATGGGAACGAGTTGGATATCACATCTCATGCTATAGGAAGGGTCTCAGGACTGGAACGGGAAGGAGTTGGATATCACATCTCATGTCATAGGAAGAGTCTTAGGTTTGGTATAAGCATTGAGATATCACATCTCTTCTATCGGAGGTGTCTCAGGATTGGCATGGGAAGGAGTTGGATATCACATCTCATGCTATAGGAAGGGTATCAGGTTTGGAACGGGAAGGAGTTGGATATCCCATCTCATGTTATAGGACGGGTCTCAGGTTTGGTATTAGAAGCATTGAGATATCACATCTCATGCTATCGGAGTGGTCTCAGGATTGGAATGGGAAGGAGTTGGATATCACATATCATGCTATAGAAGGGTCTCAGTTTTGGTAGAAGCATTGAGATATCACATCTCATGCTATAGGAAGGGTCTCAGGATTGGAATGGGAAGGAGTTGGATATCACATCTCATGCTATAGGAAGGGTCTCAGGTTTGGTATAAGCATTGAGATATCACATCTCTGCTATCGGAAGGGTCTCAGGATTGGAATGGGAAGGACTTAGATATCACATCTCATGCTATAGGGAGGGTCTCAGTTTTGATATTAGAAGCATTGAGATATCACATCTCATGCTATCGGAAAGGTCTCAGGATTGGAATGGAAGGAGCTGGATATCACATCTCATGCTAAAGGAAGGGTCTCAGGTTTGGAAGGGGAAGGATTTGGATATCACATCTCATGTTATAGGACGGGTCTCAGGTTTGGTATTAGAAGCATTGAGATATCACATCTCATGCTATAGGAAGTGTGTCAGGATTGGAATGGGAAGGAGTTGGATATCACATCTCATGCTATAGGAAGGGTTTCAGGTTTGGTAGAAGCATTGAGATATCACATCTCATGCTATAGGAAGAGTCTCAGGTTTGGGAAGGGAAGGATTTGGATTTCACATCTCATGTTATAGGATGGTTCTCATGTTTGGTTTTTGAAGCATTGAGATTTCACATCTCATGCTATCGAAGGGTCTCAGGTTTGGAATGGGAAGTAGTTGGATATCACATCTCATGTTATAGGAAGGATCTCAGGTTTGGTATTAGAAGCATTGAGATATCACATCTTATGCTATAGGAAGGGTCTCAGGATTGGAATGTGAAGGATTTGGATATCACATCTCATGCCATAGGAAGGGTCTCAGGTTTGGTATAAGCATTGAGATATCACATCTCATGCTATCGGAAGGGTCTCAGGTTTGGAATGGGAAGTAGTTGGATATAACATCTCATGTTATAGGAAAGATCTCAGGTTTGGTATTAGAAGCATTGAGATATCACATCTTATGCTATAGGAAGGGTCTCAGGATTGGAATGTGAAGGATTTGGATATCACATCTCATGCCATAGGAAGGGTCTCAGGTTTGGTATAAGCATTGAGATATCACATCTCTGCTATCGGAAGGGTCTCAGGATTGGATTGGGAAGGAGTTGGATATCCCTTCTCATACTATAGGGTCTCAGGTTGGAATGGGAAGGAGTTGGAAATCACATCTCATGTTATAGGAAGGGTCTCAGGATTGGAATGGGAAGGATTTGGATATCACATCTCTTGCTATAGGAAGGGTCTAAGGTTTTTTATTAGAAACATTGAGATATCACATCTCATGCTATAGGAAGGGTTTTAGGATTGGAATGGGAAGGATTTGGATATCACATCTCATGCTAAAGGAAGGGTCTCAGGTTTGGAAGGGGAAGGATTTGGATATCATATCTCATGTTATAGGACGGGTCCCAGGTTTGGTAAAGAAGCATTGAGATATCACATCTCATGGTATAGGAAGGGTCTCAGGGTTGGAAGGGGAAGGATTTGGATATCAAATCTCATGTTATAGGAAGGATCTCAGGTTTGGTCTTAGAAGCATTGAGATATCACATCTCATGCTATAGGAAGGTTCTCAGGATTGGAATGGGAAGGAGTTGGATATCACATCTCATGCTATAGGAAGGGTCTCAGGAATGGAATGGGAAGGAGTTTTATATGACATCTCATGCCATAGGAAGAATCTCAGGTTTGGTATTAGAAGCATTGAGACATACCATCTCATGTTATAGGAAGGGTCTCAGGATTGGAATGGGAAGGAGTTGGATATCACATCTCATGCTATAGGAAGGGTCTCAGGTTTGGTATAAGCATTGAGATATCACATCTCATGCCATAGGCAGGGTCTCAGGTTTGGTATAAGCATTGAGATATCACATCTCTGCTATTGGAAGGGTCTCAGGATTGTAATGGGAAGGAGTTGGATATCCCATCATATGTTATAGGAAGGGTGTCAGGTTTGGTATTAGAAGCATTGAGATATCACATCTCATGCTATAGGAAGGGTCTCAGGATTGGAATGGGAAGGACTTGGATATCACATCTCATGCTATAGGGAGGGTCTCACGTTTGGAAAGGGAAGGAGTTGGATATCACATTTCATGTTAGAGGTAGGATCTCAGGTTTGGTATTAGAGGCATTGAGATATCACATCTCATGCTATGAGAAGGGTCTCAGGATTGGAATTGGAAGGATTTGGATATCACATCTCATGCTAAAGGGAGGGTCTCAGGTTTGGAACGGGAAGGATTTTGATATCGCATCTCATGTTATAGGAAGGATCTCAGGTTTGGTATTAGAAGCATTGAGATATCACATCTCATGCTATCCGAAGGATCTCAGGTTTGGTATTAGAGGGATTGAGATATCACATCTCATGCTATTGGAAGGGTATCAGGATTGGATTTGGAAGTAGTTGGATATCCCATCTCATGCTATAGGAAGGGTCTCAGGTTGGAATGGGAAGGAGTTGGATATCACATCTCATGTTATAGGAAAGGTCTCAGGATTGGAATGGGAAATACTTCGATATCACATCTCATGCTATAGGAAGGCTCTCAGGTTTGGAAGGGGAAGGAGTTGGGTATCACATTTCATGTTAGAGGTAGGATCTCAGGTTTGGTATTAGAGGCATTGAGATATCACATCTCATGCTATCAGAAGGGTCTCAGGATTGGAATGGGAAGGAGTTTGATATCACATCTCATGCTAAAGAGAGGGTCTCAGTTTTGGAAGGGGAAGGATTTGGATATCACATCTCGTGTTATAGGAATGATCTCAGGTTTGGTATTAGAAGAATTGAGATATCACATCTCATGCTATCGGAAGGATCTCAGGTTTGGTATTAGAAGCATTGAAATATCACATCTCATGCTATCAGAACGGTCTCAGGATTGGAATGGGAATGAGTTTTATATGACATCTCATGCCATAGGAAGGATCTCAGGTTTGGTATTAGAAGCATTGAGACATCACATCTCATGTTATAGGAAGGGTCTCAGGATTGGAATGGGAAGGAGTTGGATATCACATCTTATGCTATAGGAATGGTCTCAGGTTTGGTATAAGCATTGATATATCACATCTCATGCTATAGGAAGGGTCTCAGGATTGGAATGGGAAAGAGTTGTATATGACATCTCATGCCATAGCAAGGGTCTCAGGTTTGGTATAAGCATTGAGATATCACATCTCTGCTATCGGAAGGGTCTCAGGATTGGAATGGGAAAGAGTTGGATATCCCATCTTATGTTATAGGAAGGGTCTCAGGTTTGATATTAGAAGCATTGAGATATCACATCTCATGTTATAGGAAGGGTCTCAGGACTGGAATGGGAAGGACTTGGATATCACATCTCATGTCATAGGAAGAGTCTTAGGTTTGGTATAAGCATTGAGATATAACATCTCTGCTATCGGAGGTGTCTCAGGATTGGCATGGGAAGGAGTTGGATATCACATCTCATGCTATAGGAAGGGTATCATGTTTGGAACGGGAAGGAGTTGGATATCCCATCTCATGTTATAGGACGGGTCTCAGGTTTGGTATTAGAAGCATTGAGATATCACATCTCATGCTATCGGAAGGGTCTCAGGATTGGAATGGGAAGGAGTTGGATATCACATCTCATGCTATAGGAAGGTTCTCAGTTTTGGTAGAAGCATTGAGATATCACATCTCATGCTATAGGAAGGGTCTCAGGATTGGAATGGGAAGGAGTTGGATATCACATCTCATGCTATAGGAAGGGTCTCAGGTTTGGTATAAGCATTGAGATATCACATCTCTGCTATCGGAAGGGTCTCAGGATTGGAATGGGAAGGACTTAGATATCACATCTCATGCTATAGGGAGGGTCTCAGTTTTTATATTAGAAGCATTGAGATATCACATCTCATGCTATCGGAAGGGTCTCAGGATTGGAATGGGAGGAGCTGGATATCACATCTCATGCTAAAGGAAGGGTCTCAGGTTTGGAAGGGGAAGGATTTGGATATCACATCTCATGTTATAGGACGGGTCTCAGGTTTGGTATTAGAAGCATTGAGATATCACATCTCATGCTATAGGAAGTGTGTCAGGATTGGAATGGGATGGAGTTGGATATCACATCTCATGCTATAGGAAGGGTTTCAGGTTTGGTAGAAGCATTGAGATATCACATCTCATGCTATAGGAAGAGTCTCAGGTTTGGGAAGGGAAGGATTTGGATTTCACATCTCATGTTATAGGATGGTTCTCATGTTTGGTTTTTGAAGCATTGAGATATCACATCTCATGCTATCGGAAGGGTCTCAGGTTTGGAATGGGAAGTAGTTGGATATCACATCTCATGTTATAGGAAGGATCTCAGGTTTGGTATTAGAAGCATTGAGATATCACATCTTATGCTATAGGAAGGGTCTCAGGATTGGAATGTGAAGGATTTGGATATCACATCTAATGCCATAGGAAGGGTCTCAGGTTTGGTATAAGCATTGAGATATCACATCTCTGCTATCGGAAGGGTCTCAGGATTGGATTGGGAAGGAGTTGGATATCCCTTCTCATACTATAGGGTCTCAGGTTGGAATGGGATGGAGTTGGAAATCACATCTCATGTTATAGGAAGGGTCTCAGGATTGGAATGGGAAGGATTTGGATATCACATCTCTTGCTCTAGGAAGGGTCTAAGGTTTTTTATTAGAAACATTGAGATATCACATCTCATGCTATAGGAAGGGTTTTAGGATTGGAATGGGAAGGATTTGGATATCACATCTCATGCTAAAGGAAGGGTCTCAGGTTTGGAAGGGGAAGGATTTGGATATCATATCTCATGTTATAGGACGGGTCCCAGGTTTGGTATTAGAAGCATTGAGATATCACATCTCATGGTATAGGAAGGGTCTCAGGGTTGGAAGGGGAAGGATTTGGATATCACATCTCATGTTATAGGAAGGATCTCAGGTTTGGTCTTAGAAGCATTGAGATATCACATCTCATGCTATAGGAAGGTTCTCAGGATTGGAATGGGAAGGAGTTGGATATCACATCTCATGCTATAGGAAGGGTCTCAGGAATGGAATGGGAAGGAGTTGGATATCACATCTCATGCTATAGGAAGGGTCTCAGGTTTGGTATAAGCATTGAGATATCACATCTCATGCCATAGGCAGGGTCTCAGGTTTGGTATAAGCATTGAGATATCACATCTCTGCTATTGGAAGGGTCTCAGGATTGTAATGGGAAGGAGTTGGATATCCCATCATATGTTATAGGAAGGGTGTCAGGTTTGGTATTAGAAGCATTGAGATATCACATCTCATGCTATAGGAAGGGTCTCAGGATTGGAATGGGAAGGACTTGGATATCACATCTCATGCTATAGGGAGGGTCTCACGTTTGGAAAGGGAAGGAGTTGGATATCACATTTCATGTTAGAGGTAGGATCTCAGGTTTGGTATTAGAGGCATTGAGATATCACATCTCATGCTATGAGAAGGGTCTCAGGATTGGAATTGGAAGGATTTGGATATCACATCTCATGCTAAAGGGAGGGTCTCAGGTTTGGAAGGGGAAGGATTTTGATATCGCATCTCATGTTATAGGAAGGATCTCAGGTTTGGTATTAGAAGCATTGAGAAAGCACATCTCATGCTATCCGAAGGATCTCAGGTTTGGTATTAGAGGGATTGAGATATCACATCTCATGCTATCGGAAGGGTATCAGGATTGGATTTGGAAGTAGTTGGATATCCCATCTCATGCTATAGGAAGGGTCTCAGGTTGGAATGGGAAGGAGTTGGATATCACATCTCATGTTATAGGAAAGGTCTCAGGATTGGAATGGGAAATACTTCGATATCACATCTCATGCTATAGGAAGGCTCTCAGGTTTGGAAGGGGAAGGAGTTGGGTATCACATTTCATGTTAGAGGTAGGATCTCAGGTTTGGTATTAGAGGCATTGAGATATCACATCTCATGCTATAGGAAGGGTCTCAGGTTTGGTATAAGCATTGAGATATCACATCTCTGCTATCGGAAGGGTCTCAGGATTGGAATGGGAAGGACTTAGATATCACATCTCATGCTATAGGGAGGGTCTCAGTTTTGATATTAGAAGCATTGAGATATCACATCTCATGCTATCGGAAGGGTCTCAGGATTGGAATGGGAGGAGCTGGATATCACATCTCATGCTAAAGGAAGGGTCTCAGGTTTGGAAGGGGAAGGATTTGGATATCACATCTCATGTTATAGGACGGGTCTCAGGTTTGGTATTAGAAGCATTGAGATATCACATCTCATGCTATAGGAAGTGTGTCAGGATTGGAATGGGAAGGAGTTGGATATCACATCTCATGCTATAGGAAGGGTCTCAGGATTGGAATGGGAAGGACTTGGATATCACATCTCATGCTATAGGGAGGGTCTCACGTTTGGAAAGGGAAGGAGTTGGATATCACATTTCATGTTAGAGGTAGGATCTCAGGTTTGGTATTAGAGGCATTGAGATATCACATCTCATGCTATGAGAAGGGTCTCAGGATTGGAATTGGAGGGATTTGGATATCACATCTCATGCTAAAGGGAGGGTCTCAGGTTTGGAAGGGGAAGGATTTTGATATCGCATCTCATGTTATAGGAAGGATCTCAGGTTTGGTATTAGAAGCATTGAGAAAGCACATCTCATGCTATCCGAAGGATCTCAGGTTTGGTATTAGAGGGATTGAGATATCACATCTCATGCTATCGGAAGGGTATCAGGATTGGATTTGGAAGTAGTTGGATATCCCATCTCATGCTATAGGAAGGGTCTCAGGTTGGAATGGGAAGGAGTTGGATATCACATCTCATGTTATAGGAAAGGTCTCAGGATTGGAATGGGAAATACTTCGATATCACATCTCATGCTATAGGAAGGCTCTCAGGTTTGGAAGGGAAGGAGTTGGATATCACATTTCATGTTAGAGGTAGGATCTCAGGTTTGGTATTAGAGGCATTGAGATATCACATCTCATGCTATGAGAAGGGTCTCAGGATTGGAATTGGAAGGATTTGGATATCACATCTCATGCTAAAGGGAGGGTCTCAGGTTTGGAAGGGGAAGGATTTTGATATCGCATCTCATGTTATAGGAAGGATCTCAGGTTTGGTATTAGAAGCATTGAGAAAGCACATCTCATGCTATCCGAAGGATCTCAGGTTTGGTATTAGAGGGATTGAGATATCACATCTCATGCTATCTGAAGGGTATCAGGATTGGATTTGGAAGTAGTTGGATATCCCATCTCATGCTATAGGAAGGGTCTCAGGTTGGAATGGGAAGGAGTTGGATATCACATCTCATGTTATAGGAAAGGTCTCAGGATTGGAATGGGAAATACTTCGATATCACATCTCATGCTATAGGAAGGCTCTCAGGTTTGGAAGGGGAAGGAGTTGGGTATCACATTTCATGTTATAGGTAGGATCTCAGGTTTGGTATTAGAGGCATTGAGATATCACATCTCATGCTATAGGAAGGGTCTCAGGTTTGGTATAAGCATTGAGATATCACATCTCTGCTATCGGAAGGGTCTCAGGATTGGATTTGGAAGTAGTTGGATATCCCATCTCATGCTATCGGAAGGGTATCAGGATTGGATTTGGAAGTAGTTGGATATCCCATCTCATGCTATAGGAAGGGTCTAAGGTTGGAATGGGAAGGAGTTGGATATCACATCTCATGTTATAGGAAAGGTCTCAGGATTGGAATGGGAAATACTTCGATATCACATCTCATGCTATAGGAAGGCTCTCAGGTTTGGAAGGGGAAGGAGTTGGGTATCACATTTCATGTTAGAGGTAGGATCTCAGGTTTGGTATTAGAGGCATTGAGATATCACATCTCATGCTATAGGAAGGGTCTCAGGTTTGGTATAAGCATTGAGATATCACATCTCTGCTATCGGAAGGGTCTCAGGATTGGAATGGGAAGGACTTAGATATCACATCTCATGCTATAGGGAGGGTCTCAGTTTTGATATTAGAAGCATTGAGATATCACATCTCATGCTATCGGAAGGGTATCAGGATTGGATTTGGAAGTAGTTGGATATCCCATCTCATGCTATAGGAAGGGTCTCAGGTTGGAATGGGAAGGAGTTGGATATCACATCTCATGTTATAGGAAAGGTCTCAGGATTGGAATGGGAAATACTTCGATATCACATCTCATGCTATAGGAAGGCTCTCAGGTTTGGAAGGGGAAGGATTTGGATATCACATCTCGTGTTATAGGAATGATCTCAGGTTTGGTATTAGAAGAATTGAGATATCACATCTCATGCTATCGGAAGGATCTCAGGTTTGGTATTAGAAGCATTGAAATATCACATCTCATGCTATCAGAACGGTCTCAGGATTGGAATGGGAATGAGTTTTATATGACATCTCATGCCATAGGAAGGATCTCAGGTTTTGTATTAGAAGCATTGAGACATCACATCTCATGTTATAGGAAGGGTCTCAGGATTGGAATGGGAAGGAGTTGGATATCACATCTTATGCTATAGGAATGGTCTCAGGTTTGGTATAAGCATTGATATATCACATCTCATGCTATAGGAAGGGTCTCAGGATTGGAATGGGAAAGAGTTGTATATGACATCTCATGCCATAGCAAGGGTCTCAGGTTTGGTATAAGCATTGAGATATCACATCTCTGCTATCGGAAGGGTCTCAGGATTGGAATGGGAAGGAGTTGGATATCCCATCTTATGTTATAGGAAGGGTCTCAGGTTTGATATTAGAAGCATTGAGATATCACATCTCATGTTATAGGAAGGGTCTCAGGACTGGAATGGGAAGGACTTGGATATCACATCTCATGCTATAGGGAGGGTCTCACGTTTGGAAAGGGAAGGAGTTGGATATCACATTTCATGTCAGAGGTAGGATCTCAGGTTTGGTATTAGAGGCATTGAGATATCACATCTCATGCTATCCGAAGGGTCTCAGGATTGGAATGGGAAGGAGTTGTATATGACATCTCATGCCATAGGAAGGGTCTCAGGTTTGGTATAAGCATTGAGATATCACATCTCTGCTATCGGAAGGGTCTCAGGATTGGAATGGAAAGGAGTTGGATATACCATCTTATGTTATAGGAAGGGTCTCAGGTTTGATATTAGAAGCATGGAGATATCACATCTCATGTTATAGGAAGGGTCTCAGGACTGGAATGGGAAGGACTTGGATATCACATCTCATGCTAAAGGGAGGGTCTCAGGTTTGGAAGGTGAAGGATTTGGATATCACATCTCATGTTATAGGAAGGATCTCAGGTTCGGTATTAGAAGCATTGAGATATCACATCTCATGCTATCGGAAGGATCTCAGGTTTGGTATTAGAGGCATTGAGATATCACATCTCATGCTATCAGAAGGGTCTCAGGATTGGAATGGGAAGGAGTTGGATATCACATCTCATGCTAAAGGGAGGGTCTCAGGTTTGGAAGGGGAAGGATTTGGATATCACATCTCATGTTATAGGAAGGATCACAGGTTTGGTATTAGATGCATTGAGATATCACATCTCATGCTATCGGAAGTCCCTCAGGATTGGAATGGGAAGGAGTTGGATATCACATCTCATGCTATAGGAAGGGTCTCAGGTTTGGAACTGGAAGGAGTTGTATATCACATCTCATGTTATAGGAAGAGTCTCGGGTTTGGTATAAGCATTGAGATATCACATCTCATGCTATAGGAAGGGTCTCAGGATTGGAATGGGAAGGAGTTGTATATGACATCTCATGCCATAGGAAGGGTCTCAGGTTTGGTATTAGAAGCATTGAGACATACCATCTCATGTTATAGGAAGGGTCTCAGGACTGGAATGGGAAGGACTTGGATATCACATCTCATGCTAAAGGGAGGGTCTCAGGTTTGGAAGGTGAAGGATTTGGATATCACATCTCATGTTATAGGAAGGATCTCAGGTTCGGTATTAGAAGCATTGAGATATCACATCTCATGCTATATGAAGGGTCTCAGGATTGGAATGGGAAGTAGTTGGATATCACATCTCATGCTATAGGAAGGGTCTCAGGTTTGGAACTGGAAGGAGTTGGATATCACATCTCATGTTATAGGAAGAGTCTCTGGTTTGGTATAAGCATTGAGATATCACATCTCATGCTATAGGAAGGGTCTCAGGATTGGAATGGGAAGGAGTTGTATATGACATCTCATGCCATAGGAAGGGTCTCAGGTTTGGTATTAGAAGCATTGAGACATACCATCTCATGTTATAGGAAGGGTCTCAGGATTGGAATGGGAAGGAGTTGGATATCACATCTTATGCTATAGGAAGGGTCTCAGGTTTGGTATAAGCATTGAGATATCACATCTCATGCTATAGGAAGGGTCTCAGGATTGGAATGGGAAGGAGTTGTATATGACATCTCATGCCATAGGAAGGGTCTCAGGTTTGGTATAAGCATTGAGATATCACATCTCTGCTATTGGAAGGGTCTCAGGGTTGTAATGGGAAGGAGTTGGATATCCCATCTTATGTTATAGGAAGGGTGTCAGGTTTGGTAATAGAAGCATTGAGATATCACATCTCATGCTATAGGAAGGGTCTCAGGATTGGAATGGGAAGGACTTGGATATCACATCTCATGCTATAGGGAGGGTCTCACATTTGGAAAGGGAAGGAGTTGGATATCACATTTCATGTTAGAGGTAGGATCTCAGGTTTGGTATTAGAGGCATTGAGATATCACATCTCATGCTATGAGAAGGGTCTCAGGATTGGAATTGGAAGGATTTGGATATCACATCTCATGCTAAAGAGAGGGTCTCAGGTTTGGAAGGGGAAGGATTTTGATATCACATCTCATGTTATAGGAAGGATCTCAGGTTTGGTATTAGAAGCATTGAGATATCACATCTCATGCTATCCGAAGGATCTCAGGTTTGGTATTAGAGGGATTGAGATATCACATCTCATGCGATCGGAAGGGTATCAGGATTGGATTTGAAAGTAGTTGGATATCCCATCTCATGCTATAGGAAGGGTCTCAGGTTGGAATGGGAAGGAGTTGGATATCACATCTCATGTTATAGGAAAGGTCTCAGGATTGGAATGGGAAATACTTCGATATCACATCTCATGCTATAGGAAGGCTCTCAGGTTTGGAAGGGGAAGGAGTTGGGTATCACATTTCATGTTAGAGGTAGGATCTCAGGTTTGGTATTAGAGGCATTGAGATATCACATCTCATGCTATCAGAAGGGTCTCAGGATTGGAATGGGAAGGAGTTTGATATCACATCTCATGCTAAAGGGAGGGTCTCAGTTTTGGAAGGGGAAGGATTTGGATATCACATCTCGTGTTATAGGAATGATCTCAGGTTTGGTATTAGAAGAATTGAGATATCACATCTCATGCTATCGGAAGGATCTCAGGTTTGGTATTAGAAGCATTGAAATATCACATCTCATGCTATCAGAACGGTCTCAGGATTGGAATGGGAAGGAGTTTTATATGACATCTCATGCCATAGGAAGGATCTCAGGTTTGGTATTAGAAGCACTGAGACATCACATCTCATGTTATAGGAAGGGTCTCAGGATTGGAATGGGAAGGAGTTTTATATGACATCTCATGCCATAGGAAGGGTCTCAAGTTTGGTATAAGCATTGAGATATCACATCTCTGCTATCGGAAGGGTCTCAGGATTGGAATGGGAAGGAGTTGGATATCCCATCTTATGTTATAGGAAGGGTCTCAGGTTTGATATTAGAAGCATTGAGATATCACCTCTCATGTTATAGGAAGGGTCTCAGGACTGGAATGGGAAGGACTTGGATATCACATCTCATGCTATAGGGAGGGTCTAACGTTTGGAAAGGGAAGGAGTTGGATATCACATTTCATGTTAGAGGTAGGATATCAGGTTTGGTATTAGAGGCATTGAGATATCACATCTCATGCTATCAGAAGGGTCTCAGGATTGGAATGGGAAGGAGTTGGATATCACATCTCATGCTAAAGGGAGGGTCTCAGGTTTGGAAGGGGAAGGATTTGGATATCACATCTCATGTTATAGGAAGGATCTCAGGTTCGGTATTAGAAGCATTGAGATATCACATCTCATGCTATCGGAAGGATCTCAGGTTTGGTATTAGAGGCATTGAGATATCACATCTCATGCTATCAGAAGGGTCTCAGGATTGGAATGGGAAGGAGTTGGATATCACATCTCATGCTAAAGGGAGGGTCTCAGGTTTGGAAGGGGAAGGATTTGGATATCACATCTCATGTTATAGGAAGGATCACAGGTTTGGTATTAGAAGCATTGAGATATCACATCTCATGCTATCGGAAGGGTCTCAGGATTGGAATGGGAAGGAGTTGGATATCACATCTCATGCTATAGGAAGGGTCTCAGGTTTGGAACTGGAAGGAGTTGGATATCACATCTCATGTTATAGGAAGAGTCTCAGGTTTGGTATAAGCATTGAGATATCACATCTCATGCTATAGAAAGGGTCTCAGGATTGGAATGGGAAGGAGTTGTATATGACATCTCATGCCGTAGGAAGGGTCTCAGGTTTGGAATGGGAAGGAGTTTTATATGACATCTCATGCCATAGGAAGGATCTCAGGTTTGGTATTAGAAGCATTGAGACATCACATCTCATGTTATAGGAAGGGTCTCAGGATTGGAATTGGAAGGAGTTGGATATGACATCTCATGCCATAGGAAGGGTCTCAGGTTTGGTATAAGCATTGAGATATCACATCTCTGCTATCAGAAGGGTCTCACGATTGGAATGGGAAGGAGTTGGATATGCCATCTTATGTTATAGGAAGGGTCTCAGGTTTGATATTAGAAGCATTGAGATTTCACATCTCATGTTATAGGAAGGGTCTCAGGACTGGAATGGGAAGGACTTGGATATCACATTTCATGCTATAGGGAGGGTCTCACGTTTGGAAACGGAAGGAGTTGGATATCACATTTCATGTTAGAGGTAGGATCTCAGGTTTGGTATTAGAAGCATTGAGATATCACATCTCATGCTATCGGAAGGATCTCAGGTTTGGTATTAGAAGCATTGAGATATCACATCTCATGCTATCGGAAGGGTCTCAGGATTGGAATGGGAAGGAGTTGGATATTACATCTCATGCTATAGGGAGGGTCTCAGGTTTGGAAGGGGAAGGATTTTGATATCGCATCTCATGTTATAGGAAGGATCTCAGGTTTGGTATTAGAAGCATTGAGAAAGCACATCTCATGCTATCCGAAGGATCTCAGGTTTGGTATTAGAGGGATTGAGATATCACATCTCATGCTATCGGAAGGGTATCAGGATTGGATTTGGAAGTAGTTGGATATCCCATCTCATGCTATAGGAAGGGTCTCAGGTTGGAATGGGAAGGAGTTGGATATCACATCTCATGTTATAGGAAAGGTCTCAGGATTGGAATGGGAAATACTTCGATATCACATCTAATGCTATAGGAAGGCTCTCAGGTTTGGAAGGGGAAGGAGTTGGGTATCACATTTCATGTTATAGGTAGGATCTCAGGTTTGGTATTAGAGGCATTGAGATATCACATCTCATGCTATAGGAAGGGTCTCAGGTTTGGTATAAGCATTGAGATATCACATCTCTGCTATCGGAAGGGTCTCAGGATTGGATTTGGAAGTAGTTGGATATCCCATCTCATGCTATCGGAAGGGTATCAGGATTGGATTTGGAAGTAGTTGGATATCCCATCTCATGCTATAGGAAGGGTCTCAGGTTGGAATGGGAAGGAGTTGGATATCACATCTCATGTTATAGGAAAGGTCTCAGGATTGGAATGGGAAATACTTCGATATCACATCTCATGCTATAGGAAGGCTCTCAGGTTTGGAAGGGGAAGGAGTTGGGTATCACATTTCATGTTAGAGGTAGGATCTCAGGTTTGGTATTAGAGGCATTGAGATATCACATCTCATGCTATAGGAAGGGTCTCAGGTTTGGTATAAGCATTGAGATATCACATCTCTGCTATCGGAAGGGTCTCAGGATTGGAATGGGAAGGACTTAGATATCACATCTCATGCTATAGGGAGGGTCTCAGTTTTGATATTAGAAGCATTGAGATATCACATCTCATGCTATCGGAAGGGTATCAGGATTGGATTTGGAAGTAGTTGGATATCCCATCTCATGCTATAGGAAGGGTCTCAGGTTGGAATGGGAAGGAGTTGGATATCACATCTCATGTTATAGGAAAGGTCTCAGGATTGGAATGGGAAATACTTCGATATCACATCTCATGCTATAGGAAGGCTCTCAGGTTTGGAAGGGGAAGGATTTGGATATCACATCTAGTGTTATAGGAATGATCTCAGGTTTGGTATTAGAAGAATTGAGATATCACATCTCATGCTATCGGAAGGATCTCAGGTTTGGTATTAGAAGCATTGAAATATCACATCTCATGCTATCAGAACGGTCTCAGGATTGGAATGGGAATGAGTTTTATATGACATCTCATGCCATAGGAAGGATCTCAGGTTTGGTATTAGAAGCATTGAGACATCACATCTCATGTTATAGGAAGGGTCTCAGGATTGGAATGGGAAGGAGTTGGATATCACATCTTATGCTATAGGAATGGTCTCAGGTTTGGTATAAGCATTGATATATCACATCTCATGCTATAGGAAGGGTCTCAGGATTGGAATGGGAAAGAGTTGTATATGACATCTCATGCCATAGCAAGGGTCTCAGGTTTGGTATAAGCATTGAGATATCACATCTCTGCTATCGGAAGGGTCTCAGGATTGGAATGGGAAGGAGTTGGATATCCCATCTTATGTTATAGGAAGGGTCTCAGGTTTGATATTAGAAGCATTGAGATATCACATCTCATGTTATAGGAAGGGCCTCAGGACTGGAATGGGAAGGACTTGGATATCACATCTCATGCTATAGGGAGGGTCTCACGTTTGGAAAGGGAAGGAGTTGGATATCACATTTCATGTCAGAGGTAGGATCTCAGGTTTGGTATTAGAGGCATTGAGATATCACATCTCATGCTATCCGAAGGGTCTCAGGATTGGAATGGGAAGGAGTTGTATATGACATCTCATGCCATAGGAAGGGTCTCAGGTTTGGTATAAGCATTGAGATATCACATCTCTGCTATCGGAAGGGTCTCAGGATTGGAATGGAAAGGAGTTGGATATACCATCTTATGTTATAGGAAGGGTCTCAGGTTTGATATTAGAAGCATGGAGATATCACATCTCATGTTATAGGAAGGGTCTCAGGACTGGAATGGGAAGGACTTGGATATCACATCTCATGCTAAAGGGAGGGTCTCAGGTTTGGAAGGTGAAGGATTTGGATATCACATCTCATGTTATAGGAAGGATCTGAGGTTCGGTATTAGAAGCATTGAGATATCACATCTCATGCTATCGGAAGGATCTCAGGTTTGGTATTAGAGGCATTGAGATATCACATCTCATGCTATCAGAAGGGTCTCAGGATTGGAATGGGAAGGAGTTGGATATCACATCTCATGCTAAAGGGAGGGTCTCAGGTTTGGAAGGGGAAGGATTTGGATATCACATCTCATGTTATAGGAAGGATCACAGGTTTGGTATTAGATGCATTGAGATATCACATCTCATGCTATCGGAAGTCCCTCAGGATTGGAATGGGAAGGAGTTGGATATCACATCTCATGCTATAGGAAGGGTCTCAGGTTTGGAACTGGAAGGAGTTGTATATCACATCTCATGTTATAGGAAGAGTCTCGGGTTTGGTATAAGCATTGAGATATCACATCTCATGCTATAGGAAGGGTCTCAGGATTGGAATGGGAAGGAGTTGTATATGACATCTCATGCCATAGGAAGGGTCTCAGGTTTGGTATTAGAAGCATTGAGACATACCATCTCATGTTATAGGAAGGGTCTCAGGACTGGAATGGGAAGGACTTGGATATCACATCTCATGCTAAAGGGAGGGTCTCAGGTTTGGAAGGTGAAGGATTTGGATATCACATCTCATGTTATAGGAAGGATCTCAGGTTCGGTATTAGAAGCATTGAGATATCACATCTCATGCTATATGAAGGGTCTCAGGATTGGAATGGGAAGTAGTTGGATATCACATCTCATGCTATAGGAAGGGTCTCAGGTTTGGAACTGGAAGGAGTTGGATATCACATCTCATGTTATAGGAAGAGTCTCTGGTTTGGTATAAGCATTGAGATATCACATCTCATGCTATAGGAAGGGTCTCAGGATTGGAATGGGAAGGAGTTGTATGTGACATCTCATGCCATAGGAAGGGTCTCAGGTTTGGTATTAGAAGCATTGAGACATACCATCTCATGTTATAGGAAGGGTCTCAGGATTGGAATGGGAAGGAGTTGGATATCACATCTTATGCTATAGGAAGGGTCTCAGGTTTGGTATAAGCATTGAGATATCACATCTCATGCTATAGGAAGGGTCTCAGGATTGGAATGGGAAGGAGTTGTATATGACATCTCATGCCATAGGAAGGGTCTCAGGTTTGGTATAAGCATTGAGATATCACATCTCTGCTATTGGAAGGGTCTCAGGGTTGTAATGGGAAGGAGTTGGATATCCCATCTTATGTTATAGGAAGGGTGTCAGGTTTGGTATTAGAAGCATTGAGATATCACATCTCATGCTATAGGAAGGGTCTCAGGATTGGAATGGGAAGGACTTGGATATCACATCTCATGCTATAGGGAGGGTCTCACATTTGGAAAGGGAAGGAGTTGGATATCACATTTCATGTTAGAGGTAGGATCTCAGGTTTGGTATTAGAGGCATTGAGATATCACATCTCATGCTATGAGAAGGGTCTCAGGATTGGAATTGGAAGGATTTGGATATCACATCTCATGCTAAAGAGAGGGTCTCAGGTTTGGAAGGGGAAGGATTTTGATATCACATCTCATGTTATAGGAAGGATCTCAGGTTTGGTATTAGAAGCATTGAGATATCACATCTCATGCTATCCGAAGGATCTCAGGTTTGGTATTAGAGGGATTGAGATATCACATCTCATGCGATCGGAAGGGTATCAGGATTGGATTTGAAAGTAGTTGGATATCCCATCTCATGCTATAGGAAGGGTCTCAGGTTGGAATGGGAAGGAGTTGGATATCACATCTCATGTTATAGGAAAGGTCTCAGGATTGGAATGGGAAATACTTCGATATCACATCTCATGCTATAGGAAGGCTCTCAGGTTTGGAAGGGGAAGGAGTTGGGTATCACATTTCATGTTAGAGGTAGGATCTCAGGTTTGGTATTAGAGGCATTGAGATATCACATCTCATGCTATCAGAAGGGTCTCAGGATTGGAATGGGAAGGAGTTTGATATCACATCTCATGCTAAAGGGAGGGTCTCAGTTTTGGAAGGGGAAGGATTTGGATATCACATCTCGTGTTATAGGAATGATCTCAGGTTTGGTATTAGAAGAATTGAGATATCACATCTCATGCTATCGGAAGGATCTCAGGTTTGGTATTAGAAGCATTGAAATATCACATCTCATGCTATCAGAACGGTCTCAGGATTGGAATGGGAAGGAGTTTTATATGACATCTCATGCCATAGGAAGGATCTCAGGTTTGGTATTAGAAGCACTGAGACATCACATCTCATGTTATAGGAAGGGTCTCAGGATTGGAATGGGAAGGAGTTTTATATGACATCTCATGCCATAGGAAGGGTCTCAAGTTTGGTATAAGCATTGAGATATCACATCTCTGCTATCGGAAGGGTCTCAGGATTGGAATGGGAAGGAGTTGGATATCCCATCTTATGTTATAGGAAGGGTCTCAGGTTTGATATTAGAAGCATTGAGATATCACCTCTCATGTTATAGGAAGGGTCTCAGGACTGGAATGGGAAGGACTTGGATATCACATCTCATGCTATAGGGAGGGTCTAACGTTTGGAAAGGGAAGGAGTTGGATATCACATTTCATGTTAGAGGTAGGATATCAGGTTTGGTATTAGAGGCATTGAGATATCACATCTCATGCTATCAGAAGGGTCTCAGGATTGGAATGGGAAGGAGTTGGATATCACATCTCATGCTAAAGGGAGGGTCTCAGGTTTGGAAGGGGAAGGATTTGGATATCACATCTCATGTTATAGGAAGGATCTCAGGTTCGGTATTAGAAGCATTGAGATATCACATCTCATGCTATCGGAAGGATCTCAGGTTTGGTATTAGAGGCATTGAGATATCACATCTCATGCTATCAGAAGGGTCTCAGGATTGGAATGGGAAGGAGTTGGATATCACATCTCATGCTAAAGGGAGGGTCTCAGGTTTGGAAGGGGAAGGATTTGGATATCACATCTCATGTTATAGGAAGGATCACAGGTTTGGTATTAGAAGCATTGAGATATCACATCTCATGCTATCGGAAGGGTCTCAGGATTGGAATGGGAAGGAGTTGGATATCACATCTCATGCTATAGGAAGGGTCTCAGGTTTGGAACTGGAAGGAGTTGGATATCACATCTCATGTTATAGGAAGAGTCTCAGGTTTGGTATAAGCATTGAGATATCACATCTCATGCTATAGAAAGGGTCTCAGGATTGGAATGGGAAGGAGTTGTATATGACATCTCATGCCGTAGGAAGGGTCTCAGGTTTGGAATGGGAAGGAGTTTTATATGACATCTCATGCCATAGGAAGGATCTCAGGTTTGGTATTAGAAGCATTGAGACATCACATCTCATGTTATAGGAAGGGTCTCAGGATTGGAATTGGAAGGAGTTGGATATGACATCTCATGCCATAGGAAGGGTCTCAGGTTTGGTATAAGCATTGAGATATCACATCTCTGCTATCAGAAGGGTCTCACGATTGGAATGGGAAGGAGTTGGATATGCCATCTTATGTTATAGGAAGGGTCTCAGGTTTGATATTAGAAGCATTGAGATTTCACATCTCATGTTATAGGAAGGGTCTCAGGACTGGAATGGGAAGGACTTGGATATCACATCTCATGCTATAGGGAGGGTCTCACGTTTGGAAACGGAAGGAGTTGGATATCACATTTCATGTTAGAGGTAGGATCTCAGGTTTGGTATTAGAAGCATTGAGATATCACATCTCATGCTATCGGAAGGATCTCAGGTTTGGTATTAGAAGCATTGAGATATCACATCTCATGCTATCGGAAGGGTCTCAGGATTGGAATGGGAAGGAGTTGGATATCACATCTCATGCTATAGGGAGGGTCTCAGGTTTGGAAGGGGAAGGATTTTGATATCGCATCTCATGTTATAGGAAGGATCTCAGGTTTGGTATTAGAAGCATTGAGAAAGCACATCTCATGCTATCCGAAGGATCTCAGGTTTGGTATTAGAGGGATTGAGATATCACATCTCATGCTATCGGAAGGGTATCAGGATTGGATTTGGAAGTAGTTGGATATCCCATCTCATGCTATAGGAAGGGTCTCAGGTTGGAATGGGAAGGAGTTGGATATCACATCTCATGTTATAGGAAAGGTCTCAGGATTGGAATGGGAAATACTTCGATATCACATCTCATGCTATAGGAAGGCTCTCAGGTTTGGAAGGGGAAGGAGTTGGGTATCACATTTCATGTTATAGGTAGGATCTCAGGTTTGGTATTAGAGGCATTGAGATATCACATCTCATGCTATAGGAAGGGTCTCAGGTTTGGTATAAGCATTGAGATATCACATCTCTGCTATCGGAAGGGTCTCAGGATTGGAATGGGAAGGACTTAGATATCACATCTCATGCTATAGGGAGGGTCTCAGTTTTGATATTAGAAGCATTGAGATATCACATCTCATGCTATCGGAAGGGTCTCAGGATTGGATTTGGAAGTAGTTGGTGTTAAGACGGATTTCTGAACTCTGTCCTGGTGGCGCAGAAGTTCAGAAGGCCAACCCAATTACTTGGAACAGGGTAACCTCTGGACAAGCCAGACCAATCAAGGTAGCGATCGCGGCGGTCAAGACTAGGTCTCAAGAGGGGTGAGGGTGACTGAAAGCCCGCAGTGAGCACACAAAGCAAGAGCGCTTACAAACTACTCCAAACAGTTGTTTATATCAAAAATAGATACACATTTATTATAAGGCCTTGAAACTAATAACCACAGTAAAAGCAGCAATATACAACGATATTAAACCAACACATACACTATCCACCCAATATATATACAGAATACACAGTTTCACAGCATTAGCAGCACGAAATATGTTATCCACCTGCAGGGGAAGGAAAACAGGCAATGCGAACCAATGCGTGTGATATGTCCGCCTTCTGAGGCCCCTAACTGGATGGTAGTCCAATCCCTACGAAGAGTGGAGCCTAGCGCTCAAAAGTACCTGCACACGCCGGTGCCAATGGGCAGAAGGTGAAGCTCTTCGGAGGACGTTGGACAGCTCTGTAGGGTGCCCTAATGAAGGAGAACACGGTCCGCGACTCTAGCGCAGTCTCCACTGTGAGGCAGAAGCAGGGCGCGAGTACGGACAAGGGGTGCTGTATTTACAGCGGGGAAAAGCAAGGGGCACTGCAGGAGGGCGACCAGATCCTAGCTAATCTACTCACCGGTCCCCGAAGCAAGCAGGCCCGAGCTTCTCCTCGATAGATGCAGCTTCTGGCAGGTTCTGAAGAGCAGGGAACGTCTCGTCGTCGTGCAGAGTAAAAAGACGTCCCGATCGAAGAAACAAGCACAGTTTTGTCGCCACAGCAGGGCAACGGAACGGCCGGGTGTATTCAAGCCAAACGAGCACCGCTCACCTCTAGCTTATGGTTGCTAAGCAAACGAAGCGTGTGAGCGTGCCCCGGACTCAGAATACCACCCAACCTGTCGGCGATTACAGAGCAGGCCTCCTTAGTAAGCTGATCAGTCAACTGGATGGCCCAGAGACACTTCCGAATGCTTACGGCAGGAGTTGATGAAGGTGCCGGGAATAGCTGGTCCTGCTATTCCAATAGGTCGAAGCGCCAGTACAGGCCTTCTTGTTCGATCTTAGGTGGAAAGGGCTTCACCGGACGACAGCAATGAGGAGCAGAAGTTCTTCAGGGGGTCACCAGCGATTCCTCGGTCCAGCCTCGTGTTCGCAGGATACTTGGCTCCTGTATCCCTGGGTTCGTAAGAACTCAGGAGATCGACATGGCAGTGGTGTTTCCAGCTCCCTCTTATCCACGGTTCCCTTCGCGCCAAAACGGAGGGGAGCCAATGGGAGATCCGCTCATCAACACACATACCATACGTGGACCAATCACGGACCACGGTGGTCCCAGGCATTCACACCACCCTAGACTCTCTGGCACCCAGGATGTGTATTGGGACCAGACAGCCCATCCCACATCCTGGGGGCACTCAAACGACATGTAGAAGCCCGCGAAAGCAACCGTGTTTCGCGGGAAACTACAGGCCCAAATAAGGAAGGCCCCGGGTCGCCTGACCCGGGGGAAGGTAAAGGGAGCAAGACGGACAGTGGACGAGACAAAGGAGCCTCGTGGTCCGGCCATTTTGGGTAGCCGGGCCACCCTTTTGTGTTCGCGGCAAAAAGGTGCTCAGAACGGCAAAAGGAGCTCAAAATAAACCAAATGATCGCTGCCACCAGCCCAGTCCCTGAATGACTTGCACCGATCCAAAAACCATCCTACAAGAGTGTCTAGGGTCTGTAGAAGGCTAGAGACCCAAGAGAGCTGTAACTTAGCTTACAGTGCCCTCTTGTGTCGTGTTGCACTAAAATGGCGACACGATAAAAGAAACTACGGGAAACAGCGTTCCCCGGTACTGACTGTCTTAAGGGCATGTCAGTTTCCCCGTAAGAAAGGAGCGAAAGCCCAGAGGAGTACGGCAGAAGGCTGCACTTCTCTGGCAAAGTCAAGAAAACAGGTTGAAAACAATAGCAAAAAGTTTAGGGGTTGCCACATGGAAGGAAAGTTCCCTACAATAACAAAATCTTTCCTAACACTCGCCCCTCCCAGACTATGGACAGGGGGAACTAATCCACCCCTGGATGAGTCTCTTGTTCAGGTCGGTAAAACATTCTGGACAACCCATCAGCATTGCTATGTTGGACACCTGGCCTATGCTCAATAGTGAAGTCGAAGCCTTGTAGACTTATGGACCACCTAAGCAACTTTGGATTCTCCCCCTTCATGTTCATTAGCCACTTTAACGGCTTATGGTCAGTCTGCACAGTGAAGTGGGTCCCATAGAGGTAGGGCCGCAGCTTCCTTAGGGCCCACACAACAGAGAAACATTCTTTCTCTACCGTGGACCATCTGAGCTCTCTGTCCTTAAGCTGGCGACTAATAAAACCGATAGGGTGTTCCTTACCCTTCTCATCTACTTGTGATAGTACAGCTCCTATCCCAGTGTCAGAGGCATCCGTCTGCACGATAAAAGGTCTTTGATAATCAGGGGCCCTGAGCACAGGGGCCTGGCACAAGGAGTCTTTCAAGCCATTGAAGGCCTTCTCACACTCGTCAGTCCAAGTTACCTTCTTGGGTTTCTTCGGAGTTGTGAGGGCAGTCAGAGGAGCAGCTATGGTGCCATAGTCTGCCATAAAATTGCGGTAATAACCCGTGAGTCCTAAGAAGGCTCTCACTTGGGTTTGCGTAGTGGGGGTAGGCCAGTCTTGTACTGCTTGTACTTTACTGGGGAGAGGCTGTATCCTTCCTCCACCTACTTCATGCCCAAGGTAAACCACTGAGCCTTGTCCAATCTGGCATTTACTCGCCTTTATGGTCAAGTGGGCTTTCTGAAGAGCCTGGAGCACAATCCCGAGGTGTTTCACATGGTCTTCCCAGGTGGCACTGAAAACTGCTATATCGTCCAGATATGCAAGACAGAATTCGTCCAACCCATTCAACACATGATTCACAAGCCTCTGGAAAGTGGCAGGTGCATTCTTCAATCCGAACGGCATTACCCGGAATTGGTAAAGCCCGTCGGGAGTTGAAAATGCTGTCTTCTCCTTGGCATGTTCTGCTAAAGCTATTTGCCAATAGCCCGCAGTCAGGTCAAACGTGCTGAGGTACTTGGAGGCACCCAAGGTATCCACCAGCTCGTCAGTTCGAGGCAAGGGGTGAGCGTCTGTCTTGGTGACAGCATTCAGAGCCCTGTAATCCACGCAGAACCTCAATTCAGAAGTGCCTGCCTTTGGAACCAATACCACAGGACTGGACCAAGGACTACTAGAGGGTTCAATCACCCCAAGGTCTAACATCTTGTTGACCTCGGTCTTAATATAAGACCGTACTTTATCCGACATCCTGTATCCCCTACTTTTGGTAGGTACACTGTCTCCTGTGTCAATGTTATGTTTGCACCAAGGTGTCAAACCAGGTGACTGTGAAAACAGGGGGGAAAACTGCCTAAGCAAACTTTTCACCTCAGCCTGCTGATCAGAAGTCAGGTGAGGGGCCACTCGGACACCCTCAACGGAGCTATCTGAAGGACCGCTTTGGAACAGGTCGGGAAGAGGTTCTGACTCCTCTTCCTCAACGTCTGACGCCAGTAGCAGTGCTGCGATTTCGACTCTTGGGACGAAAGCCTTCAGCCTATTTACGTGGAACACTTTTGGAGCCTGTCCAGGCCTTCCAAGGTCCACTAAATAGTTCACCTCACCCAGGGGCTCCACCACTGTGTAAGGGCCTGACCATTTGTCCTGTAAAGCGCGAGGCCTTATAGGGTTCATGATCAGGTCTTGCTGACCAGGGGTAAAGTGAATTAAGGAAGCTTTCTGGTCGTACCAATGTTTCACCAGCGCTTGTCCTGCCTTCAACTTTTCACTAGCCAAGCCCATCAGGAGTACCATCCGTTTTCTGAGCCCTAGCACATAGTCAACTACATTGGTAGTAACAGGGGGAGTGGGCATCTCCCATCCCTCTTTGACGATGGCTAAGGGTCCCCGTACGGGATGACCGAACAGAAGTTCGAAGGGGCTGAAGCCAACACCCTCCTGGGGTACCTCTCTGTAGGCAAACAGCAAGCATGGTAAAAGAAGATCCCATTTTCTTCTCTGGGGCTCCTCCAGAGCCCCAATCATGCTCTTTAACGTTCTGTTGAAACGTTCCACCAGACCATTGGTCTGGGGGTGATATGCAGAAGAGAACCTGTAGGTGACCCCACATTCTTTCCACATAGCCTGCATAGACTTCGACATAAAGTTGCTGCCACGATCTGACACAACTTCTTTAGGGAAGCCAACCCTAGTAAATATGCCGAGTAAAGCTTTTGCAACTGACTTGGCAGTTACAGTCTTTAATGGGATGGCCTCAGGATACCTGGTTGCATGGTCGACCAGCACCAGGATAAACCTATTGCCTGAGGATGGTTGCGGGTCAAGGGGACCAACGATGTCGATCCCTACCCTTTCAAATGGTACCCCCACAACTGGGAGCGGTACCAACGGAGCTTGGATTGTCGCGCCAACCTTACCAGACAACTGGCAGGAGGCACAACTCCTGCAGTGACTTTCTACTTGCACCCCCATCTTGGGCCAGTAGAAGTGCATGGATAACCTTTGCTTGGTCCTCTTAATACCAAGGTGACCAGCAAGGGGAACTTCATGCGCCAACTGCAGGAGGAAGGGCCTAACAGCAAGGGGAACCACCAACCTCCTATGGTCTCCTTCTGTAGACTCTGTGGGCTCACTATACAGGAGTCCACCTTCCCAATAAATCCTATGCTTCCCAGGAGGCTCACCCTCAAGCTGGGAGCAGGCCTGTCTCCTTAGGCCTTCCAGAGATGGGCACTCACGTTGGCCCTTACTGAAGTCGTCCCTATCAGGACCTCCTTCAACTAACAAGTCTTTTAGTTCAGGATGGTCGTTGGGGTCGAACACTTCAGGCATCGCCACCTCCTCGTCAGGCTCGGGCGATTGACCAACTCCCTCCACCGCAGTGGTAGGCGAGCTCGGGGGAACATTCTCTTTCCCCGGTCGGGACTTGTTGACTCCTTTCGCCTTGGGTTTCCCCTTCGGCTGGGGCGGCGTATTGGACTTGGCCAATGCTGCCCGTGCTTGAGACCGTGTGTAGGGTCTTTCGGCAGTGTCTCCTACGAGCCCTAGAGCTCTGAGATCATTGCCCAACAAGACCTTTCCCGGGACGTTTCTCTGAATGCTCACTGGAATCCTAACTGCTGTACCATTTAAAGTTAGATTAACAGGGATCACGGGAAACATACGGAGAGGGCCGTCAGCCAACTTAGTGGGCATCAGAGGAGCTCTGGCAACTTCCTCTGAGTCTACCAAGGTAGAATCCACTACAGTTCGACTGCACCCACTATCCCTAAGGGCTGGAGTATCTACTCCATTGATCAGCACACTGTCTTTAAAGTAGTGCTTGGTATTATCCGGAATCCTAGCATACGCCTCTGCGACTTTAGGCTCCCAGGAACCCAGGGACACTAAAACTACCTCAGCCTCTATTCCGCTGGGAAATGAGTCTGAGGAGAAGGATGCTCCTGTAATCTCTTCTTCCTCGTAGGAGGAGAAGGCCAGATTAGCGGAGTGGACCCCCAAAGGTCTAACCTTACAACGGGGATCCCCCTTCACATGGTCAGTTGCTCCACAAGAAAAACAAGCCCCATTGGGTCTGTTTACGTAGGGAGGCTTATTATAACCAGAGTTCTGTTTCGGAGGCGAACCTCCGCTACCCTGTGAGTTCTCGTATGGCTTACCCTTATTTTTCTTTTTGTGGCCCTTATGGGAAGAAGATTTGGCAGATTCCCCACCCTCCATATCTTTGGACTTTTTCCCTTCCTCCTGCTTACCAGGATGAGTTTTGTCCTTATGGGACACTCGATGTGACACCCATAAATCTGCTGCAATGGCCAGCTTCTTAGGATCTATCTCCTTCGAATCGGCCAAATGCTGCTTAAGCTCCGGGGAAGAAGAAGCAAAAATGTGTTCCAGCATGACCAGATTGATCATGCCTTCGAAGGTAGAAACCTTATAACCTTCAACCCAGCCAGTCAAGTTTTTCAGGGACTCAGCGACATACGACACCCAAGTACCACCTTCCTTTTTCTTATACTCTCTAAACCTTTTCAAATATTGGGTCGGAGTCTTCCCAAACTTTAAAATGAGAGTCTGCTTCAACATTGCAAAATCAGCGCGCTCAGCCTTCGACATTTCCATAATGGCACTGCAACCAGAATGGGGCAGTCTGCTGAGTAACCATGCAATCTTATCCGCATTATCAACCTCTTGAACCTCGCATGCATACTCAAACGCATTCAACCAGTCCATAATGTCATTTCGTTCCTCATACACACTGAGCAGATCTTTTGGAAACCGTGGATGAGAGGAAGCCCCAGAACCATGTCTAGGACCCTTGGACCCATTTGCGAACTGAAGCTTGGCCAGTTCCAACTGGTGATCCCTGTCTTTTTGTTTTTCTGCCTGGTCGATTTTCAGTTTGGCTATGCTGAATTCAAGCTCCTGCTGCCTAAACCGCAGCTCTTGCTTCTTGAATTCAAGCATAGCCTCCCCATCAATACTGGCAGAGGAAACGTTAGACATTACATCCTCCCTGTCCTCGTGGTCGTGATGGATCAGTGCAGCGGCAGAACCGTTGGTTCTGCCAGTGAGAGCAGCCCCACCACCTTCTGCACTGTCCTCGGAAGTTATAGCGTCAAGCTGCGCTTCTTGCCACGCCACGATTCTCTGGATCATTTCCAATTTAGTGCCTTGAGAGGAAACCCCTCTCTCCGCACACATCTTCTTCAATGTTTCAGATTTCGAAGCATTTAAGGTTAATAAAGTATTCGTTTCCATACTGTTGATAGGACTATGGCCTTTTTAACGTTATATTCAATACTTTACTGCGTGTCCTGGTTGGAATAACCTGAAAACGCCTTAGCTCGTGCGCAACACTGGATACCTTCAGTCGTATCCCACCGCTGTACACCAATTTGTTAAGACGGATTTCTGAACTCTGTCCTGGTGGCGCAGAAGTTCAGAAGGCCAACCCAATTACTTGGAACAGGGTAACCTCTGGACAAGCCAGACCAATCAAGGTAGCGATCGCGGCGGTCAAGACTAGGTCTCAAGAGGGGTGAGGGTGACTGAAAGCCCGCAGTGAGCACACAAAGCAAGAGCGCTTACAAACTACTCCAAACAGTTGTTTATATCAAAAATAGATACACATTTATTATAAGGCCTTGAAACTAATAACCACAGTAAAAGCAGCAATATACAACGATATTAAACCAACACATACACTATCCACCCAATATATATACAGAATACACAGTTTCACAGCATTAGCAGCACGAAATATGTTATCCACCTGCAGGGGAAGGAAAACAGGCAATGCGAACCAATGCGTGTGATATGTCCGCCTTCTGAGGCCCCTAACTGGATGGTAGTCCAATCCCTACGAAGAGTGGAGCCTAGCGCTCAAAAGTACCTGCACACGCCGGTGCCAATGGGCAGAAGGTGAAGCTCTTCGGAGGACGTTGGACAGCTCTGTAGGGTGCCCTAATGAAGGAGAACACGGTCCGCGACTCTAGCGCAGCCTCCACTGTGAGGCAGAAGCAGGGCGCGAGTACGGACAAGGGGTGCTGTATTTACAGCGGGGAAAAGCAAGGGGCACTGCAGGAGGGCGACCAGATCCTAGCTAATCTACTCACCGGTCCCCGAAGCAAGCAGGCCCGAGCTTCTCCTCGATAGATGCAGCTTCTGGCAGGTTCTGAAGAGCAGGGAACGTCTCGTCGTCGTGCAGAGTAAAAAGACGTCCCGATCGAAGAAACAAGCACAGTTTTGTCGCCACAGCAGGGCAACGGAACGGCCGGGTGTATTCAAGCCAAACGAGCACCGCTCACCTCTAGCTTATGGTTGCTAAGCAAACAAAGCGTGTGAGCGTGCCCCGGACTCAGAATACCACCCAACCTGTCGGCGATTACAGAGCAGGCCTCCTTAGTAAGCTGGTCAGTCAACTGGATGGCCCAGAGACACTTCCGAAGGCTTACGGCAGGAGTTGATGAAGGTGCCGGGAATAGCTGGTCCTGCTATTCCAATAGGTCGAAGCGCCAGTACAGGCCTTCTTGTTCGATCTTAGGTGGAAAGGGCTTCACCGGACGACAGCAATGAGGAGCAGAAGTTCTTCAGGGGGTCACCAGCGATTCCTCGGTCCAGCCTCGTGTTCGCAGGATACTTGGCTCCTGTATCCCTGGGTTCGTAAGAACTCAGGAGATCGACATGGCAGTGGTGTTTCCAGCTCCCTCTTATCCACGGTTCCCTTCGCGCCAAAACGGAGGGGAGCCAATGGGAGATCCGCTCATCAACACACATACCATACGTGGACCAATCACGGACCACGGTGGTCCCAGGCATTCACACCACCCTAGACTCTCTGGCACCCAGGATGTGTATTGGGACCAGACAGCCCATCCCACATCCTGGGGGCACTCAAACGACATGTAGAAGCCCGCGAAAGCAACCGTGTTTCGCGGGAAACTACAGGCCCAAATAAGGAAGGCCCCGGGTCGCCTGACCCGGGGGAAGGTAAAGGGAGCAAGACGGACAGTGGACGAGACAAAGGAGCCTCGTGGTCCGGCCATTTTGGGTAGCCGGGCCACCCTTTTGTGTTCGCGGCAAAAAGGTGCTCAGAACGGCAAAAGGAGCTCAAAATAAACCAAATGATCGCTGCCACCAGCCCAGTCCCTGAATGACTTGCACCGATCCAAAAACCATCCTACAAGAGTGTCTAGGGTCTGTAGAAGGCTAGAGACCCAAGAGAGCTGTAACTTAGCTTACAGTGCCCTCTTGTGTCGTGTTGCACTAAAATGGCGACACGATAAAAGAAACTACGGGAAACAGCGTTCCCCGGTACTGACTGTCTTAAGGGCATGTCAGTTTCCCCGTAAGAAAGGAGCGAAAGCCCAGAGGAGTACGGCAGAAGGCTGCACTTCTCTGGCAAAGTCAAGAAAACAGGTTGAAAACAATAGCAAAAAGTTTAGGGGTTGCCACATGGAAGGAAAGTTCCCTACAATAACGAAATCTTTCCTAACAGTTGGATATCCCATCTCATGCTATCGGAAGGGTATCAGGATTGGATTTGGAAGTAGTTGGATATCCCATCTCATGCTATAGGAAGGGTCTCAGGTTGGAATGGGAAGGAGTTGGATATCACATCTCATGTTATAGGAAAGGTCTCAGGATTGGAATGGGAAATACTTCGATATCACATCTCATGCTATAGGAAGGCTCTCAGGTTTGGAAGGGGAAGGAGTTGGGTATCACATTTCATGTTAGAGGTAGGATCTCAGGTTTGGTATTAGAGGCATTGAGATATCACATCTCATGCTATAGGAAGGGTCTCAGGTTTGGTATAAGCATTGAGATATCACATCTCTGCTATCGGAAGGGTCTCAGGATTGGAATGGGAAGGACTTAGATATCACATCTCATGCTATAGGGAGGGTCTCAGTTTTGATATTAGAAGCATTGAGATATCACATCTCATGCTATCGGAAGGGTATCAGGATTGGATTTGGAAGTAGTTGGATATCCCATCTCATGCTATAGGAAGGGTCTCAGGTTGGAATGGGAAGGAGTTGGATATCACATCTCATGTTATAGGAAAGGTCTCAGGATTGGAATGGGAAATACTTCGATATCACATCTCATGCTATAGGAAGGCTCTCAGGTTTGGAAGGGGAAGGATTTGGATATCACATCTAGTGTTATAGGAATGATCTCAGGTTTGGTATTAGAAGAATTGAGATATCACATCTCATGCTATCGGAAGGATCTCAGGTTTGGTATTAGAAGCATTGAAATATCACATCTCATGCTATCAGAACGGTCTCAGGATTGGAATGGGAATGAGTTTTATATGACATCTCATGCCATAGGAAGGATCTCAGGTTTGGTATTAGAAGCATTGAGACATCACATCTCATGTTATAGGAAGGGTCTCAGGATTGGAATGGGAAGGAGTTGGATATCACATCTTATGCTATAGGAATGGTCTCAGGTTTGGTATAAGCATTGATATATCACATCTCATGCTATAGGAAGGGTCTCAGGATTGGAATGGGAAAGAGTTGTATATGACATCTCATGCCATAGCAAGGGTCTCAGGTTTGGTATAAGCATTGAGATATCACATCTCTGCTATCGGAAGGGTCTCAGGATTGGAATGGGAAGGAGTTGGATATCCCATCTTATGTTATAGGAAGGGTCTCAGGTTTGATATTAGAAGCATTGAGATATCACATCTCATGTTATAGGAAGGGTCTCAGGACTGGAATGGGAAGGACTTGGATATCACATCTCATGCTATAGGGAGGGTCTCACGTTTGGAAAGGGAAGGAGTTGGATATCACATTTCATGTCAGAGGTAGGATCTCAGGTTTGGTATTAGAGGCATTGAGATATCACATCTCATGCTATCCGAAGGGTCTCAGGATTGGAATGGGAAGGAGTTGTATATGACATCTCATGCCATAGGAAGGGTCTCAGGTTTGGTATAAGCATTGAGATATCACATCTCTGCTATCGGAAGGGTCTCAGGATTGGAATGGAAAGGAGTTGGATATACCATCTTATGTTATAGGAAGGGTCTCAGGTTTGATATTAGAAGCATGGAGATATCACATCTCATGTTATAGGAAGGGTCTCAGGACTGGAATGGGAAGGACTTGGATATCACATCTCATGCTAAAGGGAGGGTCTCAGGTTTGGAAGGTGAAGGATTTGGATATCACATCTCATGTTATAGGAAGGATCTCAGGTTCGGTATTAGAAGCATTGAGATATCACATCTCATGCTATCGGAAGGATCTCAGGTTTGGTATTAGAGGCATTGAGATATCACATCTCATGCTATCAGAAGGGTCTCAGGATTGGAATGGGAAGGAGTTGGATATCACATCTCATGCTAAAGGGAGGGTCTCAGGTTTGGAAGGGGAAGGATTTGGATATCACATCTCATGTTATAGGAAGGATCACAGGTTTGGTATTAGATGCATTGAGATATCACATCTCATGCTATCGGAAGTCCCTCAGGATTGGAATGGGAAGGAGTTGGATATCACATCTCATGCTATAGGAAGGGTCTCAGGTTTGGAACTGGAAGGAGTTGTATATCACATCTCATGTTATAGGAAGAGTCTCGGGTTTGGTATAAGCATTGAGATATCACATCTCATGCTATAGGAAGGGTCTCAGGATTGGAATGGGAAGGAGTTGTATATGACATCTCATGCCATAGGAAGGGTCTCAGGTTTGGTATTAGAAGCATTGAGACATACCATCTCATGTTATAGGAAGGGTCTCAGGACTGGAATGGGAAGGACTTGGATATCACATCTCATGCTAAAGGGAGGGTCTCAGGTTTGGAAGGTGAAGGATTTGGATATCACATCTCATGTTATAGGAAGGATCTCAGGTTCGGTATTAGAAGCATTGAGATATCACATCTCATGCTATATGAAGGGTCTCAGGATTGGAATGGGAAGTAGTTGGATATCACATCTCATGCTATAGGAAGGGTCTCAGGTTTGGAACTGGAAGGAGTTGGATATCACATCTCATGTTATAGGAAGAGTCTCTGGTTTGGTATAAGCATTGAGATATCACATCTCATGCTATAGGAAGGGTCTCAGGATTGGAATGGGAAGGAGTTGTATGTGACATCTCATGCCATAGGAAGGGTCTCAGGTTTGGTATTAGAAGCATTGAGACATACCATCTCATGTTATAGGAAGGGTCTCAGGATTGGAATGGGAAGGAGTTGGATATCACATCTTATGCTATAGGAAGGGTCTCAGGTTTGGTATAAGCATTGAGATATCACATCTCATGCTATAGGAAGGGTCTCAGGATTGGAATGGGAAGGAGTTGTATATGACATCTCATGCCATAGGAAGGGTCTCAGGTTTGGTATAAGCATTGAGATATCACATCTCTGCTATTGGAAGGGTCTCAGGGTTGTAATGGGAAGGAGTTGGATATCCCATCTTATGTTATAGGAAGGGTGTCAGGTTTGGTATTAGAAGCATTGAGATATCACATCTCATGCTATAGGAAGGGTCTCAGGATTGGAATGGGAAGGACTTGGATATCACATCTCATGCTATAGGGAGGGTCTCACATTTGGAAAGGGAAGGAGTTGGATATCACATTTCATGTTAGAGGTAGGATCTCAGGTTTGGTATTAGAGGCATTGAGATATCACATCTCATGCTATGAGAAGGGTCTCAGGATTGGAATTGGAAGGATTTGGATATCACATCTCATGCTAAAGAGAGGGTCTCAGGTTTGGAAGGGGAAGGATTTTGATATCACATCTCATGTTATAGGAAGGATCTCAGGTTTGGTATTAGAAGCATTGAGATATCACATCTCATGCTATCCGAAGGATCTCAGGTTTGGTATTAGAGGGATTGAGATATCACATCTCATGCGATCGGAAGGGTATCAGGATTGGATTTGAAAGTAGTTGGATATCCCATCTCATGCTATAGGAAGGGTCTCAGGTTGGAATGGGAAGGAGTTGGATATCACATCTCATGTTATAGGAAAGGTCTCAGGATTGGAATGGGAAATACTTCGATATCACATCTCATGCTATAGGAAGGCTCTCAGGTTTGGAAGGGGAAGGAGTTGGGTATCACATTTCATGTTAGAGGTAGGATCTCAGGTTTGGTATTAGAGGCATTGAGATATCACATCTCATGCTATCAGAAGGGTCTCAGGATTGGAATGGGAAGGAGTTTGATATCACATCTCATGCTAAAGGGAGGGTCTCAGTTTTGGAAGGGGAAGGATTTGGATATCACATCTCGTGTTATAGGAATGATCTCAGGTTTGGTATTAGAAGAATTGAGATATCACATCTCATGCTATCGGAAGGATCTCAGGTTTGGTATTAGAAGCATTGAAATATCACATCTCATGCTATCAGAACGGTCTCAGGATTGGAATGGGAAGGAGTTTTATATGACATCTCATGCCATAGGAAGGATCTCAGGTTTGGTATTAGAAGCACTGAGACATCACATCTCATGTTATAGGAAGGGTCTCAGGATTGGAATGGGAAGGAGTTTTATATGACATCTCATGCCATAGGAAGGGTCTCAAGTTTGGTATAAGCATTGAGATATCACATCTCTGCTATCGGAAGGGTCTCAGGATTGGAATGGGAAGGAGTTGGATATCCCATCTTATGTTATAGGAAGGGTCTCAGGTTTGATATTAGAAGCATTGAGATATCACCTCTCATGTTATAGGAAGGGTCTCAGGACTGGAATGGGAAGGACTTGGATATCACATCTCATGCTATAGGGAGGGTCTAACGTTTGGAAAGGGAAGGAGTTGGATATCACATTTCATGTTAGAGGTAGGATATCAGGTTTGGTATTAGAGGCATTGAGATATCACATCTCATGCTATCAGAAGGGTCTCAGGATTGGAATGGGAAGGAGTTGGATATCACATCTCATGCTAAAGGGAGGGTCTCAGGTTTGGAAGGGGAAGGATTTGGATATCACATCTCATGTTATAGGAAGGATCTCAGGTTCGGTATTAGAAGCATTGAGATATCACATCTCATGCTATCGGAAGGATCTCAGGTTTGGTATTAGAGGCATTGAGATATCACATCTCATGCTATCAGAAGGGTCTCAGGATTGGAATGGGAAGGAGTTGGATATCACATCTCATGCTAAAGGGAGGGTCTCAGGTTTGGAAGGGGAAGGATTTGGATATCACATCTCATGTTATAGGAAGGATCACAGGTTTGGTATTAGAAGCATTGAGATATCACATCTCATGCTATCGGAAGGGTCTCAGGATTGGAATGGGAAGGAGTTGGATATCACATCTCATGCTATAGGAAGGGTCTCAGGTTTGGAACTGGAAGGAGTTGGATATCACATCTCATGTTATAGGAAGAGTCTCAGGTTTGGTATAAGCATTGAGATATCACATCTCATGCTATAGAAAGGGTCTCAGGATTGGAATGGGAAGGAGTTGTATATGACATCTCATGCCGTAGGAAGGGTCTCAGGTTTGGAATGGGAAGGAGTTTTATATGACATCTCATGCCATAGGAAGGATCTCAGGTTTGGTATTAGAAGCATTGAGACATCACATCTCATGTTATAGGAAGGGTCTCAGGATTGGAATTGGAAGGAGTTGGATATGACATCTCATGCCATAGGAAGGGTCTCAGGTTTGGTATAAGCATTGAGATATCACATCTCTGCTATCAGAAGGGTCTCACGATTGGAATGGGAAGGAGTTGGATATGCCATCTTATGTTATAGGAAGGGTCTCAGGTTTGATATTAGAAGCATTGAGATTTCACATCTCATGTTATAGGAAGGGTCTCAGGACTGGAATGGGAAGGACTTGGATATCACATCTCATGCTATAGGGAGGGTCTCACGTTTGGAAAGGGAAGGAGTTGGATATCACATTTCATGTTAGAGGTAGGATCTCAGGTTTGGTATTAGAAGCATTGAGATATCACATCTCATGCTATCGGAAGGATCTCAGGTTTGGTATTAGAAGAATTGAGATATCACATCTCATGCTATCGGAAGGGTCTCAGGATTGGAATGGGAAGGAGTTGGATATCACATCTCATGCTATAGGAAGGGTATCAGGTTTGGAACGGGAAGGAGTTGGATATCACATCTCATGTCATAGGAAGAGTCTCAGGTTTGGTATAAGCATTGAGATATCACATCTCTTCTATCGGAGGTGTCTCAGGATTGGCATGGGAAGGAGTTGGATATCACATCTCATGCTATAGGAAGGGTATCAGGTTTGGAACGGGAAGGAGTTGGATATCCCATCTCATGTTATAGGACGGGTCTCAGGTTTGGTATTAGAAGCATTGAGATATCATATCTCATGCTATCGGAAGGGTCTCAGGATTGGAATGGGAAGGAGTTGGATATCACATCTCATGCTATAGGAAGGGTCTCAGTTTTGGTAGAAGCATTGAGATATCACATCTCATGCTATAGGAAGGGTCTCAGGATTGGAATGGGAAGGAGTTGGATATCACATCTCATGCTATAGGAAGGGTCTCAGGTTTGCTATAAGCATTGAGATATCACATCTCTGCTATCGGAAGGGTCTCAGGATTGGAATGGGAAGGACTTAGATATCACATCTCATGCTATATGGAGGGTCTCAGTTTTGATATTAGAAGCATTGAGATATCACATCTCATGCTATCGGAAGGGTCTCAGGATTGGAATGGGAGGAGCTGGATATCACATCTCATGCTAAAGGAAGGGTCTCAGGTTTGGTATTAGAAGCATTGAGATATCACATCTCATGCTATAAGAAGTGTGTCAGGATTGGAATGGGAAGGAGTTGGATATCACATCTCATGCTATAGGAAGGGTTTCAGGTTTGGTAGAAGCATTGAGATATCACATCTCATGCTATAAGAAGTGTGTCAGGATTGGAATGGGAAGTAGTTGGATATCACATCTCATGTTATAGGAAAGGTCTCAGGATTGGAATGGGAAATACTTCGATATCACATCTCATGCTATAGGAAGGCTCTCAGGTTTGGAAGGGGAAGGAGTTGGGTATCACATTTCATGTTAGAGGTAGGATCTCAGGTTTGGTATTAGAGGCATTGAGATATCACATCTCATGCTATCAGAAGGGTCTCAGGATTGGAATGGGAAGGAGTTTGATATCACATCTCATGCTAAAGGGAGGGTCTCAGTTTTGGAAGGAGAAGTATTTGGATATCACATCTCGTGTTATAGGAATGATCTCAGGTTTGGTATTAGAAGAATTGAGATATCACATCTCATGCTATCGGAAGGATCTCAGGTTTGGTATTAGAAGCATTGAAATATCACATCTAATGCTATCAGAACGGTCTCAGGATTGGAATGGGAAGGAGTTTTATATGACATCTCATGCCATAGGAAGGATCTCAGGTTTGGTATTAGAAGCACTGAGACAACACATCTCATGCTATAGGAAGGGTCTCAGGATTGGAATGGGAAGGACTTGGATATCACATCTCATGCTATAGGGAGGGTCTCACGTTTGGAAAGGGAAGGAGTTGGATATCACATTTCATGTTAGAGGTAGGATCTCAGGTTTGGTATTAGAGGCATTGAGATATCACATCTCATGCTATGAGAAGGGTCTCAGGATTGGAATTGGAAGGATTTGGATATCACATCTCATGCTAAATGGAGGGTCTCAGGTTTGGAAGGGGAAGGATTTTGATATCACATCTCATGTTATAGGAAGGATCTCAGGTTTGGTATTAGAAGCATTGAGATATCACATCTCATGCTATCCGAAGGATCTCAGGTTTGGTATTAGAGGGATTGAGATATCACATCTCATGCTATCGGAAGGGTATCAGGATTGGATTTGGAAGTAGTTGGATATCCCATCTCATGCTATAGGAAGGGTCTCAGGTTGGAATGGGAAGGAGTTGGATATCACATCTCATGTTATAGGAAAGGTCTCAGGATTGGAATGGGAAATACTTCGATATCACATCTCATGCTATAGGAAGGCTCTCAGGTTTGGAAGGGGAAGGAGTTGGGTATCACATTTCATGTTAGAGGTAGGATCTCAGGTTTGGTATTAGAGGCATTGAGATATCACATCTCATGCTATCAGAAGGGTCTCAGGATTGGAATGGGAAGGAGTTTGATATCACATCTCATGCTAAAGGGAGGGTCTCCGTTTTGGAAGGGGAAGGATTTGGATATCACATCTCGTGTTATAGGAATGATCTCAGGTTTGGTATTAGAAGAATTGAGATATCACATCTCATGCTATCGGAAGGATCTCAGGTTTGGTATTAGAAGCATTGAAATATCACATCTCATGCTATCAGAACGGTCTCAGGATTGGAATGGGAAGGAGTTTTATATGACATCTCATGCCATAGGAAGGATCTCAGGTTTGGTATTAGAAGCACTGAGACATCACATCTCATGTTATAGGAAGGGTCTCAGGATTGGAATGGGAAGGAGTTGGATATCACATCTTATGCTATAGGAATGGTCTCAGGTTTGGTATAAGCATTGATATATCACATCTCATGCTATAGGAAGGGTCTCAGGATTGGAATGGGAAGGAGTTTTATATGACATCTCATGCCATAGGAAGAGTCTCAGGTTTGGTATAAGCATTGAGATATCACATCTCTGCTATCGGAAGGGTCTCAGGATTGGAATGGGAAGGTGTTGGATATCCCATTTTATGTTATAGGAAGGGTCTCAGGTTTGATATTAGAAGCATTGAGATATCACATCTCATGTTATAGGAAGGGTCTCAGGACTGGAATGGGAAGGACTTGGATATCACATCTCATGCTATAGGGAGGGTCTAACGTTTGGAAAGGGAAGGAGTTGGATATCACATTTCATGTTAGAGGTAGGATCTCAGGTTTGGTATTAGAGGCATTGAGATATCACATCTCATGCTATCAGAAGGGTCTCAGGATTGGAATGGGAAGGAGTTGGATATCACATCTCATGCTAAAGGGAGGGTCTCAGGTTTGGAAGGGGAAGGATTTGGATATCACATCTCATGTTATAGGAAGGATCTCAGGTTCGGTATTAGAAGCATTGAGATATCACATCTCATGCTATCGGAAGGATCTCAGGTTTGGTATTAGAGGCATTGAGATATCACATCTCATGCTATCAGAAGGGTCTCAGGATTGGAATGGGAAGGAGTTGGATATCACATCTCATGCTAAAGGGAGAGTCTCAGGTTTGGAAGGGGAAGGATTTGGATATCACATCTCATGTTATAGGAAGGATCACAGGTTTGGTATTAGAAGCATTGAGATATCACATCTCATGCTATCGGAAGGGTCTATTGATTGGAATGGGAAGGAGTTGGATATCACATCTCATGCTATAGGAAGGGTCTCAGGTTTGGAACTGGAAGGAGTTGGATATCACATCTCATGTTATAGGAAGGATCACAGGTTTGGTATTAGAAGCATTGAGATATCACATCTCATGCTATCGGAAGGGTCTCAGGATTGGAATGGGAAGGAGTTGTATATGACATCTCATGCCGTAGGAAGGGTCTCAGGTTTGGAATGGGAAGGAGATTTATATGACATCTCATGCCATAGGAAGGATCTCAGGTTTGGTATTAGAAGCATTGAGACATCACATCTCATGTTATAGGAAGGGTCTCAGGATTGGAATGGGAAGGAGTTGGATATCACATCTTATGCTATAGGAATGGTCTCAGGTTTGGTATAAGCATTGATATATCAGATCTCATGCTATAGGAAGGGTCTCAGGATTGGAATGGGAAGGAGTTGTATATGACATCTCATGCCATAGGAAGGGTCTCAGGTTTGGTATAAGCATTGAGATATCACATCTCTGCTATCAGAAGGGTCTCAGGATTGGAATGGGAAGGAGTTGGATATGCCATCTTATGTTATAGGAAGGGACTCAAGTTTGATATTAGAAGCATTGAGATATCACATCTCATGTTATAGGAAGGGTCTCAGGACTGGAATGGGAAGGACTTGGATATCACATCTCATGCTATAGGGAGGGTCTCACGTTTGGAAAGGGAAGGAGTGGGATATCACATTTCATGTTACAGGTAGGATCTCAGGTTTGGTATTAGAAGCATTGAGATATCACATCTCATGCTAACGGAAGGATCTCAGGTTTGGTATTAGAAGCATTGAGATATCACATCTCATGCTATCGAAAGGGTCTCAGGATTGGAATGGGAAGGAGTTGGATATGCCATCTTATGTTATTTTAAGGGACTCAAGTTTGATATTAGAAGCATTGAGATATCACATCTCATGTTATAGGAAGGGTCTCAGGACTGGAATGGGAAGGACTTGGATATCACATCTCATGATATAGGAAGGGTCTCAGGTTTGGAACTGGAAGGAGTTGGATATCACATCTCATGTTATAGGAAGGATCACAGGTTTGGTATTAGAAGCATTGAGATATCACATCTCATGCTATCGGAAGGGTCTCAGGATTGGAATGGGAAGGAGTTGTATATGACATCTCATGCCGTAGGAAGGGTCTCAGGTTTGGAATGGGAAGGAGTTTTATATGACATCTCATGCCATAGGAAGGATCTCAGGTTTGGTATTAGAAGCATTCAGACATCACATCTCATGTTATAGGAAGGGTCTCAGGATTGGAATGGGAAGGAGTTGGATATCACATCTTATGCTATAGGAATGGTCTCAGGTTTGGTATAAGCATTGATATATCAGATCTCATGCTATAGGAAGGGTCTCAGGATTGGAATGGGAAGGAGTTGTATATGACATCTCATGCCATAGGAAGGGTCTCAGGTTTGGTATAAGCATTGAGATATCACATCTCTGCTATCAGAAGGGTCTCAGGATTGGAATGGGAAGGAGTTGGATATGCCATCTTATGTTATAGGAAGGGACTCAAGTTTGATATTAGAAGCATTGAGATATCACATCTCATGTTATAGGAAGGGTCTCAGGACTGGAACGGGAAGGAGTTGGATATCACATCTCATGTCATAGGAAGAGTCTTAGGTTTGGTATAAGCATTGAGATATCACATCTCTGCTATCGGAGGTGTCTCAGGATTGGCATGGGAAGGAGTTGGATATCACATCTCATGCTATAGGAAGGGTATCAGGTTTGGAACAGGAAGGAGTTGGATATCCCATCTCATGTTATAGGACGGGTCTCAGGTTTGGTATTAGAAGCATTGAGATATCACATCTCATGCTATCGCAAGGGTCTCAGGATTGGAATGGGAAGGAGTTGGATATCACATATCATGCTATAGGAAGGGTCTCAGTTTTGGTAGAAGCATTGAGATATCACATCTCATGCTATAGGAAGGGTCTCAGGATTGGAATGGGAAGGAGTTGGATATCACATCTCATGCTATAGGAAGGGTCTCAGGTTTGGTATAAGCATTGAGATATCACATCTCTGCTATCGGAAGGGTCTCAGGATTGGAATGGGAAGGACTTAGATATCACATCTCATGCTATAGGGAGGGTCTCAGTTTTGATATTAGAAGCATTGAGATATCACATCTCATGCTATCGGAAGGGTCTCAGGATTGGAATGGGAGGAGCTGGATATCACATCTCATGCTAAAGGAAGGGTCTCAGGTTTGGAAGGGGAAGGATTTGGATATCACATCTCATGTTATAGGACGGGTCTCAGGTTTGGTATTAGAAGCATTGAGATATCACATCTCATGCTATAGGAAGTGTGTCAGGATTGGAATGGGAAGGAGTTGGATATCACATCTCATGCTATAGGAAGGGTTTCAGGTTTGGTAGAAGCATTGAGATATCACATCTCATGCTATAGGAAGAGTCTCAGGTTTGGGAAGGGAAGGATTTGGATTTCACATCTCATGTTATAGGATGGTTCTCATGTTTGGTTTTTGAAGCATTGAGATATCACATCTCATGCTATCGGAAGGGTCTCAGGTTTGGAATGGGAAGTAGTTGGATATAACATCTCATGTTATAGGAAGGATCTCAGGTTTGGTATTAGAAGCATTGAGATATCACATCTTATGCTATAGGAAGGGTCTCAGGATTGGAATGTGAAGGATTTGGATATCACATCTCATGCCATAGGAAGGGTCTCAGGTTTGGTATAAGCATTGAGATATCACATCTCTGCTATCGGAAGGGTCTCAGGATTGGATTGGGAAGGAGTTGGATATCCCTTCTCATACTATAGGGTCTCAGGTTGGAATGGGAAGGAGTTGGAAATCACATCTCATGTTATAGGAAGGGTCTCAGGATTGGAATGGGAAGGATTTGGATATCACATCTCTTGCTATAGGAAGGGTCTAAGGTTTTTTATTAGAAACATTGAGATATCACATCTCATGTTATAGGAAGGGTTTTAGGATTGGAATGGGAAGGATTTGGATATCACATCTCATGCTAAAGGAAGGGTCTCAGGTTTGGAAGGGGAAGGATTTGGATATCATATCTCATGTTATAGGACGGGTCCCATGTTTGGTATTAGAAGCATTGAGATATCACATCTCATGGTATAGGAAGGATCTCAGGGTTGGAAGGGGAAGGATTTGGATATCACATCTCATGTTATAGGAAGGATCTCAGGTTTGGTCTTAGAAGCATTGAGATATCACATCTCATGCTATAGGAAGGTTCTCAGGATTGGAATGGGAAGGAGTTGGATATCACATCTCATGCTATAGGAAGGGTCTCAGGAATGGAATGGGAAGGTGTTTTATATGACATCTCATGCCATAGGAAGAATCTCAGAATTGGTATTAGAAGCATTGAGACATACCATCTCATGTTATAGGAAGGGTCTCAGGATTGGAATGGGAACGAGTTGGATATCACATCTCATGCTATAGGAAGGGTCTCAGGACTGGAACGGGAAGGAGTTGGATATCACATCTCATGTCATAGGAAGAGTCTTAGGTTTGGTATAAGCATTGAGATATCACATCTCTGCTATCGGAGGTGTCTCAGGATTGGCATGGGAAGGAGTTGGATATCACATCTCATGCTATAGGAAGGGTATCAGGTTTGGAACGGGAAGGAGTTGGATATCCCATCTCATGTTATAGGACGGGTCTCAGGTTTGGTATTAGAAGCATTGAGATATCACATCTCATGCTATCGGAGTGGTCTCAGGATTGGAATGGGAAGGAGTTGGATATCACATATCATGCTATAGGAAGGGTCTCAGTTTTGGTAGAAGCATTGAGATATCACATCTCATGCTATAGGAAGGGTCTCAGGATTGGAATGGGAAGGAGTTGGATATCACATCTCATGCTATAGGAAGGGTCTCAGGTTTGGTATAAGCATTGAGATATCACATCTCTGCTATCGGAAGGGTCTCAGGATTGGAATGGGAAGGACTTAGATATCACATCTCATGCTATAGGGAGGGTCTCAGTTTTGATATTAGAAGCATTGAGATATCACATCTCATGCTATCGGAAGGGTCTCAGGATTGGAATGGAAGGAGCTGGATATCACATCTCATGCTAAAGGAAGGGTCTCAGGTTTGGAAGGGGAAGGATTTGGATATCACATCTCATGTTATAGGACGGGTCTCAGGTTTGGTATTAGAAGCATTGAGATATCACATCTCATGCTATAGGAAGTGTGTCAGGATTGGAATGGGAAGGAGTTGGATATCACATCTCATGCTATAGGAAGGGTTTCAGGTTTGGTAGAAGCATTGAGATATCACATCTCATGCTATAGGAAGAGTCTCAGGTTTGGGAAGGGAAGGATTTGGATTTCACATCTCATGTTATAGGATGGTTCTCATGTTTGGTTTTTGAAGCATTGAGATTTCACATCTCATGCTATCGAAGGGTCTCAGGTTTGGAATGGGAAGTAGTTGGATATCACATCTCATGTTATAGGAAGGATCTCAGGTTTGGTATTAGAAGCATTGAGATATCACATCTTATGCTATAGGAAGGGTCTCAGGATTGGAATGTGAAGGATTTGGATATCACATCTCATGCCATAGGAAGGGTCTCAGGTTTGGTATAAGCATTGAGATATCACATCTCATGCTATCGGAAGGGTCTCAGGTTTGGAATGGGAAGTAGTTGGATATAACATCTCATGTTATAGGAAGGATCTCAGGTTTGGTATTAGAAGCATTGAGATATCACATCTTATGCTATAGGAAGGGTCTCAGGATTGGAATGTGAAGGATTTGGATATCACATCTCATGCCATAGGAAGGGTCTCAGGTTTGGTATAAGCATTGAGATATCACATCTCTGCTATCGGAAGGGTCTCAGGATTGGATTGGGAAGGAGTTGGATATCCCTTCTCATACTATAGGGTCTCAGGTTGGAATGGGAAGGAGTTGGAAATCACATCTCATGTTATAGGAAGGGTCTCAGGATTGGAATGGGAAGGATTTGGATATCACATCTCTTGCTATAGGAAGGGTCTAAGGTTTTTTATTAGAAACATTGAGATATCACATCTCATGCTATAGGAAGGGTTTTAGGATTGGAATGGGAAGGATTTGGATATCACATCTCATGCTAAAGGAAGGGTCTCAGGTTTGGAAGGGGAAGGATTTGGATATCATATCTCATGTTATAGGACGGGTCCCAGGTTTGGTATTAGAAGCATTGAGATATCACATCTCATGGTATAGGAAGGGTCTCAGGGTTGGAAGGGGAAGGATTTGGATATCACATCTCATGTTATAGGAAGGATCTCAGGTTTGGTCTTAGAAGCATTGAGATATCACATCTCATGCTATAGGAAGGTTCTCAGGATTGGAATGGGAAGGAGTTGGATATCACATCTCATGCTATAGGAAGGGTCTCAGGAATGGAATGGGAAGGAGTTTTATATGACATCTCATGCCATAGGAAGAATCTCAGGTTTGGTATTAGAAGCATTGAGACATACCATCTCATGTTATAGGAAGGGTCTCAGGATTGGAATGGGAAGGAGTTGGATATCACATCTCATGCTATAGGAAGGGTCTCAGGTTTGGTATAAGCATTGAGATATCACATCTCATGCCATAGGCAGGGTCTCAGGTTTGGTATAAGCATTGAGATATCACATCTCTGCTATTGGAAGGGTCTCAGGATTGTAATGGGAAGGAGTTGGATATCCCATCATATGTTATAGGAAGGGTGTCAGGTTTGGTATTAGAAGCATTGAGATATCACATCTCATGCTATAGGAAGGGTCTCAGGATTGGAATGGGAAGGACTTGGATATCACATCTCATGCTATAGGGAGGGTCTCACGTTTGGAAAGGGAAGGAGTTGGATATCACATTTCATGTTAGAGGTAGGATCTCAGGTTTGGTATTAGAGGCATTGAGATATCACATCTCATGCTATGAGAAGGGTCTCAGGATTGGCATTGGAAGGATTTGGATATCACATCTCATGCTAAAGGGAGGGTCTCAGGTTTGGAAGGGGAAGGATTTTGATATCGCATCTCATGTTATAGGAAGGATCTCAGGTTTGGTATTAGAAGCATTGAGATATCACATCTCATGCTATCCGAAGGATCTCAGGTTTGGTATTAGAGGGATTGAGATATCACATCTCATGCTATTGGAAGGGTATCAGGATTGGATTTGGAAGTAGTTGGATATCCCATCTCATGCTATAGGAAGGGTCTCAGGTTGGAATGGGAAGGAGTTGGATATCACATCTCATGTTATAGGAAAGGTCTCAGGATTGGAATGGGAAATACTTCGATATCACATCTCATGCTATAGGAAGGCTCTCAGGTTTGGAAGGGGAAGGAGTTGGGTATCACATTTCATGTTAGAGGTAGGATCTCAGGTTGGTATTAGAGGCATTGAGATATCACATCTCATGCTATCAGAAGGGTCTCAGGATTGGAATGGGAAGGAGTTTGATATCACATCTCATGCTAAAGAGAGGGTCTCAGTTTTGGAAGGGGAAGGATTTGGATATCACATCTCGTGTTATAGGAATGATCTCAGGTTTTGTATTAGAAGAATTGAGATATCACATCTCATGCTATCGGAAGGATCTCAGGTTTGGTATTAGAAGCATTGAAATATCATATCTCATGCTATCAGAACGGTCTCAGGATTGGAATGGGAATGAGTTTTATATGACATCTCATGCCATAGGAAGGATCTCAGGTTTGGTATTAGAAGCATTGAGACATCACATCTCATGTTATAGGAAGGGTCTCAGGATTGGAATGGGAAGGAGTTGGATATCACATCTTATGCTATAGGAATGGTCTCAGGTTTGGTATAAGCATTGATATATCACATCTCATGCTATAGGAAGGGTCTCAGGATTGGAATGGGAAAGAGTTGTATATGACATCTCATGCCATAGCAAGGGTCTCAGGTTTGGTATAAGCATTGAGATATCACATCTCTGCTATCGGAAGGGTCTCAGGATTGGAATGGGAAGGAGTTGGATATCCCATCTTATGTTATAGGAAGGGTCTCAGGTTTGATATTAGAAGCATTGAGATATCACATCTCATGTTATAGGAAGGGTCTCAGGACTGGAATGGGAAGGACTTGGATATCACATCTCATGTCATAGGAAGAGTCTCAGGTTTGGTATAAGCATTGAGATATCACATCTCTGCTATCGGAGGTGTCTCAGGATTGGCATGGGAAGGAGTTGGATATCACATCTCATGCTATAGGAAGGGTATCAGGTTTGGAACGGGAAGGAGTTGGATATCCCATCTCATGTTATAGGACGGGTCTCAGGTTTGGTATTAGAAGCATTGAGATATCACATCTCATGCTATCGGAAGGGTCTCAGGATTGGAATGGGAAGGAGTTGGATATCACATCTCATGCTATAGGAAGGGTCTCAGTTTTGGTAGAAGCATTGAGATATCACATCTCATGCTATAGGAAGGGTCTCAGGATTGGAATGGGAAGGAGTTGGATATCACATCTCATGCTATAGGAAGGGTCTCAGGTTTGCTATAAGCATTGAAATATCACATCTCTGCTATCGGAAGGGTCTCAGGATTGGAATGGGAAGGACTTAGATATCACATCTCATGCTATATGGAGGGTCTCAGTTTTGATATTAGAAGCATTGAGATATCACATCTCATGCTATCGGAAGGGTCTCAGGATTGGAATGGGAGGAGCTGGATATCACATCTCATGCTAAAGGAAGGGTCTCAGGTTTGGAAGGGGAAGGATTTGGATATCACATCTCATGTTATAGGACGGGTCTCAGGTTTGGTATTAGAAGCATTGAGATATCACATCTCATGCTATAAGAAGTGTGTCAGGATTGGAATGGGAAGGAGTTGGATATCACATCTCATGCTATAGGAAGGGTTTCAGGTTTGGTAGAAGCATTGAGATATCACATCTCATGCTATAGGAAGAGTCTCAGGTTTGGGAAGGGAAGGATTTGGATTTCACATCTCATGTTATAGGATGGTTCTCATGTTTGGTTTTTGAAGCATTGAGATATCACATCTCATGCTATCGGAAGGGTCTCAGGTTTGGAATGGGAAGTAGTTGGATATCACATCTCATGTTATAGGAAGGATCTCAGGTTTGGTATTAGAAGCATTGAGATATCACATCTTATGCTTTCGGAAGGGTCTCAGGATTAGAATGTGAAGGATTTGGAAATCACATCTCATGCCATAGGAAGGGTCTCAGGTTTGGTATAAGCATTGAGATATCACATCTCTGCTATCGGAAGGGTCTCAGGATTGGAATGGGAAGGAGTTGGATATCACATCTCATGTTATAGGAAGGGTCTCAGGATTGGAATGGGAAGGATTTGGATATCACATCTCTTGCTATAGGAAGGGTCTAAGGTTTTTTATTAGAAACATTGATATATCACATCTCATGCTATAGGAAGGGTTTTAGGATTGGAATGGGATGGATTTGGATATCACATCTCATGCTAAAGGAAGGGTCTCAGGTTTGGAAGGGGAAGGATTTGGATATCATATCTCATGTTATAGGACGGGTCCCAGGTTTGGTATTAGAAGCAATGAGATATCACATCTCATGGTATAGGATGGGTCTCAGGGTTGGAAGGGGAAGGATTTGGATATCACATCTCATGTTATAGGAAGGATCTCAGGTTTGGTCTTAGAAGCATTGAGATATCACATCTCATGCTATAGGAAGGTTCTCAGGATTGGAATGGGAAGGATTTGGATATCACATCTCATGCTATAGGAAGGGTCTCAGGAATGGAATGGGAAGGAGTTTTATATGACATCTCATGCCATAGGAAGAATCTCAGGTTTGGTATTAGAAGCATTGAGACATACCATCTCATGTTATATGAAGGGTCTCAGGATTGGAATGGGAAGGAGTTGGATATCAAATCTCATGCTATAGGAAGGGTCTCAGGTTTGGTATAAGCATTGAGATATCACATCTCATGCTATAGGAAGGGTCTCAGGATTGGTATAAGCATTGAGATATCACATCTCTGCTATTGGAAGGGTCTCAGGATTGTAATGGGAAGGAGTTGGATATCCCATCTTATGTTATAGGAAGGGTGTCAGGTTTGGTATTAGAAGCATTGAGATATCACATCTCTGCTATCGGAAGGGTCTCAGGATTGGAATGGGAAGGACTTGGATATCACATCTCATGCTATAGGGAGGGTCTCACGTTTGGAAAGGGAAGGAGTTGGATATCACATTTCATGTTAGAGGTAGGATCTTAGGTTTGGTATTAGAGGCATTGAGATATCACATCTCATGCTATGAGAAGGGTCTCAGGATTGGAATTGGAAGGATTTGGATATCACATCTCATGCTAAAGGGAGGGTCTCAGGTTTGGAAGGGGAAGGATTTTGATATTGCATCTCATGTTATAGGAAGGATCTCAGGTTTGGTATTAGAAGCATTGAGATATCACATCTCATGCTATCCGAAGGATCTCAGGTTTGGTATTAGAGGGATTGAGATATCACATCTCATGCTATCGGAAGGGTATCAGGATTGGATTTGGAAGTAGTTGGATATCCCATCTCATGCTATAGGAAGGGTCTCAGGTTGGAATGGGAAGGAGTTGGATATCACATCTCATGTTATAGGAAAGGTCTCAGGATTGGAATGGGAAATACTTCGATATCACATCTCATGCTATAGGAAGGCTCTCAGGTTTGGAAGGGGAGGGAGTTGGGTATCACATTTCATGTTAGAGGTAGGATCTCAGGTTTGGTATTAGAGGCATTGAGATATCACATCTCATGCTATCAGAAGGGTCTCAGGATTGGAATGGGAAGGAGTTTGATATCACGTCTCATGCTAAAGAGAGGGTCTCAGTTTTGGAAGGGGAAGGATTTGGATATCACATCTCGTGTTATAGGAATGATCTCAGGTTTGGTATTAGAAGAATTGAGATATCACATCTCATGCTATCGGAAGGATCTCAGGTTTGGTATTAGAAGCATTGAAATATCACATCTCATGCTATCAGAACGGTCTCAGGATGGGAATGGGAAGGAGTTTTATATGACATCTCATGCCATAGGAAGGATCTCAGGTTTGGTATTAGAAGCATTGAGACATCACATCTCATGTTATAGGAAGGGTCTCAGGATTGGAATGGGAAGGATTTGGATATCACATCTCATGCTATAGGAAGGGTCTCAGGAATGGAATGGGAAGGAGTTTTATATGACATCTCATGCCATAGGAAGAATCTCAGGTTTGGTATTAGAAGCATTGAGACATACCATCTCATGTTATATGAAGGGTCTCAGGATTGGAATGGGAAGGAGTTGGATATCAAATCTCATGCTATAGGAAGGGTCTCAGGTTTGGTATTAGAGGCATTGAGATATCACATCTCATGCTATCAGAAGGGTCTCAGGATTGGAATGGGAAGGAGTTGGATATCACATCCCATGCTAAAGGGAGGGTCTCAGGTTTGGAAGGGGAAGGATTTGGATATCACATCTCATGTTATAGGAAGGATCACAGGTTTGGTATTAGAAGCATTGAGATATCACATCTCATGCTATCGGAAGGGTCTCAGGATTGGAATGGGAAGGAGTTGGATATCACATCTCATACTATAGGAAGGGTCTCAGGTTTGGAACTGGAAGGAGTTGAATATCACATCTCATGTTATAGGAAGAGTCTCAGGTTTGGTATAAGCATTGAGATATCACATCTCATGCTATAGGAAGGGTCTCAGGACTGGAATGGGAAGGACTTGGATATCACATCTCATGCTAAAGGGAGGGTCTCAGGTTTGGAAGGTGAAGGATTTGGATATCACATCTCATGTTATAGGAAGGATCTCAGGTTCGGTATTAGAAGCATTGAGATATCACATCTCATGTTATCGGAAGGATCTCAGGTTTGGTATTAGAGGCATTGAGATATCACATCTCATGCTATCAGAAGGGTCTCAGGATTGGAATGGGAAGGAGTTGGATATCACATCTCATGCTAAAGGGAGGGTCTCAGGTTTGGAAGGGGAAGGATTTGGATATCACATCTCATGTTATAGGAAGGATCACAGGTTTGGTATTAGAAGCATTGAGATATCACATCTCATGCTATCGGAAGTCCCTCAGGATTGGAATGGGAAGGAGTTGGATATCACATCTCATGCTATAGGAAGGGTCTCAGGTTTGGAACTGGAAGGAGTTGGATATCACATCTCATGTTATAGGAAGAGTCTCAGGTTTGGTATAAGCATTGAGATATCACATCTCATGCTATAGGAAGGGTCTCAGGATTGGAATGGGAAGGAGTTGTATATGACATCTCATGCCATAGGAAGGGTCTCAGGTTTGGTATTAGAAGCATTGAGACATACTGTTAGGAAAGATTTCGTTATTGTAGGGAACTTTCCTTCCATGTGGCAACCCCTAAACTTTTTGCTATTGTTTTCAACCTGTTTTCTTGACTTTGCCAGAGAAGTGCAGCCTTCTGCCGTACTCCTCTGGGCTTTCGCTCCTTTCTTACGGGGAAACTGACATGCCCTTAAGACAGTCAGTACCGGGGAACGCTGTTTCCCGTAGTTTCTTTTATCGTGTCGCCATTTTAGTGCAACACGACACAAGAGGGCACTGTAAGCTAAGTTACAGCTCTCTTGGGTCTCTAGCCTTCTACAGACCCTAGACACTCTTGTAGGATGGTTTTTGGATCGGTGCAAGTCATTCAGGGACTGGGCTGGTGGCAGCGATCATTTGGTTTATTTTGAGCTCCTTTTGCCGTTCTGAGCACCTTTTTGCCGCGAACACAAAAGGGTGGCCCGGCTACCCAAAATGGCCGGACCACGAGGCTCCTTTGTCTCGTCCACTGTCCGTCTTGCTCCCTTTACCTTCCCCCGGGTCAGGCGACCCGGGGCCTTCCTTATTTGGGCATGTAGTTTCCCGCGAAACACGGTTGCTTTCGCGGGCTTCTACATGTCGTTTGAGTGCCCCCAGGATGTGGGATGGGCTGTCTGGTCCCAATACACATCCTGGGTGCCAGAGAGTCTAGGGTGGTGTGAATGCCTGGGACCACCGTGGTCCGTGATTGGTCCACGTATGGTATGTGTGTTGATGAGCGGATCTCCCATTGGCTCCCCTCCGTTTTGGCGCGAAGGGAACCGTGGATAAGAGGGAGCTGGAAACACCACTGCCAGGTCGATCTCCTGAGTTCTTACGAACCCAGGGATACAGGAGCCAAGTATCCTGCGAACACGAGGCTGGACCGAGGAATCGCTGGTGACCCCCTGAAGAACTTCTGCTCCTCATTGCTGTCGTCCGGTGAAGCCCTTTCCACCTAAGATCGAACAAGAAGGCCTGTACAGGCGCTTCGACCTATTGGAATAGCAGGACCAGCTATTCCCGGCACCTTCATCAACTCCTGCCGTAAGCCTTCGGAAGTGTCTCGGGGCCATCCAGTTAACTGACCAGCTTACTAAGGAGGCCTGCTCTGTAATCGCCGACAGGTTGGGTGGTATTCTGAGTCCGGGGCACGCTCACACGCTTCGTTTGCTTAGCAACCCTAAGCTAGAGGTGAACGGTGCTCGTTTGGCTTGAATACACCCGGCCGTTCCGTTGCCCTGCCGTGGCGACAAAACTGTGCTTGTTTCTTCGATCGGGACGTCTTTTTACTCTGCACGACGACGAGACGTTCCCTGCTCTTCAGAACCTGCCAGAAGCTGCATCTATCGAGGAGAAGCTCGGGCCTGCTTGCTTCGGGGACCGGTGAGTAGATTAGCTAGGATCTGGTCGCCCTCCTGCAGTGCCCCTTGCTTTTCCCCGCTGTAAATACAGCACCCCTTGTCCGTACTCGCGCCCTGCTTCTGTCTCACAGTGGAGGCTGCGCTAGAGTCGCGGACCGTGTTCTCCTTCATTAGGGCACCCTACAGAGCTGTCCAACGTCCTCCGAAGAGCTTCACCTTCTGCCCATTGGCACCGGCGTGTGCAGGTACTTTTGAGCGCTAGGCTCCACTCTTCGTAGGGATTGGACTACCATCCAGTTAGGGGCCTCAGAAGGCGGACATATCACACGCATTGGTTCGCACTGCCTGTTTTCCTTCCCCTGCAGGTGGATAACATATTTCGTGCTGCTAATGCTGTGAAACTGTGTATTCTGTATATATATTGGGTGGATAGTGTATGTGTTGGTTTAATATCGTTGTATATTGCTGCTTTTACTGTGGTTATTAGTTTCAAGGCCTTATAATAAATGTGTATCTATTTTTGATATAAACAACTGTTTGGAGTAGTTTGTAAGCGCTCTTGCTTTGTATGCTCACTGCGGGCTTTCAGTCACCCTCACCCCTCTTGAGACCTAGTCTTGACCGCCGCGATCGCTACCTTGATTGGTCTGGCTTGTCCAGAGGTTACCCTGTTCCAAGTAATTAGGTTGGCCTTCTGAACTTCTGCGCCACCAGGACAGAGTTCAGAAATCCGTCTTAACAAATTGGTGTACAGCGGTGGGATACGACTGAAGGTATCCAGTGTTGCGCACGAGCTAAGGCGTTTTCAGGTTATTCCAACCAGGACACGCAGTAAAGTATTGAATATAACGTTAAAAAGGCCATAGTCCTATCAACAGTATGGAAACGAATACTTTATTAACCTTAAATGCTTCGAAATCTGAAACATTGAAGAAGATGTGTGCGGAGAGAGGGGTTTCCTCTCAAGGCACTAAATTGGAAATGATCCAGAGAATCGTGGCGTGGCAAGAAGCGCAGCTTGACGCTATAACTTCCGAGGACAGTGCAGAAGGTGGTGGGGCTGCTCTCACTGGCAGAACCGACGGTTCTGCCGCTGCACTGATCCATCACGACCACGAGGACAGGGAGGATGTAATGTCTAACGTTTCCTCTGCCAGTATTGATGGGGAGGCTATGCTTGAATTCAAGAAGCAAGAGCTGCGGTTTAGGCAGCAGGAGCTTGAATTCAGCATAGCCAAACTGAAAATCGACCAGGCAGAAAAACAAAAAGACAGGGATCACCAGTTGGAACTGGCCAAGCTTCAGTTCGCAAATGGGTCCAAGGGTCCTAGACATGGTTCTGGGGCTTCCTCTCATCCACGGTTTCCAAAAGATCTGCTCAGTGTGTATGAGGAACGAAATGACATTATGGACTGGTTGAATGCGTTTGAGTATGCATGCGAGGTTCAAGAGGTTGATAATGCGGATAAGATTGCATGGTTACTCAGCAGACTGCCCCATTCTGGTTGCAGTGCCATTATGGAAATGTCGAAGGCTGAGCGCGCTGATTTTGCAATGTTGAAGCAGACTCTCATTTTAAAGTTTGGGAAGACTCCGACCCAATATTTGAAAAGGTTTAGAGAGTATAAGAAAAAGGAAGGTGGTACTTGGGTGTCGTATGTCGCTGAGTCCCTGAAAAACTTGACTGGCTGGGTTGAAGGTTATAAGGTTTCTACCTTCGAAGGCATGATCAATCTGGTCATGCTGGAACACATTTTTGCTTCTTCTTCCCCGGAGCTTAAGCAGCATTTGGCCGATTCGAAGGAGATAGATCCTAAGAAGCTGGCCATTGCAGCAGATTTATGGGTGTCACATCGAGTGTCCCATAAGGACAAAACTCATCCTGGTAAGCAGGAGGAAGGGAAAAAGTCCAAAGATATGGAGGGTGGGGAATCTGCCAAATCTTCTTCCCATAAGGGCCACAAAAAGAAAAATAAGGGTAAGCCATACGAGAACTCACAGGGTAGCGGAGGTTCGCCTCCGAAACAGAACTCTGGTTATAATAAGCCTCCCTACGTAAACAGACCCAATGGGGCTTGTTTTTCTTGTGGAGCAACTGACCATGTGAAGGGGGATCCCCGTTGTAAGGTTAGACCTTTGGGGGTCCACTCCGCTAATCTGGCCTTCTCCTCCTACGAGGAAGAAGAGATTACAGGAGCATCCTTCTCCTCAGACTCATTTCCCAGCGGAATAGAGGCTGAGGTAGTTTTAGTGTCCCTGGGTTCCTGGGAGCCTAAAGTCGCAGAGGCGTATGCTAGGATTCCGGATAATACCAAGCACTACTTTAAAGACAGTGTGCTGATCAATGGAGTGGATACTCCAGCTCTTAGGGATAGTGGGTGCAGTCGAACTGTAGTGGATTCTACCTTGGTAGACTCAGAGGAAGTTGCCAGAGCTCCTCTGATGCCCACTAAGTTGGCTGACGGCCCCCTCCGTATGTTTCCCGTGATCCCTGTTAATCTAACTTTAAATGGTACAGCAGTTAGGATTCCAGTGAGCATTCAGAGAAACGTCCCGGGAAAGGTCTTGTTGGGCAATGATCTCAGAGCTCTAGGGCTCGTAGGAGACACTGCCGAAAGACCCTACACACGGTCTCAAGCACGGGCAGCATTGGCCAAGTCCAATACGCCGCCCCAGCCGAAGGGGAAACCCAAGGCGAAAGGAGTCAACAAGTCCCGACGGGGGAAAGAGAATGTTCCCCCGAGCTCGCCTACCACTGCGGTGGAGGGAGTTGGTCAATCGCCCGAGCCTGACGAGGAGGTGGCGATGCCTGAAGTGTTCGACCCCAACGACCATCCTGAACTAAAAGACTTGTTAGTTGAAGGAGGTCCTGATAGGGACGACTTCAGTAAGGGCCAACGTGAGTGCCCACCTCTGGAAGGCCTAAGGAGACAGGCCTGCTCCCAGCTTGAGGGTGAACCTCCTGGGTTGAAAAGGATTTACCAGGAAGGTGGACTCCCTTATAGTGAGCCCACAGAGTCTACAGAAGGAGACCATAGGAGGTTGGTGGTTTCCCTTGCTGTTAGGCCCTTCCTCCTGCAGTTGGCGCATGTCGTTCCCCTTGCTGGTCACCTTGGTATGAGGAGGACCGAGCAAAGGTTATCCATGCACTTCTACTGGCCCAAGATGGGGGAGCAAGTAGAAAGTCACTGCAGGAGTTGTGCCGCCTGCCAGTTGTCTGGTAAGGTTGGCGCGACAATCCAAGCTCCGTTGGTACCGCTCCCAGTTGTGGGGGTACCATTTGAAAGGGTAGGGATCGACATCGTTGGTCCCCTTGACCCGCAAACATCCTCAGGCAATAGGTTTATCCTGGTGCTGGTCGACCATGCAACCAGGTATCCTGAGGCCGTCCCATTTACAACTGTAACTGCCAAGCCAGTTGCAGAAGCTTTACTCGGCATGTTTACTAGGGTTGGCTTCCCTAAAGAAGTTGTGTCGGATCATGGCAGCAACTTTATGTCGAAGTATAGGCAGGCTATGTGGAAAGAATGTGGGGTCACCTACAGGTTCTCTTCTGCATACCGCCCCAGACCGATGGTCTGGGGGGGCATTTTAACAGGACGTTAAAAAGCATGATTGGGGCTCTGGAGGAGCCTCAGAGAAGAAAATGGGATCTTCTTGTTTCATGCTTACTGTTTGCCTACCGAGAGGTACCACAGGAGGGTGTTGGCTTCAGCCCCTTCGAACTTCTGTTCGGTCATCCCGTACGGGGACCCTTAGCCATCGTCAAAGAGGGATGGGAGATGCCCACTCCCCCTGTTACTACCAATGTAGTTGATTATGTGCTAGGGCTCAGAAAACGGATGGTACTTCTGATGGGCTTGGCCAGTGATAAATTGAAGGCAGGGCAAGCGCTGGTGAAACATTGGTACGACCAGAAAGCTTCCCTCATCAACTTTACACTTGGTCAGCAAGTCCTGATCATGAATCTCATAAGGCCTCGAGCTTTACAGGACAAATGGTCAGGCCCTTACCCAGTGGTGGAGCCCCTGGGTGAGGTTAACTATTCAGTGGACCTTGGAAGGCCTGGACAGGCTCCAAAAGTGCTTCCCGTGAATAGGCTGAAGGCTTTCGGCCCAAGCGTCGAAATCGCAGCACTGCTACTGGCTTCAGATGTTGAGGAAGAGGAGTCTGAACCTCTCCCCGACCTGTTCCCAAGCAGTCCTTCAGTTAGCTCTTTTGAGGGTGTCCGAGTGGCCCCTCACCAAAATGGACAAGGCTCAGTGGTTTACCTTGGACATGAAGTAGTTGGAGGGAGGAGACAGCCTCTATCCAGTAAAGTACAAGCAGTACAAGACTGGCCTACCCCCACTACGCAAACCCAAGTGAGAGCCTTCTTAGGACTCACGGGTTATTACCGCAATTTTATGGCAGACTATGGCACCATAGCTGCTCCTCTGACTGCCCTCACAACTCCGAAGAAACCCAAGAAGGTAACTTGGACTGACGAGTGTGAGAAGGCCTTCAATGGCTTGAAAGACTCCTTGTGCCAGGCCCCTGTGCTCAGGGCCCCTGATTATCAAAGACCTTTTATCGTGCAGACGGATGCCTCTGACACTGGGATAGGAGCTGTACTATCACAAGTAGATGAGAAGGGTAAGGAACACCCTATCGGTTTTATTAGTCGCCAGCTTAAGGACAGAGAGCTCAGATGGTCCACGGTAGAGAAAGAATGTTTCTCTGTTGTGTGGGCCCTAAGGAAGCTGCGGCCCTACCTCTATGGGACCCACTTCACTGTGCAGACTGACCATAAGCCGTTAAAGTGGCTAATGAACATGAAGGGGGAGAATCCAAAGTTGCTTAGGTGGTCCATAAGTCTACAAGGCTTCGACTTCACTATTGAGCATAGGCCAGGTGTCCAACATAGCAATGCTGATGGGTTGTCCAGAATGTTTTACCGACCTGAACAAGAGACTCATCCAGGGGTGGATTAGTTCCCCCTGTCCATAGTCTGGGAGGGGCGAGTGTTAGGAAAGATTTCGTTATTGTAGGGAACTTTCCTTCCATGTGGCAACCCCTAAACTTTTTGCTATTGTTTTCAACCTGTTTTCTTGACTTTGCCAGAGAAGTGCAGCCTTCTGCCGTACTCCTCTGGGCTTTCGCTCCTTTCTTACGGGGAAACTGACATGCCCTTAAGACAGTCAGTACCGGGGAACGCTGTTTCCCGTAGTTTCTTTTATCGTGTCGCCATTTTAGTGCAACACGACACAAGAGGGCACTGTAAGCTAAGTTACAGCTCTCTTGGGTCTCTAGCCTTCTACAGACCCTAGACACTCTTGTAGGATGGTTTTTGGATCGGTGCAAGTCATTCAGGGACTGGGCTGGTGGCAGCGATCATTTGGTTTATTTTGAGCTCCTTTTGCCGTTCTGAGCACCTTTTTGCCGCAAACACAAAAGGGTGGCCCGGCTACCCAAAATGGCCGGACCACGAGGCTCCTTTGTCTCGTCCACTGTCCGTCTTGCTCCCTTTACCTTCCCCCGGGTCAGGCGACCTGGGGCCTTCCTTATTTGGGCATGTAGTTTCCCGCGAAACACGGTTGCTTTCGCGGGCTTCTACATGTCGTTTGAGTGCCCCCAGGATGTGGGATGGGCTGTCTGGTCCCAATACACATCCTGGGTGCCAGAGAGTCTAGGGTGGTGTGAATGCCTGGGACCACCGTGGTCCGTGATTGGTCCACGTATGGTATGTGTGTTGATGAGCGGATCTCCCATTGGCTCCCCTCCGTTTTGGCGCGAAGGGAACCGTGGATAAGAGGGAGCTGGAAACACCACTGCCAGGTCGATCTCCTGAGTTCTTACGAACCCAGGGATACAGGAGCCAAGTATCCTGCGAACACGAGGCTGGACCGAGGAATCGCTGGTGACCCCCTGAAGAACTTCTGCTCCTCATTGCTGTCGTCCGGTGAAGCCCTTTCCACCTAAGATCGAACAAGAAGGCCTGTACTGGCGCTTCGACCTATTGGAATAGCAGGACCACCTATTCCCGGCACCTTCATCAACTCCTGCCGTAAGCCTTCGGAAGTGTCTCTGGGCCATCCAGTTGACTGACCAGCTTACTAAGGAGGCCTGCTCTGTAATCGCCGACAGGTTGGGTGGTATTCTGAGTCCGGGGCACGCTCACACGCTTCGTTTGCTTAGCAACCCTAAGCTAGAGGTGAACGGTGCTCGTTTGGCTTGAATACACCCGGCCGTTCCGTTGCCCTGCCGTGGCGACAAAACTGTGCTTGTTTCTTCGATCGGGACGTCTTTTTACTCTGCACGACGACGAGACGTTCCCTGCTCTTCAGAACCTGCCAGAAGCTGCATCTATCGAGGAGAAGCTCGGGCCTGCTTGCTTCGGGGACCGGTGAGTAGATTAGCTAGGATCTGGTCGCCCTCCTGCAGTGCCCCTTGCTTTTCCCCGCTGTAAATACAGCACCCCTTGTCCGTACTCGCGCCCTGCTTCTGCCTCACAGTGGAGGCTGCGCTAGAGTCGCGGACCGTGTTCTCCTTCATTAGGGCACCCTACAGAGCTGTCCAACGTCCTCCGAAGAGCTTCACCTTCTGCCCATTGGCACCGGCGTGTGCAGGTACTTTTGAGCGCTAGGCTCCACTCTTCGTAGGGATTGGACTACCATCCAGTTAGGGGCCTCAGAAGGCGGACATATCACACGCATTGGTTCGCACTGCCTGTTTTCCTTCCCCTGCAGGTGGATAACATATTTCGTGCTGCTAATGCTGTGAAACTGTGTATTCTGTATATATATTGGGTGGATAGTGTATGTGTTGGTTTAATATCGTTGTATATTGCTGCTTTTACTGTGGTTATTAGTTTCAAGGCCTTATAATAAATGTTTATCTATTTTTGATATAAACAACTGTTTGGAGTAGTTTGTAAGCGCTCTTGCTTTGTATGCTCACTGCGGGCTTTCAGTCACCCTCACCCCTCTTGAGACCTAGTCTTGACCGCCGCGATCGCTACCTTGATTGGTCTGGCTTGTCCAGAGGTTACCCTGTTCCAAGTAATTAGGTTGGCCTTCTGAACTTCTGCGCCACCAGGACAGAGTTCAGAAATCCGTCTTAACACATACCATCTCATGTTATAGGAAGGGTCTCAGGACTGGAATGGGAAGGACTTGGATATCACATCTCATGCTAAAGGGAGGGTCTCAGGTTTGGAAGGTGAAAGATTTGGATATAACATCTCATGTTATAGGAAGGATCTCAGGTTCGGTATTAGAAGCATTGAGATATCACATCTCATGCTATATGAAGGGTCTCAGGATTGGAATGGGAAGTAGTTGGATATCACATCTCATGCTATAGGAAGGGTCTCAGGTTTGGAACTGGAAGGAGTTGGATATCACATCTCATGTTATAGGAAGAGTCTCAGGTTTGGTATAAGCATTGAGATATCACATCTCATGCTATAGGAAGGGTCTCAGGATTGGAATGGGAAGGAGTTGTATATGACATCTCATGCCATAGGAAGGGTCTCAGGTTTGGTATTAGAAGCATTGAGATATCACATCTCATGTTATAGGAAGGGTCTCAGGACTGGAATGGGAAGGTCTTGGATATCACATCTCATGCTAAAGGGAGGGTCTCAGGTTTGGAAGGTGAAGGATTTGGATATCACATCTCATGTTATAGGAAGGATCTCAGGTTCGGTATTAGAAGCATTGAGATATCACATCTCATGCTATAGGAAGGGTCTCAGGACTGGAATGGGAAGGACTTGGATATCACATCTCATGCTAAAGGGAGGGTCTCAGGTTTGGAAGGTGAAGGATTTGGATATCACATCTCATGTTATAGGAAGGGTCTCAGGTTTGGAACTGGAAGGAGTTGGATATCACATCTCATGTTATAGGAAGAGTCTCAGGTTTGGTATAAGCATTGAGATATCACATCTCATGCTATAGGAAGGGTCTCAGGTTTGGAACTGGAAGGAGTTGGATATCACATCTCATGTTATAGGAAGAGTCTCAGGTTTGGTATAAGCATTGAGATATCACATCTCATGCTATAGGAAGGGTCTCAGGATTGGAATGGGAAGGAGTTGTATATGACATCTCATGCCATAGGAAGGGTCTCAGGTTTGGTATTAGAAGCATTGAGACATACCATCTCATGTTATAGGGAGGGTCTCAGGATTGGAATGGGAAGGAGTTGGATATCACATCTTATGCTATAGGAAGGGTCTCAGGTTTGGTATTAGAAGCATTGAGATATCACATCTCATGTTATAGGAAGGGTCTCAGGACTGGAATGGGAAGGTCTTGGATATCACATCTCATGTTAAAGGGAGGGTCTCAGGTTTGGAAGGTGAAGGATTTGGATATCACATCTCATGTTATAGGAAGGATCTCAGGTTCGGTATTAGAAGCATTGAGATATCACATCTCATGCTATCGGAAGGATCTCAGGTTTGGTATTAGAGGCATTGAGATATCACATCTCATGCTATCAGAAGGGTCTCAGGATTGGAATGGGAAGGAGTTGGATATCACATCCCATGCTAAAGGGAGGGTCTCAGGTTTGGAAGGGGAAGGATTTGGATATCACATCTCATGTTATAGGAAGAGTCTCAGGTTTGGTATAAGCATTGAGATATCACATCTCATGCTATAGGAAGGGTCTCAGGTTTGGAACTGGAAGGAGTTGGATATCACATCTCATGTTATAGGAAGAGTCTCAGGTTTGGTATAAGCATTGAGATATCACATCTCATGCTATAGGAAGGGTCTCAGGATTGGAATGGGAAGGAGTTGTATATGACATCTCATGCCATAGGAAGGGTCTCAGGTTTGGTATTAGAAGCATTGAGACATACCATCTCATGTTATAGGAAGGGTCTCAGGATTGGAATGGGAAGGAGTTGGATATCACATCTTATGCTATAGGAAGGGTCTCAGGTTTGGTATTAGAAGCATTGAGATATCACATCTCATGTTATAGGAAGGGTCTCAGGACTGGAATGGGAAGGTCTTGGATATCACATCTCATGCTAAAGGGAGGGTCTCAGGTTTGGAAGGTGAAGGATTTGGATATCACATCTCATGTTATAGGAAGGATCTCAGGTTCGGTATTAGAAGCATTGAGATATCACATCTCATGCTATCGGAAGGATCTCAGGTTTGGTATTAGAGGCATTGAGATATCACATCTCATGCTATCAGAAGGGTCTCAGGATTGGAATGGGAAGGAGTTGGATATCACATCCCATGCTAAAGGGAGGGTCTCAGGTTTGGAAGGGGAAGGATTTGGATATCACATCTCATGTTATAGGAAGGATCACAGGTTTGGTATTAGAAGCATTGAGATATCACATCTCATGCTATCGGAAGGGTCTCAGGATTGGAATGGGAAGGAGTTGGATATCACATCTCATACTATAGGAAGGGTCTCAGGTTTGGAACTGGAAGGAGTTGGATATCACATCTCATGTTATAGGAAGAGTCTCAGGTTTGGTATAAGCATTGAGATATCACATCTCATGCTATAGGAAGGGTCTCAGGACTGGAATGGGAAGGACTTGGATATCACATCTCATGCTAAAGGGAGGGTCTCAGGTTTGGAAGGTGAAGGATTTGGATATCACATCTCATGTTATAGGAAGGATCTCAGGTTCGGTATTAGAAGCATTGAGATACCACATCTCATGCTATCGGAAGGATCTCAGGTTTGGTATTAGAGGCATTGAGATATCACATCTCATGCTATCAGAAGGGTCTCAGGATTGGAATGGGAAGGAGTTGGATATCACATCTCATGCTAAAGGGAGGGTCTCAGGTTTGGAAGGGGAAGGATTTGGATATCACATCTCATGTTATAGGAAGGATCACAGGTTTGGTATTAGAAGCATTGAGATATCACATCTCATGCTATCGGAAGTCTCTCAGGATTGGAATGGGAAGGAGTTGGATATCACATCTCATGCTATAGGAAGGGTCTCAGGTTTGGAACTGGAAGGAGTTGGATATCACATCTCATGTTATAGGAAGAGTCTCAGGTTTGGTATAAGCATTGAGATATCACATCTCATGCTATAGGAAGGGTCTCAGGATTGGAATGGGAAGGAGTTGTATATGACATCTCATGCCATAGGAAGGGTCTCAGGTTTGGTATTAGAAGCATTGAGACATACCATCTCATGTTATAGGAAGGGTCTCAGGACTGGAATGGGAAGGACTTGGATATCACATCTCATGCTAAAGGGAGGGTCTCAGGTTTGGAAGGTGAAAGATTTGGATATAACATCTCATGTTATAGGAAGGATCTCAGGTTCGGTATTAGAAGCATTGAGATATCACATCTCATGCTATATGAAGGGTCTCAGGATTGGAATGGGAAGTAGTTGGATATCACATCTCATGCTATAGGAAGGGTCTCAGGTTTGGAACTGGAAGGAGTTGGATATCACATCTCATGTTATAGGAAGAGTCTCAGGTTTGGTATAAGCATTGAGATATCACATCTCATGCTATAGGAAGGGTCTCAGGATTGGAATGGGAAGGAGTTGTATATGACATCTCATGCCATAGGAAGGGTCTCAGGTTTGGTATTAGAAGCATTGAGACATACCATCTCATGTTATAGGAAGGGTCTCAGGATTGGAATGGGAAGGAGTTGGATATCACATCTTATGCTATAGGAAGGGTCTCAGGTTTGGTATAAGCATTGAGATATCACATCTCATGCTATAGGAAGGGTCTCAGGATTGGAATGGGAAGGAGTTGTATATGACATCTCATGCCATAGGAAGGGTCTCAGGTTTGGTATAAGCATTGAGATATCACATCTCTGCTATTGGAAGGGTCTCAGGGTTGTAATGGGAAGGAGTTGGATATCCCATCTTATGTTATAGGAAGGGTGTCAGGTTTGGTATTAGAAGCATTGAGCTATCACATCTCATGCTATAGGAAGGGTCTCAGGATTGGAATGGGAAGGACTTGGATATCACATCTCATGCTATAGGGAGGGTCTCACGTTTGGAAAGGGAAGGAGTTGGATATCACATTTCATGTTAGAGGTAGGATCTCAGGTTTGGTATTAGAGGCATTGAGATATCACATCTCATGCTATGAGAAGGGTCTCAGGATTGGAATTGGAAGGATTTGGATATCACATCTCATGCTAAAGGGAGGGTCTCAGGTTTGGAAGGGGAAGGATTTTGATATCACATCTCATGTTATAGGAAGGATCTCAGGTTTGGTATTAGAAGCATTGAGATATCACATCTCATGCTATCCCAAGGATCTCAGGTTTGGTATTAGAGGGATTGAGATATCACATCTCATGCGATCGGAAGGGTATCAGGATTGGATTTGAAAGTAGTTGGATATCCCATCTCATGCTATAGGAAGGGTCTCAGGTTGGAATGGGAAGGAGTTGGATATCACATCTCATGTTATAGGAAAGGTCTCAGGATTGGAATGGGAAATACTTCAATATCACATCTCATGCTATAGGAAGGCTCTCAGGTTTGGAAGGGGAAGGAGTTGGGTATCACATTTCATGTTAGAGGTAGGATCTCAGGTTTGGTATTAGAGGCATTGAGATATCACATCTCATGCTATCAGAAGGGTCTCAGGATTGGAATGGGAAGGAGTTTGATATCACATCTCATGCTAAAGGGAGGGTCTCAGTTTTGGAAGGGGAAGGATTTGGATATCACATCTCGTGTTATAGGAATGATCTCAGGTTTGGTATTAGAAGAATTGAGATATCACATCTCATGCTATCGGAAGGATCTCAGGTTTGGTATTAGATGCATTGAAATATCACATCTCATGCTATCAGAACGGTCTCAGGATTGGAATGGGAAGGAGTTTTATATGACATCTCATGCCATAGGAAGGATCTCAGGTTTGGTATTAGATGCACTGAGACATCACATCTCATGTTATAGGAAGGGTCTCAGGTTTGGAATGGGAAGGAGTTTTATATGACATCTCATGCCATAGGAAGGGTCTCAGGTTTGGTATAAGCATTGAGATATCACATCTCTGCTATCGGAAGGGTCTCAGGATTGGAATGGGAAGGAGTTGGATATCCCATCTTATGTTATAGGAAGGGTCTCAGGTTTGGTATTAGAAGCATTGAGATATCACATCTCATGTTATAGGAAGGGTCTCAGGACTGGAATGGGAAGGACTTGGATATCACATCTCATGCTATAGGGAGGGTCTAACGTTTGGAAAGGTAAGGAGTTGGATATCACATTTCATGTTAGAGGTAGGATATCAGGTTTGGTATTAGAGGCACTGAGATATCACATCTCATGCTATCAGAAGGGTCTCAGGATTGGAATGGGAAGGAGTTGGATATCACATCTCATGCTAAAGGGAGGGTCTCAGGTTTGGAAGGGGAAGGATTTGGATATCACATCTCATGTTATAGGAAGGATCTCAGGTTCGGTATTAGAAGCATTGAGATATCACATCTCATGCTATCGGAAGGATCTCAGGTTTGGTATTAGAGGCATTGAGATATCACATCTCATGCTATCAGAAGGGTCTCAGGATTGGAATGGGAAGGAGTTGGATATCACATCTCATGCTAAAGGGAGGGTCTCAGGTTTGGAAGGGGAAGGATTTGGATATCACATCTCATGTTATAGGAAGGATCACAGGTTTGGTATTAGAAGCATTGAGATATCACATCTCATGCTATCGGAAGGGTCTCAGGATTGGAATGGGAAGGAGTTGGATATCACATCTCATGCTATAGGAAGGGTCTCAGGTTTGGAACTGGAAGGATTTGGATATCACATCTCATGTTATACGAAGAGTCTCAGGTTTGGTATAAGCATTGAGATATCACATCTCATGCTATAGAAAGGGTCTCAGGATTGGAATGGGAAGGAGTTGTATATGACATCTCATGCCGTAGGAAGGGTCTCAGGTTTGGAATGGGAAGGAGTTTTATATGACATCTCATGCCATAGGAAGGATCTCAGGTTTGGTATTAGAAGCATTGAGACATCACATCTCATGTTATAGGAAGGGTCTCAGGATTGGAATGGGAAGGAGTTGGATATGACATCTCATGCCATAGGAAGGGTCTCAGGTTTGGTATAAGCATTGAGATATCACATCTCTGCTATCAGAAGGGTCTCACGATTGGAATGGGAAGGAGTTGGATATGCCATCTTATGTTATAGGAAGGGTCTCAGGTTTGATATTAGAAGCATTGAGATTTCACATCTCATGTTATAGGAAGGGTCTCAGGACTGGAATGGGAAGGACTTGGATATCACATCTCATGCTATAGGGAGGGTCTCACGTTTGGAAAGGGAAGGAGTTGGATATCACATTTCATGTTAGAGGTAGGATCTCAGGTTTGGTATTAGAAGCATTGAGATATCACATCTCATGCTATCGGAAGGGTCTCAGGATTGGAATGGGAAGGAGTTGGATATCACATCTCATGCTATAGGAAGGGTATCAGGTTTGGAACGGGAAGGAGTTGGATATCACATCTCATGTCATAGGAAGAGTCTCAAGTTTGGTATAAGCATTGAGATATCACATCTCTGCTATCGGAGGTGTCTCAGGATTGGCATGGGAAGGAGTTGGATATCACATCTCATGCTATAGGAAGGGTATCAGGTTTGGAACGGGAAGGAGTTGGATATCCCATCTCATGTTATAGGACGGGTCTCAGGTTTGGTTTTAGAAGCATTGAGAGGTCACATCTCATGCTATCGGAAGGGTCTCAGGATTGGAATGGGAAGGAGTTGGATATCACATCTCATGCTATAGGAAGGGTCTCAGTTTTGGTAGAAGCATTGAGATATCACATCTCATGCTATAGGAAGGGTCTCAGGATTGGAATGGGAAGGAGTTGGATATCACATCTCATGCTATAGGAAGGGTCTCAGGTTTGTTATAAGCATTGAGATATCACATCTCTGCTATCGGAAGGGTCTCAGGATTGGAATGGGAAGGACTTAGATATCACATCTCATGCTATATGGAGGGTCTCAGTTTTGATATTAGAAGCATTGAGATATCACATCTCATGCTATCGGAAGGGTCTCAGGATTGGAATGGGAGGAGCTGGATATCACATCTCATGCTAAAGGAAGGGTCTCAGGATTGGAATGGGAGGAGCTGGATATCACATCTCATGTTATAGGACGGGTCTCAGGTTTGGTATTAGAAGCATTGAGATATCACATCTCATGCTATAAGAAGTGTGTCAGGATTGGAATGGGAAGGAGTTGGATATCACATCTCATGCTATAGGAAGGGTTTCAGGTTTGGTAGAAGCATTGAGATATCACATCTCATGCTATAGGAAGAGTCTCAGGTTTGGGAAGGGAAGTATTTGGATTTCACATCTCATGTTATAGGATGGTTCTCATGTTTGGTTTTTGAAGCATTGAGATATCACATCTCATGCTATCGGAAGGGTCTCAGGTTTGGAATGGGAAGTAGTTGGATATCACATCTCATGTTATAGGAAGGATCTCAGGTTTGGTATTAGAAGCATTGAGATATCACATCTTATGCTATAGGAAGGGTCTCAGGATTGGAATGTGAAGGATTTGGATATCACATCTCATGCCATAGGAAGGGTCTCAGGTTTGGTATAAGCATTGAGATATCACATCTCTGCTATCGGAAGGGTCTCAGGATTGGAATGGGAAGGAGTTGGATATCACATCTCATGTTATAGGAAGGGTCTCAGGATTGGAATGGGAAGGATTTGGATATCACATCTCTTGCTATAGGAAGGGTCTAAGGTTTTTTATTAGAAACATTGAGATATCACATCTCATGCTATAGGAAGGGTTTTAGGATTGGAATGGGAAGGATTTGGATATCACATCTCATGCTAAATGAAGGGTCTCAGGTTTGGAAGGGGAAGGATTTGGATATCATATCTCATGTTATAGGACGGGTCCCAGGATTGGTATTAGAAGCATTGAGATATCACATCTCATGGTATAGGAAGGGTCTCAGGGTTGGAAGGGGAAGGATTTGGATATCACATCTCATGTTATAGGAAGGATCTCAGGTTTGGTATTAGAAGCATTGAGATATCACATCTCATGCTATCCGAAGGATCTCAGGTTTGGTATTAGAGGGATTGAGATATCACATCTCATGCTATCGGAAGGGTATCAGGATTGGATTTGGAAGTAGTTGGATATCCCATCTCATGCTATAGGAAGGGTCTCAGGTTGGAATGGGAAGGAGTTGGATATCACATCTCATGTTATAGGAAAGGTCTCAGGATTGGAATGGGAAATACTTCGATATCACATCTCATGCTATAGGAAGGCTCTCAGGTTTGGAAGGGGAAGGAGTTGGGTATCACATTTCATGTTAGAGGTAGGATCTCAGGTTTGGTATTAGAGGCATTGAGATATCACATCTCATGCTATCAGAAGGGTCTCAGGATTGGAATGGGAAGGAGTTTGATATCACGTCTCATGCTAAAGAGAGGGTCTCAGTTTTGGAAGGGGAAGGATTTGGATATCACATCTCGTGTTATAGGAATGATCTCAGGTTTGGTATTAGAAGAATTGAGATATCACATCTCATGCTATCGGAAGGATCTCAGGTTTGGTATTAGAAGCATTGAAATATCACATCTCATGCTATCAGAACAGTCTCAGGATTGGAATGGGAAGGAGTTTTATATGACATTTCATGCCATAGGAAGGATCTCAGGTTTGGTATTAGAAGCATTGAGACATCACATCTCATGTTATAGGAAGGGTCTCAGGATTGGAATGGGAAGAAGTTGATTATCACATCTTATGCTATAGGAATGGTCTCAGGTTTGGTATAAGCATTGATATATCACATCTCATGCTATAGGAAGGGTCTCAGGATTGGAATGGGAAGGAGTTGTATATGACATCTCATGCCATAGGAAGGGTCTCAGGTTTGGTATAAGCATTGAGATATCACATCTCTGCTATCGGAAGGGTCTCAGGATTGAAATGGGAAGGAGTTGGATAGCCCATCTTATGTTATAGGAAGGGTCTCAGTTTTGATATTAGAAGCATTGAGATATCACATCTCATGTTATAGGAAGGGTCTCAGGACTGGAATGGGAAGGACTTGGATATCACATCTCATGCTAAAGGGAGGGTCTCAGGTTTGGAAGGTGAAGGATTTGGATATCACATCTCATGTTATAGGAAGGATCTCAGGTTCGGTATTAGAAGCATTGAGATATCACATCTCATGCTATCGGAAGGATCTCAGGTTTGGTATTAGAGGCATTGAGATATCACATCTCATGCTATCAGAAGGGTCTCAGGATTGGAATGGGAAGGAGTTGGATATCACATCCCATGCTAAAGGGAGGGTCTCAGGTTTGGAATGGGAAGGATTTGGATATCACATCTCATGTTATAGGAAGGATCACAGGTTTGGTATTAGAAGCATTGAGATATCACATCTCATGCTATCGGAAGGGTCTCAGGATTGGAATGGGAAGGAGTTGGATATCACATCTCATACTACAGGAAGGGTCTCAGGTTTGGAACTGGAAGGAGTTGGATATCACATCTCATGTTATAGGAAGAGTCTCAGGTTTGGTATAAGCATTGAGATATCACATCTCATGCTATAGGAAGGGTCTCAGGACTGGAATGGGAAGGACTTGGATATCACATCTCATGCTAAAGGGAGGGTCTCAGGTTTGGAAGGTGAAGGATTTGGATATCACATCTCATGTTATAGGAAGGATCTCAGGTTCGGTATTAGAAGCATTGAGATATCACATCTCATGCTATCGGAAGGATCTCAGGTTTGGTATTAGAGGCATTGAGATATCACATCTCATGCTATCAGAAGGGTCTCAGGATTGGAATGGGAAGGAGTTGGATATCACATCTCATGCTAAAGGTAGGGTCTCAGGTTTGGAAGGGGAAGGATTTGGATATCACATCTCATGTTATAGGAAGGATCACAGGTTTGGTATTAGAAGCATTGAGATATCACATCTCATGCTATCGGAAGGGTCTCAGGATTGGAATGGGAAGGAGTTGGATATCACATCTCATGCTATAGGAAGGGTCTCAGGTTTGGAACTGGAAGGAGTTGGATATCACATCTCATGTTACAGGAAGAGTCTCAGGTTTGGTATAAGCATTGAGATATCACATCTCATGCTATAGGAAGGGTCTCAGGATTGGAATGGGAAGGAGTTGTATATGACATCTCATGCCATAGGAAGGGTCTCAGGTTTGGTATTAGAAGCATTGAGACATACCATCTCATGTTATAGGAAGGGTCTCAGGATTGTAATGGGAAGGAGTTGGATATCCCATCTTATGTTATAGGAAGGGTGTCAGGTTTGGCATTAGAAGCATTAAGATATCACATCTCATGCTATAGGAAGGGTCTCAGGATTGGAATGGGAAGGACTTGGATATCACATCTCATGCTATAGGGAGGGTCTCACGTTTGGAAAGGGAAGGAGTTGGATATCACATTTCATGTTAGAGGTAGGATCTCAGGTTTGGTATTAGAGGCATTGAGATATCACATCTCATGCTATGAGAAGGGTCTCAGGATTGGAATAGGAAGGATTTGGATATCACATCTCATGCTAAAAGAGGGTCTCAGGTTTGGAAGGGGGATGATTTTGATATCACATCTCATGTTATAGGAAGGATCTCAGGTTTGGTATTAGAAGCATTGAGATATCACATCTCATGCTATCCGAAGGATCTCAGGTTTGGTATTAGAGGGATTGAGATATCACATCTCATGCTATCGGAAGGCTATCAGGATTGGATTTGGAAGTAGTTGGATATCCCATCTCATGCTATAGGAAGGGTCTCAGGTTGGAATGGGAAGGAGTTGGATATCACATCTCATGTTATAGGAAAGGTCTCAGGATTGGAATGGGAAATACTTCGATATCATATCTCATGCTATAGGAAGGCTCTCAGGTTTGGAAGGGGAAGGAGTTGGGTATCACATTTCATGTTAGAGGTAGGATCTCAGGTTTGGTATTAGAGGCATTGAGATATCACATCTCATGCTATCAGAAGGGTCTCAGGATTGGAATGGGAAGGAGTTTGATATCACATCTCATGCTAAAGGGAGGGTCTCAGTTTTGGAAGGGGAAGGATTTGGATATCACATCTCGTGTTATAGGAATGATCTCAGGTTTGGTATTAGAAGAATTGAGATATCACATCTCATGCTATCGGAAGGATCTCAGGTTTGGTATTAGAAGCATTGAAATATCACATCTCATGCTATCAGAACGGTCTCAGGATTGGAATGGGAAGGAGTTTTATATGACATCTCATGCCATAGGAAGGATCTCAGGTTTGGTATTAGAAGCACTGAGACATCACATCTCATGTTATAGGAAGGGTCTCAGGATTGGAATGGGAAGGAGTTGGATATCACATCTTATGCTATAGGAATGGTCTCAGGTTTGGTATAAGCATTGATATATCACATCTCATGCTATAGGAAGGGTCTCAGGATTGGAATGGGAAGGAGTTTTATATGACATATCATGCCATAGGAAGGGTCTCAGGTTTGGTATAAGCATTGAGATATCACATCTCTGCTATCGGAAGGGTCTCAGGATTGGAATGGGAAGGAGATGGATATCCCATCTTATGTTATAGGAAGGGTCTCAGGTTTGATATTAGAAGCATTGAGATATCACATCTCATGTTATAGGAAGGGTCTCAGGACTGGAATGGGAAGGACTTAGATATCACATCTCATGCTATAGGGAGGGTCTAACGTTTGGAAAGCGAAGGAGTTGGGTATCACAATTCATGTTAGAGGTAGGATCTCAGGTTTGGTATTAGAGGCATTGAGATATCACATCTCATGCTATCAGAAGGGTCTCAGGATTGGAATGGGAAGGAGTTGGATATCACATCTCATGCTAAAGGGAGGGTCTCAGGTTTGGAAGGGGAAGGATTTGGATATCACATCTCATGTTATAGGAAGGATCTCAGGTTCGGTATTAGAAGCATTGAGATATCACATCTCATGCTATCGGAAGGATCTCAGGTTTGGTATTAGAGGCATTGAGATATCACATCTCATGCTATCAGAAGGGTCTCAGGATTGGAATGGGAAGGAGTTGGATATCACATCTCATGCTAAAGGGAGGGTCTCAGGTTTGGAAGGGGAAGGATTTGGATATCACATCTCATGTTATAGGAAGGATCACAGGTTTGGTATTAGAAGCATTGAGATATCACATCTCATGCTATCGGAAGGGTCTCAGGATTGGAATGGGAAGGAGTTGGATATCACATCTCATGCTATAGGAAGGGTCTCAGGTTTGGAACTGGAAGGAGTTGGATATCACATCTCATGTTATAGGAAGAGTCTCAGGTTTGGTATAAGCATTGAGATATCACATCTCATGCTATAGAAAGGGTCTCAGGATTGGAATGGGAAGGAGTTGTATATGACATCTCATGCCGTAGGAAGGGTCTCAGGTTTGGAATGGGAAGGAGTTTTATATGACATCTCATGCCATAGGAAGGATCTCAGGTTTGGTATTAGAAGCATTGAGACATCACATCTCATGTTATAGGAAGGGTCTCAGGATTGGAATGGGAAGGAGTTGGATATCACATCTTATGCTATAGGAATGGTCTCAGGTTTGGTATAAGCATTGATATATCAGATCTCATGCTATAGGAAGGGTCTCAGGATTGGAATGGGAAGGAGTTGTATATGACATCTCGTGCCATAGGAAGGGTCTCAGGTTTGGTATAAGCATTGAGATATCACATCTCTGCTATCAGAAGGGTCTCAGGATTGGAATGGGAAGGAGTTGGATATCCCATCTTATGTTATAGGAAGGGTCTCAGGTTTAATATTAGAAGCATTGAGATATCACATCTCATGTTATAGGAAGGGTCTCAGGACTGGAATGGGAAGGACTTGGATATCACATTTCATGCTATAGGGAGGGTCTCACGTTTGGAAAGGGAAGGAGTTGGATATCACATTTCATGTTAGAGGTAGGATCTCAGGTTTGGTATTAGAAGCATTGAGATATCACATCTCATGCTATTGGAAGGATCTTAGGTTTGGTATTAGAGGCATTGAGATATCACATCTCATGCTATCAGAAGGGTCTGAGGATTGGAATGGGAAGGAGTTGGATATCACATCTCATGCTAAAGGGAGGGTCTCAGGTTTGGAAGGGGAAGGATTTGGATATCACATCTCATGTTATAGGAAGGATCACAGGTTTGGTATTAGAAGCATTGAGATATCACATCTCATGCTATCGGAAGGGTCTCAGGATTGGAATGGGAAGGAGTTGGATATCACATCTCATGCTATAGGAAGGGTATCAGGTTTGGAACGGGAAGGAGTTGGATATCACATCTCATGTCATAGGAAGAGTCTCAGGTTTGGTATAAGCATTGAGATATCACATCTCTGCTATCGGAGGTGTCTCAGGATTGGGATGGGAAGGAGTTGGATATCACATCTCATGCTATAGGAAGGGTATCAGGTTTGGAACGGGAAGGAGTTGGATATCCCATCTCATGTTATAGGACGGGTCTCAGGTTTGGTATTAGAAGCATTGAGATATCACATCTCATTCTATCGGAAGGGTCTCAGGATTGGAATGGGAAGGAGTTGGATATCACATCTCATGCTATAGGAAGGGTCTCAGGTTTGGAACTGGAAGGAGTTTGATATCACATCTCATGTCATACGAAGAGTCTCAGGTTTGGTATAAGCATTGAGATATCACATCTCTGCTATCGGAGGTGTCTCAGGATTGGGATGGGAAGGAGTTGGATATCACATCTCATGCTATAGGAAGGGTATCAGGTTTGGAACGGGAAGGAGTTGGATATCCCATCTCATGTTATAGGACCGTCTCAGGTTTGGTATTAGAAGCATTGAGATATCACATCTCATGCTATAGGAAGGGTCTCAGGATTGGAATGGGAAGGAGTTGGATATCACATCTCATGTTATAGGAAGGGTGTCAGGATTGGAATGGGAAGGACTTCGATATCAAATCTCATGTTATAGGAACGCTCCCAGGTTTGGAAGGGGAAGGAGTTGGATATCACATTTCATGTTAGAGGTAGGATCTCAGGTTTGTTATTAGAGGCATTGGGATATAACATCTCATGCTATCAGAAGAGTCTCAGGATTGGAATGGGAAGGAGTTGGATATCACATATCATGCTAAAGGGAGGGTCTCAGGTTTGGAAGGGGAAGGATTTGGATATCACATCTCGTGTTATAGGAAGGATCTCAGGTTCGGTATTAGAAGCATTGAGATATCACATCTCATGCTATCGGAAGGATCTCAGGTTTGGTATTAGAGGCATTGAGATATCACATCTCATGCTATCAGAAGGGTCTCAGGATTGGAATGGGAAGGAGTTGGATATCACATCTCATGCTAAAGGGAGGGTCTCAGGTTTGCAAGGGGAAGGATTTGGATATCACATCTCATGTTATAGGAAGGATCACAGGTTTGGTATTAGAAGCATTGAGATATCACATCTCATGCTATCGGAAGGGTCTCAGGATTGGAATGGGAAGGAGTTGGATATCACATCTCATGCTATAGGAAGGGTCTCAGGTTTGGAACTGGAAGGAGTTGGATATCACATCTCATGTCATAGGAAGAGTCTCAGGTTTGGTATAAGCACTGAGATATCACATCTCATGCTATATAAAGGGTCTCAGGATTGGAATGGGAAGGAGTTGTATATGACATCTCATGCCGTAGGAAGGGTCTCAGGTTTGGAATGGGAAGGAGTTTTATATGACATCTCATGCCATAGGAAGGATCTCAGGTTTGGTATTAGAAGCATTGAGACATCACATCTCATGTTATAGGAAGGGTCTCAGGATTGGAATGGGAAGGAGTTGGATATCACATCTTATGCTATAGGAATGGTCTCAGGTTTGGTATAAGCATTGATATATCAGATCTCATGCTATAGGAAGGGTCTCAGGATTGGAATGGGAAGGAGTTGTATATGACATCTCATGCCATAGGAAGGGTCTCAGGTTTGGTATAAGCATTGAGATATCACATCTATGCTATCAGAAGGGTCTCAGGATTGGAATGGGAAGGAGTTGGATATCCCATCTTATGTTATAGGAAGGGTCTCAGGTTTGATATTAGAAGCATTGAGATATCACATCTCATGTTATAGGAAGGGTCTCAGGACTGGAATGGGAAGGACTTGGATATCACATCTCATGCTATAAGGAGGGTCTCACGTTTGGAAAGGGAAGGAGTTGGATATCACATTTCATGTTAGAGGTAGGATCTCAGGTTTGGTATTAGAGGCATTGAGATATCACATTTCATGCTATCAGAAGGGTCTCAGGATTGGAATGGGAAGGAGTTGGATATCACATCTCATGCTAAAGGGAGGGTCTCAGGTTTGGAAGGGGAAGGATTTGGATATCACATCTCATGTTATAGGAAGGATCTCAGGTTTGGTATTAGAAGCATTGAGATATCACATCTCATGCTATTGGAAGGATCTCAGGTTTGGTATTAGAGGCATGGAGATATCACATCTCATGCTATCAGAAGGGTCTCAGGATTGGAATGGGAAGGAGTTGGATATCACATCTCATGCTAAAGGGAGGGTCTCAGGTTTGGAAGGGGAAGGATTTGGATATCACATCTCATGTTATAGGAAGGATCACAGGTTTGGTATTAGAAGGATTGAGATATCACATCTCATGCTATCGGAAGGGTCTCAGGATTGGAATGGGAAGGAGTTGGATATCACATCTCATGCTATAGGAAGGGTATCAGGTTTGGAACGGGAAGGAGTTGGATATCACATCTCATGTCATAGGAAGAGTCTCAGGTTTGGTATAAGCATTGAGATATCACACCTCTGCTATCGGAGGTGTCTCAGGATTGGGATGGGAAGGAGTTGGATATCACATCTCATGCTATAGGAAGGGTATCAGGTTTGGAACGGGAAGGAGTTGGATATCCCATCTCATGTTATAGGACGGGTCTCAGGTTTGGTTTTAGAAGCATTGAGATATCACATCTCATGCTATCGGAAGGGTCTCAGGATTGGAATGGGAAGGAGTTGGATATCACATCTCATGCCATAGGAAGGGTCTCAGGTTTGGAACTGGAAGGAGTTGGATATCACATCTCATGTCATAGGAAGAGTCTCAGGTTTGGTATAAGCATTGAGATATCACATCTCTGCTATCGGAGGTGTCTCAGGATTGGGATGGGAAGGAGTTGGATATCACATCTCATGCTATAGGAAGGGTATCAGGTTTGGAACGGGAAGGAGTTGGATATCCCATCTCATGTTATAGGACGGGTCTCAGGTTTGGTATTAGAAGCATTGAGATATCACATCTCATGCTATAGGAAGGGTCTCAGGATTGGAATGGGAAGGAGTTGGATATCACATCTCATGTTATAGGAAGGGTCTCATGATTGGAATGGGAAGGACTTCGATATCAAATCTCATGTTATAGGAACGCTCCCAGGTTTGGAAGGGGAAGGAGTTGGATATCACATTTCATGTTAGAGGTAGGATCTCAGGTTTGTTATTAGAGGCATTGGGATATAACATCTCATGCTATCAGAAGAGTCTCAGGATTGGAATGGGAAGGAGTTGGATATCACATCTCATGCTAAAGGGAGGGTCTCAGGTTTGGAAGGGGAAGGATTTGGATATCACATCTCGTGTTATAGGAAGGATCTCAGGTTTGGTATTAGAAGAATTGAGATATCACATCTCATGCTATCGGAAGGATCTCAGGTTTGGTATTAGAAGCATTGAAATATCACATCTCATGCTATCAGAACGGTCTCAGGATTGGAATGGGAAGGAGTTGGATATCACATCTCATGCTATAGGAAGGGTCTCAGGTGTGGTATAAGCATTGAGACATCACATCTCATGCTATAGGAAGGGTCTCAGGATTGGAATGGGAAGGAGTTGTATATGACATCTCATGCCATAGGAAGGGTCTCAGGTTTGGTATAAGCATTGAGATATCACATCTCTGCTATTGGAAGGGTCTCAGGATTGTAATGGGAAGGAGTTGGTATCCCATCTTATGTTATAGGAAGGGTCTCAGGTTTGGTATTAGAAGCATTGAGATATCACATCTCATGCTATAGGAAGGGTCTCAGGATTGGAATGGGAAGGACTTGGATATCACATCTCATGCTAAAGGGAGGGTCTCAGGTTTGGAAGGGGAAGGATTTGGATATCACATCTCGTGTTATAGGAAGGATCTCAGGCTTGGTATTAGAAGAATTGAGATATCACATCTCATGCTATCGGAAGGATCTCAGGTTTGGTATTAGAAGCATTGAAATATCACATCTCATGCTATCAGAACGGTCTCAGGATTGGAATGGGAAGGAGTTGGATATCACATCTCATGCTAAAGGGAGGGTTTCAGGTTTGGAAGGGGAAGGATTTGGATATCACATCTCATGTTATAGGAAGGATCTCAGGTTTGGTATTAGAAGCATTGAGATATCACATCTCATGCTATCGGAAGGATCTCAGGTTTGGTATTAGAAGCATTGAAATATCACATCTCATGCTATCAGAACGGTCTCAGGATTGGAATGGGAAGGAGTTGGATAATACATCTCATGCTAGAGGGAGGGTCTCAGGTTTGGAACTGGAAGGATTTGGATATCACATCTCATGTTATAGGAAGAGTCTCAGGTTTGGTATAAGCACTGAGATATCACATCTCATGCTATATAAAGGGTCTCAGGATTGGAATGGGAAGGAGTTGTATATGACATCTCATGCCGTAGGAAGGGTCTCAGGTTTGGAATGGGAAGGAGTTTTATATGACATCTCATGCCATAGGAAGGATCTCAGGTTTGGTATTAGAAGCATTGAGACATCACATCTCATGTTATAGGAAGGGTCTCAGGATTGGAATGGGAAGGAGTTGGATATCACATCTTATGCTATAGGAATGGTCTCAGGTTTGGTATAAGCATTGATATATCAGATCTCATGCTATAGGAAGGGTCTCAGGATTGGAATGGGAAGGAGTTGTATATGACATCTCATGCCATAGGAAGGGTCTCAGGTTTGGTATAAGCATTGAGATATCACATCTATGCTATCAGAAGGGTCTCAGGATTGGAATGGGAAGGAGTTGGATATCCCATCTTATGTTATAGGAAGGGTCTCAGGTTTGATATTAGAAGCATTGAGATATCACATCTCATGTTATAGGAAGGGTCTCAGGACTGGAATGGGAAGGACTTGGATATCACATCTCATGCTATAGGGAGGGTCTCACGTTTGGAAAGGGAAGGAGTTGGATATCACATTTCATGTTAGAGGTAGGATCTCAGGTTTGGTATTAGAGGCATTGAGATATCACATCTCATGCTATCAGAAGGGTCTCAGGATTGGAATGGGAAGGAGTTGGATATCACATCTCATGCTAAAGGGAGGGTCTCAGGTTTGGAAGGGGAAGGATTTGGATATCACATCTCATGTTATAGGAAGGATCACAGGTTTGGTATTAGAAGGATTGAGATATCACATCTCATGCTATCGGAAGGGTCTCGGGATTGGAATGGGAAGGAGTTGGATATCACATCTCATGCTATAGGAAGGGTATCAGGTTTGGAACGGGAAGGAGTTGGATATCACATCTCATGTCATAGGAAGAGTCTCAGGTTTGGTATAAGCATTGAGATATCACACCTCTGCTATCGGAGGTGTCTCAGGATTGGGATGGGAAGGAGTTGGATATCACATCTCATGCTATAGGAAGGGTATCAGGTTTGGAACGGGAAGGAGTTGGATATCCCATCTCATGTTATAGGACGGGTCTCAGGTTTGGTATTAGAAGCATTGAGATATCACATCTCATGCTATCGGAAGGGTCTCAGGATTGGAATGGGAAGGAGTTGGATATCACATCTCATGCCATAGGAAGGGTCTCAGGTTTGGAACTGGAAGGAGTTGGATATCACATCTCATGTCATAGGAAGAGTCTCAGGTTTGGTATAAGCATTGAGATATCACATCTCTGCTATCGGAGGTGTCTCAGGATTGGGATGGGAAGGAGTTGGATATCACATCTCATGCTATAGGAAGGGTATCAGGTTTGGAACGGGAAGGAGTTGGATATCCCATCTCATGTTATAGGACGGGTCTCAGGTTTGGTATTAGAAGCATTGAGATATCACATCTCATGCTATAGGAAGGGTCTCAGGATTGGAATGGGAAGGAGTTGGATATCACATCTCATGTTATAGGAAGGGTCTCAGGATTGGAATGGGAAGGACTTCGATATCAAATCTCATGTTATAGGAACGCTCCCAGGTTTGGAAGGGGAAGGAGTTGGATATCACATTTCATGTTAGAGGTAGGATCTCAGGTTTGTTATTAGAGGCATTGGGATATAACATCTCATGCTATCAGAAGAGTCTCAGGATTGGAATGGGAAGGAGTTGGATATCACATCTCATGCTAAAGGGAGGGTCTCAGGTTTGGAAGGGGAAGGATTTGGATATCACATCTCGTGTTATAGGAAGGATCTCAGGTTTGGTATTAGAAGAATTGAGATATCACATCTCATGCTATCGGAAGGATCTCAGGTTTGGTATTAGAAGCATTGAAATATCACATCTCATGCTATCAGAACGGTCTCAGGATTGGAATGGGAAGGAGTTGGATATCACATCTCATGCTATAGGAAGGGTCTCAGGTTTGGTATAAGCATTGAGACATCACATCTCATGCTATAGGAAGGGTCTCAGGATTGGAATGGGAAGGAGTTGTATATGACATCTCATGCCATAGGAAGGGTCTCAGGTTTGGAATAAGCATTGAGATATCACATCTCTGCTATTGGAAGGGTCTCAGGATTGGAATGGGAAGGAGTTGGATATCACATCTCATGCTAAAGGGAGGGTCTCAGGTTTGGAAGGGGAAGGATTTGGATATCACATCTCATGTTATAGGAAGGATCTCAGGGTTGGTCTTAGAAGCATTGAGATATCACACCTCATGCTATAGGAAGGGTCTCAGGATTGGAATGGGAAGGAGTTGGATATCACATCTCATGCTAAAGGAAGGGTCTCAGGTTTGGAAGGGGAAGGATTTGGATATCATATCTCATGTTATAGGACGGGTCCCAGGTTTGGTATTAGCAGCATTGAGATATCACATCTCATGGTATAGGAAGGGTCTCAGGTTTGGTATTAGAAGCATTGAAATATCACATCTCATGCTATCAGAACGGTCTCAGGATTGGAATGGGAAGGAGTTGGATATCACATCTCATGCTATAGGAAGGGTCTCAGGTTTGGTATAAGCATTGAGACATCACATCTCATGCTATAGGAAGGGTCTCAGGATTGGAATGGGAAGGAGTTGTATATGACATCTCATGCCATAGGAAGGGTCTCAGGTTTGGTATAAGCATTGAGATATCACATCGCTGCTATTGGAAGGGTCTCAGGATTGTAATGGGAAGGAGTTGGATATCCCATCTTATGTTATAGGAAGGGTCTCAGGTTTGGTATTAGAAGCATTGAGATATCACATCTCATGCTATAGGAAGGGTCTCAGGATTGGAATGGGAAGGACTTGGATATCACATCTCATGCTAAAGGGAGGGTCTCAGGTTTGGAAGGGGAAGGATTTGGATATCACATCTCGTGTTATAGGAAGGATCTCAGGCTTGGTATTAGAAGAATTGAGATATCACATCTCATGCTATCGGAAGGATCTCAGGTTTGGTATTAGAAGCATTGAAATATCACATCTCATGCTATCAGAACGGTCTCTGGATTGGAATGGGAAGGAGTTGGATATCACATCTCATGGTAAAGGGAGGGTCTCAGTTTTGGAAGGGGAAGGATTTGGATATCACATCTCATGTTATAGGAAGGATCTCAGGTTTGGTCTTAGAAGCATTGAGATATCACACCTCATGCTATAGGAAGGGTCTCAGGATTGGAATGGGAAGGAGTTGGATATCACATCTCATGCTATAGGAAGGGTTTCAGGAATGGAATGGGAAGGAGTTTTATATGACATCTCATGCCATAGGGAGGATCTCAGGTTTGGTAGTAGAAGCATTGAGACATACCATCTCATGTTATAGGAAGGGTTTCAGGATTGGAATGGGAAGGAGTTGGATATCACATCTCATGCTATCGGAAGGGTCTCAGGTTTGGTATAAGCATTGAGATATCACATCTCATGCTATACGAAGGGTCTCAGGATTGGAATGGGAAGGAGTTGTATATGACATCTCATGCCACAGGAAGGTCTCAGGTTTGGTATAAGCATTGGGATATCACATCTCTGCTATTGGAAGGGTCTCAGGATTGTAATGGGAATGAGTTGGATATCCCATCTTATGTTATAGGAAGGGTCTCAGGTTTGGTATTAGAAGCATTGAGATATCACATCTCATGCTATAGGAAGGGTCTCACGATTGGAATGGGAAGGACTTGGATATCACATCTCATGCTATACGGAGGGTCTCACGTTTGGAAAGGGAAGGAGTTGGATATCAGATTTCATGTTAGAGGTAGGATCTCAGGTTTGGTATTAGAGGCATTGAGATATCACATCTCATGCTATGAGAAGGGTCTCAGGATTGGAATTGGAAGGAGTTGGATATCACATCTCATGCTAAAGGGAGGGTCTCAGGTTTGGAAGGGGAAGGATTTTGATATCACATCTCATGTTATAGGAAGGATCTCAGGTTTGGTATTAGAAGCATTGAGATATCACATCTCATGCTATCCGAAGGATCTCAGGTTTGGTATTAGAGGGATTGAGATATCACATCTCATGCTATTGGAAGGGTATCAGGATTGGATTTGGAAGTAGTTGGATATCCCATCTCATGCAATAGGAAGGGTCTCAGGTTGGAATGGGAAGGAGTTGGATATCACATCTCATGTTATAGGTAGGCTCTCAGGTTTGGAAAGGGAAGGAGTTGGATATCACATTTCATGTTAGAGGAAGGATCTCAGGTTTGGTATTAGAGGCATTGAGATATCACATCTCATGCTATAGTAAGGGTCTCAGGATTGGAATGGGAAGGATTTGGATATCACATCTCATGCAATAGGAAGGGTCTCAGGTTTGGTATAAGCATTGAGATATCACATCTCATGCTATAGGAAGGGTCTCAGGATTGGAATGGGAAGGAGTTGGATATCACATCTCATGTTATAGGAAGGATCTCAGATTTGGTATTAGAAGCATTGAGACATCACATCTCATGCTATAGGAAGGGTCTCAGGATTGGAATGGGAAGGAGTTGGATATCACATCTCATGTTATAGGAAGGGTCTCAGGATTGGAATGGGAAGGACTTCGATATCAAATCTCATGTTATAGGAACGCTCCCAGGTTTGGAAGGGGAAGGATTTGGATATCACATTTCATGTTAGAGGTAGGATCTCAGGTTTGGTATTAGAGGCATTGAGATATAACATCTCATGCTATCAGAAGGGTCTCAGGATTGGAATGGGAAGGAGTTGGTTATCACATCGCATGCAAAAGGGAGGGTCTCAGGTTTGGAAGAGGAAGGATTTGGATATCCCATCTCGTGTTATAGGAAGGATCTCAAGTTTGGTATTAGAAGAATTGAGATATCACATCTCATGCTATCGGAAGGATCTCAGGTTTGGTCTTAGAAGCATTGAGATATCACACCTCATGCTATAGGAAGGGTCTCAGGATTGGAATGGGAAGGAGTTGGATATCACATCTCATGCTAAAGGAAGGGTCTCAGGTTTGGAAGGGGAAGGATTTGGATATCATATCTCATGTTATAGGACGGGTCCCAGGTTTGGTATTAGCAGCATTGAGATATCACATCTCATGGTATAGGAAGGGTCTCAGGTTTGGTATTAGAAGCATTGAAATATCACATCTCATGCTATCAGAACGGTCTCAGGATTGGAATGGGAAGGAGTTGGATATCACATCTCATGCTATAGGAAGGGTCTCAGGTTTGGTATAAGCATTGAGACATCACATCTCATGCTATAGGAAGGGTCTCAGGATTGGAATGGGAAGGAGTTGTATATGACATCTCATGCCATAGGAAGGGTCTCAGGTTTGGTATAAGCATTGAGATATCACATCTCTGCTATTGGAAGGGTCTCAGGATTGTAATGGGAAGGAGTTGGATATCCCATCTTATGTTATAGGAAGGGTCTCAGGTTTGGTATTAGAAGCATTGAGATATCACATCTCATGCTATAGGAAGGGTCTCAGGATTGGAATGGGAAGGACTTGGATATCACATCTCATGCTAAAGGGAGGGTCTCAGGTTTGGAAGGGGAAGGATTTGGATATCACATCTCGTGTTATAGGAAGGATCTCAGGCTTGGTATTAGAAGAATTGAGATATCACATCTCATGCTATCGGAAGGATCTCAGGTTTGGTATTAGAAGCATTGAAATATCACATCTCATGCTATCAGAACGGTCTCAGGATTGGAATGGGAAGGAGTTGGATATCACATCTCATGGTAAAGGGAGGGTCTCAGTTTTGGAAGGGGAAGGATTTGGATATCACATCTCATGTTATAGGAAGGAACTCAGGTTTGGTCTTAGAAGCATTGAGATATCACACCTCATGCTATAGGAAGGGTCTCAGGATTGGAATGGGAAGGAGTTGGATATCACATCTCATGCTATAGGAAGGGTCTCAGGAATGGAATGGGAAGGAGTTTTATATGACATCTCATGCCATAGGGAGGATCTCAGGTTTGGTAGTAGAAGCATTGAGACATACCATCTCATGTTACAGGAAGGGTTTCAGGATTGGAATGGGAAGGAGTTGGATATCACATCTCATGCTATCGGAAGGGTCTCAGGTTTGGTATAAGCATTGAGATATCACATCTCATGCTATACGAAGGGTCTCAGGATTGGAATGGGAAGGAGTTGTATATGACATCTCATGCCACAGGAAGGTCTCAGGTTTGGTATAAGCATTGGGATATCACATCTCTGCTATTGGAAGGGTCTCAGGATTGTAATGGGAATGGGTTGGATATCCCATCTTATGTTATAGGAAGGGTCTCAGGTTTGGTATTAGAAGCATTGAGATATCACATCTCATGCTATAGGAAGGGTCTCACGATTGGAATGGGAAGGACTTGGATATCACATCTCATGCTATACGGAGGGTCTCACGTTTGGAAAGGGAAGGAGTTGGATATCAGATTTCATGTTAGAGGTAGGATCTCAGACTTGGTATTAGAGGCATTGAGATATCACATCTCATGCTATGAGAAGGGTCTCAGGATTGGAATTGGAAGGAGTTGGATATCACATCTCATGCTAAAGGGAGGGTCTCAGGTTTGGAAGGGGAAGGATTTTGATATCACATCTCATGTTATAGGAAGGATCTCAGGTTTGGTATTAGAAGCATTGAGATATCGCATCTCATGCTATCCGAAGGATCTCAGGTTTGGTATTAGAGGGATTGAGATATCACATCTCATGCTATTGGAAGGGTATCAGGATTGGATTTGGAAGTAGTTGGATATCCCATCTCATGCTATAGGAAGGGTCTCAGGTTGGAATGGGAAGGAGTTGGATATCACATCTCATGTTATAGGTAGGCTCTCAGGTTTGGAAAGGGAAGGAGTTGGATATCACATTTCATGTTAGAGGAAGGATCTCAGGTTTGGTATTAGAGGCATTGAGATATCACATCTCATGCTATAGTAAGGGTCTCAGGATTGGAATGGGAAGGATTTGGATATCACATCTCATGCAATAGGAAGGGTCTCAGGTTTGGTATAAGCATTGAGATATCACATCTCATGCTATAGGAAGGGTCTCAGGATTGGAATGGGAAGGAGTTGGATATCACATCTCATGTTATAGGAAGGATCTCAGATTTGGTATTAGAAGCATTGAGACATCACATCTCATGCTATAGGAAGGGTCTCAGGATTGGAATGGGAAGGAGTTGGATATCACATCTCATGTTATAGGAAGGGTCTCAGGATTGGAATGGGAAGGACTTCGATATCAAATCTCATGTTATAGGAACGCTCCCAGGTTTGGAAGGGGAAGGATTTGGATATCACATTTCATGTTAGAGGTAGGATCTCAGGTTTGGTATTAGAGGCATTGAGATATAACATCTCATGCTATCAGAAGGGTCTCAGGATTGGAATGGGAAGGAGTTGGTTATCACATCTCATGCTAAAGGGAGGGTCTCAGGTTTGGAAGAGGAAGGATTTGGATATCCCATCTCGTGTTATAGGAAGGATCTCAAGTTTGGTATTAGAAGAATTGAGATATCACATCTCATGCTATCGGAAGGATCTCAGGTTTGGTATTAGAAGCATTGGAATATCACATCTCATGCTATCAGAACGGTCTCAGGATTGGAATGGGATGGAGTTGGATATCACATCTCATGCTAAAGGGAGGGTCTCAGGTTTGGAAGGGGAAGGATTTGGATATCACATCTCATGTTATAGGAAGGATCTCAGGTTTGGTCTTAGAAGCATTGAGATATCACATCTCATGCTATAGGAAGGTTCTCAGGATTGGAATGGGAAGGAGTTGGATATCACATCTCATGCTATAGGAAGGGTCTCAGGAATGGAATGGGAAGGAGTTTTATATGACATCTCATGCCATAGGAAGGATCTCAGGTTTCGTATTAGAAGCATTGAGACATACCATCTCATGTTATAGGAAGGGTCTCAGGATTGGAATGGGAAGGAGTTGGATATCACATCTCATGCTATAGGAAGGGTCTCAGGTTTGGTATAAGCATTGAGATATCACATCTCATGCTATAGGAAGGGTCTCAGGATTGGAATGGGAAGGAGTTGTATATGACATCTCATGCCACAGGAAGGGTCTCAGGTTTGGTATAAGCATTGAGATATCACATCTCTGCTATTGGAAGGGTCTCAGGATTGTAATGGGAAGGAGTTGGATATCCCATCTTATGTTATAGGAAGGGTGTCAGGTTTGGTATTGGAAGCATTGAGATATCACATCTCATGCTATAGGAAGGGTCTCAGGATTGGAATGGGAAGGACTTGGATATCACATCTCATGCTATAGGGAGGGTCTCACATTTGGAAAGGGAAGGAGTTGGATATCACATTTCATGTTAGAGGTAGGATCTCAGGTTTGGTATTAGAGGCATTGAGATATCACATCTCATGCTATGAGAAGGGTCTCAGGATTGGAATTGGAAGGATTTGGATATCACATCTCATGCTAAAGGGAGGGTCTCAGGTTTGGAAGTTGAAGAATTTTGATATCACATCTCATGTTATAGGAAGGATCTCAGGTTTGGTATTAGAAGCATTGAGATATCACATCTCATGCTATCCGAAGGATCTCAGGTTTAGTATTAGAGGGATTGAGATATCACATCTCATGCTATCGGAAGGGTATCAGGATTGGATTTGGAAGTAGTTGGATATCCCATCTCATGCTATAGGAAGGGTCTCAGGTTGGAATGGGAAGGAGTTGGATATCACATCTCATGTTATAGGAAAGGTCTCAGGATTGGAATGGGAAATACTTCGATATCACATCTCATGCTATAGGAAGGCTCTCAGGTTTGGAAGGGGAAGGAGTTGGGTATCACATTTCATGTTAGAGGTAGGATCTCAGGTTTGGTATTAGACGCATTGAGATATCACATCTCATGCTATCAGAAGGGTTTCAGGATTGGAATGGGAAGGAGTTTGATATCACATCTCATGCTAAAGGGAGGGTCTCAGTTTTGGAAGGGGAAGGATTTGGATATCACATCTCGTGTTATAGGAATGATCTCAGGTTTGGTATTAGAAGAATTGAGATAGCACATCTCATGCTATCGGAAGGATCTCAGGTTTGGTATTAGAGGCATTGAAATATCACATCTCATGCTATCAGAACGGTCTCAGGATTGGAATGGGAAGGAGTTGGATATCACATCTCATGCTAAAGAGAGGGTCTCAGGTTTGGAAGGGGACGGATTTGGATATCACATCTCATGTTATAGGAAGGATCTCAGGTTTGGTCTTAGAAGCATTGAGATATCAAATCTCATGCTATAGGAAGGGTCTCAGGATTGGAATGGGAAGGAGTTGGATATCACATCTCATGCTATAGGAAGGGTCTCAGGTTTGGAATTGGAAGGAATTGGATATCACATCTCATGTTATAGGAAGAGTCTCAGGTTTGGTATAAGCATTGAGATATCACATCTCATGCTATAGAAAGGGTCTCAGGATTGGAATGGGAAGGAGTTGTATATGACATCTCATGCCGTAGGAAGGGTCTCAGGTTTGGAATGGGAAGGAGTTTTATATGACATCTCATGCCATAGGAAGGATCTCAGGTTTGGTATTAGAAGCATTGAGACATCACATCTCATGTTATAGGAAGGGTCTCAGGATTGTAATGGGAAGGAGTTGGATATCACATCTTATGCTATAGGAATGGTCTCAGGTTTGGTATAAGCATTGGTATATCACATCTCATGCTATAGGAAGGGTCTCAGGATTGGAATGGGAAGGAGTTGTATATGACATCTCATGCCATAGGAAGGGTCTCAGGTTTGGTATAAGCATTGAGATATCACATCTCTGCTATCAGAAGGGTCTCAGGATTGGAATGGGAAGGAGTTGGATATCCCATCTCATGTTATAGGAAGGATCTCAGGTTTGGTATTAGAAGCATTGAGATATCACATCTCATGCTATCGGAAGGATCTCAGGTTTGGTATTAGAGGCATTGAGATATCACATCTCATGCTATCAGAAGGGTCTCAGGATTGGAATGGGAAGGAGTTGGATATCACATCTCATGCTAAAGGGAGGGTCTCAGGTTTGGAAGGGGAAGGATTTGGATATCACATCTCATGTTATAGGAAGGATCTCAGGTTTGGTATTAGAAGCATTGAGATATCACATCTCATGCTATCGGAAGGATCTCAGGTTTGCTATTAGAGGCATTGAGATATCACATCTCATGCTATCAGAAGGGTCTCAGGATTGGAATGGGAAGGAGTTGGATATCACATCTCATGCTAAAGGGAGGGTCTCAGGTTTGGAAGGGGAAGGATTTGGATATCACATCTCATGTTATAGGAAGGATCACAGGTTTGGTATTAGAAGCATTGAGATATCACATCTCATGCTATCGGAAAGGTCTCAGGATTGGAATGGGAAGGAGTTGGATATCACATCTCATGCTATAGGAAGGGTATCAGGTTTGGAACGGGAAGGAGTTGGATATCACATCTCATGTCATAGGAAGAGTCTCAGGTTTGGTATAAGCATTGAGATATCACATCTCTGCTATCGGAGGTGTCTCAGGATTGGGATGGGAAGGAGTTGGATATCACATCTCATGCTATAGGAAGGGTAACAGGTTTGGAACGGGAAGGAGTTGGATATCACATCTCGTGCTATAGGAAGGGTCTCAGGTTTGGTATAAGCATTGAGATATCCCATCTCATGCTATAGGAAGGGTCTCAGGATTGGAATCGGAAGGAGTTGTATATGACATCTCATGCCATAGGAAGGGTCTCAGGTTTGGTATAAGCATTGAGATATCACATCTCTGCTATAGGAAGGGTCTCAGGATTGGAATGGGAAGGAGTTGGATATCCCATCTCGTTATAAGAAGGGTCTCAAGTTTGGTATTAGAAGCATTGCGATATCACATCTCATGCTATAGGAAGGGTCTAAGGTTTGGAAGGGGAAGGATTTGTATATCACATCTCATGGTGTAGGACCGGTCTCAGGTTTGGCATTAGAAGCATTGAGATATCAAGTCTCATGGTATAGGACGGGTCTCAGAATTGGAATGGGAAGGAGTTGGATATCACATCTCAAGCTATGGGAAGGGTCTCAGGATTGTAATGGGAAGGACTTGGATATCACATCGACATGTTATAGGAAGGGTCTCAGGTTTGGTATTAGAAGCATTGAGATATCAAGTCTCATGGTATAGGACGGGCCTCAGAATTGGAATGGGAAGGAGTTGGATATCCCATCTCAAGCTATAGGAAGGGTCTCAGGATTGGAATGGGAAGGAGTTGGATATCACATCTCAAGCTACAGGATGAGTCTCAGGATTGGAATGGGAAGGAGTTTGATATCACATCTCATGCCATGGTATGGGTCTCAGGTTTTGTAGAAGCATTGGGCTATCACATCTCATGCTATCGGAAGGGTATCAGGATTGGATTTGGAAGGAGTTGGATATCCCATCTCATGCTATAGGAAGGGTCTAAGGTTGGAATGGGAAGGAGTTGGATATCACATCTCATGTTATAGGAAGGGTCTCAGGATTGGAATGGGAAGGACTTGGATATCACATCTCATGCTGTAGGAAGGCTCTCGGGTTTGGAAAGGGAAGGAGTGGGCTATCACATTTCATGTTAGAGGTAGGATCTCAGATTTGGTATTAGAGGCATTGAGATATCACATCTCATGCTATCAGAAGGGTATCAGGATTGGAATGGGAAGGAGTTGGATATCACATCTCATGCTAAAGGGAGGGTCTCAGGTTTGGAAGGGGAAGGATTTGGATATCACATCTCATGTTATAGGAAGGATCTCAGGTTTGGTATTAGAAGCATTGAGATATCACAACTCATGCTATCGGAAGGATCTCAGGTTTGGTATTAGAAGCATTGAGATATCACATCTCATGCTATAGGAAGGGTCTCAGGATTGGAATGGGAAGGAGTTGGATATCACATTTCATGTTATAGGAAGGATCTCAGGTTTGGTATTAGAAGCATTGAGATATCACATATCATGCTATAGGAAGGTTCTCAGGATTGGACTGGGATGGAGTTGGATATCACATCTCATGCTATAGGAAGGGTCTCAGGTTTGGTATAAGCATTGAGATATCACATCTCTGCTATCGGAAGGGTCTCAGGATTGGAATGGGAAGGACTTAGATATCACATCTCATGCTATAGGGAGGGTCTCAGTTTTGATATTAGAAGCATTGAGATATCACATCTCATGCTATCGGAAGGGTGTCAGGATTGGAATGGGAAGGAGTTGGATATCACATCTCATGTTATAGGAAGGGTCTCAGGATTGGAATGGGAAGGACTTGGATATCACATCTCATGCTGTAGGAAGGCTCTCAGGTTTGGAAAGGGAAGGAGTGGGCTATCACATTTCATGTTAGAGGTAGGATCTCAGGTTTGGTATTAGAGGCATTGAGATATCACATCTCATGCTATCAGAAGGGTATCAGGATTGGAATGGGAAGGAGTTGGATATCACATCTCATGCTAAAGGGAGGGTCTCAGGTTTGGAAGGGGAAGGATTTGGATATCACATCTCATGTTATAGGAAGGATCCCAGGTTTGGTATTATAAGCATTGAGAATAGCACAACTCATGCTATCGGAAGGATCTCAGGTTTGGTATTAGAAGCATTGAGATATCACATCTCATGCTATAGGAAGGGTCTCAGGATTGGAATGGGAAGGAGTTGGATATCACATCTCATGTTGTAGGAAGGGTCTCAGGTTTGGTATTAGAAGCATTGAGATATCACATCTCATGCTATAGGAAGGGTCTCAGGATTGGAATGGGAAGGAGTTGGATATCACATCTCATGCTAAAGGAAGGGTCTCAGTTTTGGTAGAAGCATTGAGATATCACATCTCATGCTATAGGGAGGGCTCAGGATTGGAATGGGAAGGAGTTGGATATCACATCTCATGCTATAGGAAGGGTCTCAGGTTTGGTATAAGCATTGAGATATCACATCTCTGCTATCGGAAGGGTCTCCGGATTGGAATGGGATGGACTTAGATATCACATCTCATGCTATAGGGAGGGTCTCAATTTTGATATTAGAAGCATTGAGATATCACATCTCATGCTATAGGAAGGGTCTCAGGATTGGAATGGGAGGAGCTGGATATCACATCTCATGCTAAAGGAAGGGTCTCAGGTTTGGAAGGGGAAGGATTTGGATATCACATCTCATGTTATAGGACGGGTCTCAGGTTTGGTATTAGAAGCATTGAGATATCACATCTCATGCTATAGGAAGTGTGTCAGGATTGGAATGGGAAGGAGTTGGATATCACATCTCATGCTATAGGAAGGGTTTCAGGTTTGGTAGAAGCATTGAGATATCACATCTCATGCTATAGGAAGAGTCTCAGGTTTGGGAAGGGAAGGATTTGGATTTCACATCTCATGTTATAGGATGGTTCTCATGTTTGGTTTTTGAAGCATTGAGATATCACATCTCATGCTATCGGAAGGGTCTCAGGTTTGGAATGGGAAGTAGTTGGATATCACATCTCATGTTATAGGAAGGATCTCAGGTTTGGTATTAGAAGCATTGAGATATCACATCTCATGCTATAGGAAGGGTCTCAGGATTGGAATGTGAAGGATTTGGATATCACATCTCATGCTAAAGGAAGGGTCTCAGGTTTGGAATGAGAAGGAGTTGGATATGACATATCTTGTTATAGGGAGGGTCTCAGGATTTGAATGGCAAGGAGTTGGATATCACATCTCATGCCATAGGAAGGGTCTCAGGTTTGGTATAAGCATTGAGATATCACATCTCTGCTATCGGAAGGGTCTCAGGATTGGATTGGGAAGGAGTTGGATATCCCTTCTCATACTATAGGGTCTCAGGTTGGAATGGGAAGGAGTTGGATATCACATCTCATGTTATAGGAAGGGTCTCAGGATTGGAATGGGAAGAATTTGGATATCACATCTCTTGCTATAGGAAGGGTCTAAGGTTTTTTATTAGAAACATTGAGATATCACATCTCATGCTATAGGAAGGGTTTTAGGATTGGAATGGGAAGGATTTGGATATCACATCTCATGCCAAAGGAAGGGTCTCAGGTTTGGAAGGGGAAGGATTTGGATATCATATCTCATGTTATAGGACGGGTCCCAGGTTTGGTATTAGAAGCATTGAGATATCACATCTCATGGTATAGGAAGGGTCTCAGGGTTGGAATGGGAAGGAGTTGGATATCACATCTCATGCTAAAGGAAGGGTCTCAGGTTTGGTAGAAGCATTGAGATATCACATCTCATGCTATAGTAGGGGTCTCAGGATTTGAATGGCAAGGAGTTGGATATCACATCTCATGCCATAGGAAGGGTCTCAGGTTTGGTATAAGCATTGTGATATCACATCTCTGCTATCGGAAGGGTCTCAGGATTGGATTGGGAAGGAGTTGGATATCCCTTCTCATGCTATAGGGAGGGTCTCAGGTTGGAATGGGAAGGAGTTGGATATCACAACTCATGTTATAGGAAGGGTCTCAGGATTGGAATGGGAAGGATTTGGATATCACATCTCTTGCTATAGGAAGGGTCTCAGGATTGGAATGGGAAGGATTTGGATATCACATCTCATGTCATAGGAAGGATCTCAGGTTTGGTATTAGAAGCATTGTTATATCACATCTCATGCTATAGGAATGGTCTCAGGATTGGAATGGGTAGGAGTTGGATATTACATTCTTGCTATAGGAAGGGTCTAATGTTTGGAATGGGAAGGAGTTGGATATCACATATGCTATAGGAAGTGTCTCAGGTTTGGAACGGGAAGGAGTTGGATATCACATCTCATGTTATAGGAAGGGTCTCAGGTTTGGTATAAGCATTGAGATATCACATCTCTGCTATTGGAAGTGGCTCAGGATTGGAATGGGAAGGAGTTGGATATCCCATCTCATGTTATAGGACGGGTCTCTGGTTTGGTATTAGAATCATTGAGATATCACATTGCATGCTGTAGGAAGAGTCTAAGGATTGGAATGGGATGGACTTGGATATCACATCTCATGCTATAGGTAGGCTCTCAGGTTTGGGATAAGCATTTAGATATCACATCTCATGCTATAGGAAGGGTCTCAGGATTGGAATGGGAAGGATTTGGATATCACATCTCATGCTATAGGAAGGGTCTCCGGTTTGGTATTAGCATGGAGATATCACTTCTCATGCTATAGGAAGGGTCTCAGGATTGGAATGGGAAGGAGTTGGATATCACATCTCATGTTATAGGAAGGATCTCAGGTTTGGTATTAGAAGCATTGAGACATCACATCTCATGCTATAGGAAGGGTCTCAGGATTGGAATGGGAAGGAGTTGGATATCACATCTCATGCTATAGGAAGGGTCTCAGATTTGGTATAAGCATTGAGATATCACATCTCATGCTATAGGAAGGGTCTCAGGATTGGAATGGGAAGGAGTTGTATATGACATCTCAGGCCATAGGAAGGGTCTCAGGTTTGGTATAAGCATTGAGATATAACATCTCTGCTATCGGAAGGGTCTCAGGATTGGAATGGGAAGGAGTTGGATATCCCATCTCATGTTATAGGAAGGGTCTCAGGTTTGGTATTAGATGCATTGAGATATCACATCTCATGCTATAGGAAGGGTCTCAGGATTGGAATGGGAAGGACTTAGATGTCACATCTCATGCTATAGGGAGGGTCTCAAGTTTGATATTAGAAGCATTGAGATAACAAATCTCATGATATCGGAAGGGTCTCAGGATTGGAATGGGAAGGAGTTGGATATCACATCTCATGATAAAGGAAGGGTCTAAAGTTTGGAAGGGGAAGGATTTGGATATCACATCTCATGTTATAGGACGGGTCTCAGGTTTGGTATTAGAAGCATTGAGATATCAAGTCTCATGGTATAGGAAGGGTCTCAGAATTGACATGGGACGGAGTTTGATATCACATCTCATGCCATAGTATGGGTCTCAGGTTTGGTAGAAGCATTGGGATATCACATCTCATGCTATCGGAAGGGTATCAGTATTGGATTTGGAAGGAGTTGGATATCCCATCTCATGCTATAGGAAGGGTCTCAGGTTGGAATGGGAAGGAGTTGGATATCACAACTCATGCTATAGGAAGGGCCTCAAGATTGGAATGGAAAGGAGTTGTATATGATATCTCAGGCCATAGGAAGGGTCTCAGGTTTGGTATAAGCATGGAGATATCACTTCTCATGCTATAGGAAGGGTCTCAGGATTGGAATGGGAAGGAGTTGGATATCACATCTCATGTTATAGGAAGGATCTCAGGTTTGGTATTAGAAGCATTGAGACATCACATCTCATGTTATAGGAAGGGTCTCAGGATTGGAATGGGAAGAAGTTGGATATCACATCTCATGCTATAGGAAGGGTCTCAGGTTTGGTATAAGCATTGAGATATCACATCTCATGCTATAGGAAGGGTATCAGGATTGGAATGGGAAGGAGTTGGATATCAAATCTCATGCTATAGGAAGGGTCTCAGGATTTTAATGAGAAGGAGTTGTATATGACATCTCAGGCCATAGGAAGGGTCTCAGGTTTGGTATAAGCATTGAGATATCACATCTCTGCTATCGGAAGGGTCTCAGGATTCTAATGGGAAGGACTTGGATGTCACATCTCATGCTATAGGGAGGGTCTCAAGTTTGATATTAGAAGCATTGAGATAACAAATCTCATGATATCGGAAGGGTCTCAGGATTGGAATGGGAAGGAGTTGGATATCACATCTCATGATAAAGGAAGGGTCTAAGGTTTGGAAGGGGAAGGATTTGGATATCACATCCCATGTTATAGGATGGGTCTCAGGTTTGGTATTAGAAGCATTGAGATATCAAGTCTCATGGTATAGGAAGGGTCTCAGAATTGGAATGGGAAGGAGTTGGATATCACATCTCAAGCTATAGGAAGGGTCTCAGGATTGGAATGGGAAGGAGTTTGTTATCACATCTCATGCCATAGTATGGGTCTCAGGTTTTGTAGAAGCATTGGGATATCACATCTCATGCTATCGGAAGGGTCTCAGGTTGGAATGGGAAGGAGTTGGATATCACATCTCATGTTATAGGAAGTGTCTCAGGATGGGAACGGGAAGGAGTTGGATATCACATCTCATGTTATAGGAAGGATCTCAGGTTTGGTATTAGAAGCATTGAGACATCACATCTCATGTTATAGGAAGGGTCTCAGGATTGGAATGGGAAGAAGTTGGATATCACATCTCATGCTATAGGAAGGGTCTCAGGTTTGGTATAAGCATTGAGATATCACATCTCATGCTATAGGAAGGGTATCAGGATTGGAATGGGAAGGAGTTGGATATCACATCTCATGCTATAGGAAGGGTCTCAGGATTTTAATGAGAAGGAGTTGTATATGACATCTCAGGCCATAGGAAGGGTCTCAGGTTTGGTATAAGCACTGAGATATCACATCTCTGCTTTCGGAAGGGTCTCAGGATTCTAATGGGAAGGACTGGTATGTCACATCTCATGCTATAGGTAAGGTCTCAATTTTGATATTAGAAGCATTGAGATAACAAATCTCATGATATCGGAAGGGTCTCAGGATTGGAATGGGAAGGAGTTGGATATCACATCTCATGATAAAGGAAGGGTCTAAGGTTTGGAAGCGGAAGGATTTGGATATCACATCCCATGTTATAGGATGGGTCTCAGGTTTGGTATTAGAAGCATTGAGATATCAAGTCTCATGGTATAGGAAGGGTCTCAGAATTGGAATGGGAAGGAGTTGGATATCACATCTCAAGCTATAGGAAGGGTCTCATGAATGGAATGGGAAGGAGTTTGATATCACATCTCATGCCATAGTATGGGTCTCAGGTTTGGTAGAAACATTGGGATATCACATCTCATGCTATCGGAAGGGTCTCAGGTTGGAATGGGAAGGAGTTGGATATCACATCTCATGTTATAGGAAGGGTCTCAGGATTGGAATGGGAAGGATTTGGATATCACATCTCATGTTATAGGAAGGGTCTCAGGATTGGAATGGGAAGGACTTGGATATCACATCTCAAGCTACAGGAAGGGTCTCAGGAATGGAATGGGAAGGAGTTTGATATCACATCTCATGCCATAGTATGGGTCTCAGGTTTGGTAGAAGCATTGGGATATCACATCTCATGCTATCGGAAGGGTCTCAGGTTGGAATGGGAAGGAGTTGGATATCACATCTCATGTTATAGGAAGGGTCTCAGGAATGGAATGGGAAGGAGTTTGATATCACATCTCATGCCATAGTATGGGTCTCAGGTTTGGTAGAAGCATTGGGATATCACATCTCATGCTATCGGAGGGGTCTCAGGTTGGAATGGGAAGGAGTTGGATATCACATCTCATGTTATAGGAAGGGTCTCAGGATTGGAATGGGAAGGATTTGGATATCACATCTCATGTTATATGAAGGGTCTCAGGATTGGAATGGGAAGGACTTGGATATCATATCTCATGCTATGGGAAGGCTCTCAGGTTTGGAAGGGGAAGGAGTTGGATATCACATTTCATGTTATAGGAAGGATCTCAGGTTTGGTATTAGAAGCATTCAGACATCACATCTCATGCTATAGGAAGGGTCTCAGGATTGGAATGGGAAGGAGTTGGATATCCCATCTCATGCTATAGGAAGGGTCTCAGGTTGGAATGGGAAGGAGTTGGATATCACATCTCATGCTATAGGAAGGGTCTCAGGATTGGAATGGGAAGGAGTTGGATATCCGTTCTCATGCTATAGGAAGGGTCTCAGGTTGGAATGGGAAGGAGTTGGATATCACAACTCATGTTATAGGAAGGGTCTCAGGATTGGAATGGGAAGGATTTGGATATCACATCTCTTGCTATAGGAAGGGTCTCAGGATTGGAATGGGAAGGATTTGGATATCACATCTCATGTCATAGGAAGGATCTCAGGTTTGGTATTAGAAGCATTGATATATCACATCTCATGCTATAGGAATGGTCTCAGGATTGGAATGGGTAGGAGTTGGATATTACATTCTTGCTATAGGAAGGGTCTAATGTTTGGAATGGGAAGGAGTTGGATATCACATATGCTATAGGAAGTGTCTCAGGTTTGGAACGGGAAGGAGTTGGATATCACATCTCATGTTATAGGAAGGGTCTCAGGTTTGGTATAAGCATTGAGATATCACATCTCTGCTATTGGAAGTGGCTCAGGATTGGAATGGGAAGGAGTTGGATATCCCATCTCATGTTATAGGACGGGTCTCTGGTTTGGTATTAGAATCATTGAGATATCACATTGCATGCTGTAGGAAGGGTCCAAGGATTGGAATGGGATGGACTTGGATATCACATCTCATGCTATAGGTAGGCTCTCAGGTTTGGGATAAGCATTTAGATATCACATCTCATGCTATAGGAAGGGTCTCAGGATTGGAATGGGAAGGATTTGGATATCACATCTCATGCTATAGGAAGGGTCTCCGGTTTGGTATAAGCATGGAGATATCACTTCTCATGCTATAGGAAGGGTCTCAGGATTGGAATGGGAAGGAGTTGGATATCACATCTCATGCTATAGGAAGGGTCTCAGATTTGGTATAAGCATTGAGATATCACATCTCATGCTATAGGAAGGGTCTCAGGATTGGAATGGGAAGGAGTTGTACATGACATCTCAGGCCATAGGAAGGGTCTCAGGTTTGGTATAAGCATTGAGATATCACATCTCATGTTATAGGAAGGGTCTCAGGATTGGAATGGGAAGGACTTAGATGTCACATCTCATGCTATAGGGAGGGTCTCAAGTTTGATATTAGAAGCATTGAGATAACAAATCTCATGATATCGGAAGGGTCTCAGGATTGGAATGGGAAGGAGTTGGATATCACATCTCATGATAAAGGAAGGGTCTAAGGTTTGGAAGGAGAAGGATTTGGATATCACATCTCATGTTATAGGACGGGTCTCAGGTTTGGTATAAGCACTGAGATATCACATCTCTGCTATCGGAAGGGTCTCAGGATTCTAATGGGAAGGACTTGTATGTCACATCTCATGCTATAGGTAAGGTCTCAATTTTGATATTAGAAGCATTGAGATAACAAATCTCATGATATCGGAAGGGTCTCAGGATTGGAATGGGAAGGAGTTGGATATCACATCTCATGATAAAGGAAGGGTCTAAGGTTTGGAAGCGGAAGGATTTGGATATCACATCCCATGTTATAGGATGGGTCTCAGGTTTGGTATTAGAAGCATTGAGATATCAAGTCTCATGGTATTGGAAGGGTCTCAGAATTGGAATGGGAAGGAGTTGGATATCACATCTCAAGCTATAGGAAGGGTCTCATGAATGGAATGGGAAGGAGTTTGATATCACATCTCATGCCATAGTATGGGTCTCAGGTTTGGTAGAAACATTGGGATATCACATCTCATGCTATCGGAAGGGTCTCAGGTTGGAATGGGAAGGAGTTGGATATCACATCTCATGTTATAGGAAGGGTCTCAGGATTGGAATGGGAAGGATTTGGATATCACATCTCATGTTATAGGAAGGGTCTCAGGATTGGAATGGGAAGGACTTGGATATCACATCTCAAGCTATAGGAAGTGTCTCAGGAATGGAATGGGAAGGAGTTTGATATCACATCTCATGCCATAGTATGGGTCTCAGGTTTGGTAGAAGCATTGGGATATCACATCTCATGCTATCGGAAGGGTCTCAGGTTGGAATGGGAAGGAGTTGGATATCACATCTCATGTTATAGGAAGGGTCTCAGGAATGGAATGGGAAGGAGTTTGATATCACATCTCATGCCATAGTATGGGTCTCAGGTTTGGTAGAAGCATTGGGATATCACATCTCATGCTATCGGAAGGGTCTCAGGTTGGAATGGGAAGGAGTTGGATATCACATCTCATGTTATAGGAAGGGTCTCAGGATTGGAATGGGAAGGATTTGGATATCACATCTCATGTTATAGTAAGGGTCTCAGGATTGGAATGGGAAGGACTTGGATATCATATCTCATGCTATGGGAAGGCTCTCAGGTTTGGAAGGGGAAGGAGTTGGATATCACATTTCATGTTATAGGAAGGATCTCAGGTTTGGTATTAGAAGCATTCAGACATCACATCTCATGCTATAGGAAGGGTCTCAGGATTGGAATGGGAAGGAGTTGGATATCCCATCTCATGCTATAGGAAGGGTCTCAGGTTGGAATGGGAAGGAGTTGGATATCACATCTCATGCTATAGGAAGGGTCTCAGGATTGGAATGGGAAGGAGTTGGATATCCCTTCTCTTGCTATAGGAAGGGTCTCAGGTTGGAATGGGAAGGAGTTGGATATCACAACTCATGTTATAGGAAGGGTCTCAGGATTGGAATGGGAAGGATTTGGATATCACATCTCTTGCTATAGGAAGGGTCTCAGGATTGGAATGGGAAGGATTTGGATATCACATCTCATGTCATAGGAAGGATCTCAGGTTTGGTATTAGAAGCATTGATATATCACATCTCATGCTATAGGAATGGTCTCAGGATTGGAATGGGTAGGAGTTGGATATTACATTCTTGCTATAGGAAGGGTCTAATGTTTGGAATGGGAAGGAGTTGGATATCACATATGCTATAGGAAGTGTCTCAGGTTTGGAACGGGAAGGAGTTGGATATCACATCTCATGTTATAGGAAGGGTCTCAGGTTTGGTATAAGCATTGAGATATCACATCTCTGCTATTGGAAGTGGCTCAGGATTGGAATGGGAAGGAGTTGGATATCCCATCTCATGTTATAGGACGGGTCTCTGGTTTGGTATTAGAATCATTGAGATATCACATTGCATGCTGTAGGAAGGGTCCAAGGATTGGAATGGGATGGACTTGGATATCACATCTCATGCTATAGGTAGGCTCTCAGGTTTGGGATAAGCATTTAGATATCACATCTCATGCTATAGGAAGGGTCTCAGGATTGGAATGGGAAGGATTTGGATATCACATCTCATGCTATAGGAAGGGTCTCCGGTTTGGTATAAGCATGGAGATATCACTTCTCATGCTATAGGAAGGGTCTCAGGATTGGAATGGGAAGGAGTTGGATATCACATCTCATGCTATAGGAAGGGTCTCAGATTTGGTATAAGCATTGAGATATCACATCTCATGCTATAGGAAGGGTCTCAGGATTGGAATGGGAAGGAGTTGTATATGACATCTCAGGCCATAGGAAGGGTCTCAGGTTTGGTATAAGCATTGAGATATAACATCTCTGCTATCGGAAGGGTCTCAGGATTGGAATGGGAAGGAGTTGGATATCCCATCTCATGTTATAGGAAGGGTCTCAGGTTTGGTATTAGATGCATTGAGATATCACATCTCATGCTATAGGAAGGGTCTCAGGATTGGAATGGGAAGGACTTAGATGTCACATCTCATGCTATAGGGAGGGTCTCAAGTTTGATATTAGAAGCATTGAGATAACAAATCTCATGATATCGGAAGGGTCTCAGGATTGGAATGGGAAGGAGTTGGATATCACATCTCATGATAAAGGAAGGGTCTAAGGTTTGGAAGGGGAAGGATTTGGATATCACATCTCATGTTATAGGACGGGTCTCAGGTTTGGTATAAGCACTGAGATATCACATCTCTGCTATCGGAAGGGTCTCAGGATTCTAATGGGAAGGACTTGTATGTCACATCTCATGCTATAGGTAAGGTCTCAATTTTGATATTAGAAGCATTGAGATAACAAATCTCATGATATCGGAAGGGTCTCAGGATTGGAATGGGAAGGAGTTGGATATCACATCTCATGATAAAGGAAGGGTCTAAGGTTTGGAAGCGGAAGGATTTGGATATCACATCCCATGTTATAGGATGGGTCTCAGGTTTGGTATTAGAAACATTGAGATATCAAGTCTCATGGTATTGGAAGGGTCTCAGAATTGGAATGGGAAGGAGTTGGATATCACATCTCAAGCTATAGGAAGGGTCTCATGAATGGAATGGGAAGGAGTTTGATATCACATCTCATGCCATAGTATGGGTCTCAGGTTTGGTAGAAACATTGGGATATCACATCTCATGCTATCGGAAGGGTCTCAGGTTGGAATGGGAAGGAGTTGGATATCACATCTCATGTTATAGGAAGGGTCTCAGGATTGGAATGGGAAGGATTTGGATATCACATCTCATGTTATAGGAAGGGTCCCAGGATTGGAATGGGAAGGACTTGGATATCACATCTCAAGCTATAGGAAGTGTCTCAGGAATGGAATGGGAAGGAGTTTGATATCACATCTCATGCCATAGTATGGGTCTCAGGTTTGGTAGAAGCATTGGGATATCACATCTCATGCTATCGGAAGGGTCTCAGGTTGGAATGGGAAGGAGTTGGATATCACATCTCATGTTATAGGAAGGGTCTCAGGAATGGAATGGGAAGGAGTTTGATATCACATCTCATGCCATAGTATGGGTCTCAGGTTTGGTAGAAGCATTGGGATATCACATCTCATGCTTTCGGAAGGGTCTCAGGTTGGAATGGGAAGGACTTGGATATCATATCTCATGCTATGGGAAGGCTCTCAGGTTTGGAAGGGGAAGGAGTTGGATATCACATTTCATGTTATAGGAAGGATCTCAGGTTTGGTATTAGAAGCATTCAGACATCACATCTCATGCTATAGGAAGGGTCTCAGGATTGGAATGGGAAGGAGTTGGATATCCCATCTCATGCTATAGGAAGGGTCTCAGGTGGAATGGGAAGGAGTTGGATATCACATCTCATGCTATAGGAAGGGTCTCAGGATTGGAATGGGAAGGAGTTGGATATCCCTTCTCATGCTATAGGAAGGGTCTCAGGTTGGAATGGGAAGGAGTTGGATATCACAACTCATGTTTATAGGAAGGGTCTCAGGATTGGAATGGGAAGGATTTGGATATCACATCTCTTGCTATAGGAAGGGTCTCAGGATTGGAATGGGAAGGATTTGGATATCACATCTCATGTCATAGGAAGGATCTCAGGTTTGGTATTAGAAGCATTGATATATCACATCTCATGCTATAGGAATGGTCTCAGGATTGGAATGGGTAGGAGTTGGATATTACATTCTTGCTATAGGAAGGGTCTAATGTTTGGAATGGGAAGGAGTTGGATATCACATATGCTATCGGAAGTGTCTCAGGTTTGGAACGGGAAGGAGTTGGATATCACATCTCATGTTATAGGAAGGGTCTCAGGTTTGGTATAAGCATTGAGATATCACATCTCTGCTATTGGAAGTGGCTCAGGATTGGGATGGGAAGGAGTTGGATATCCCATCTCATGTTATAGGACGGGTCTCTGGTTTGGTATAAGCATGGAGATATCACATTGCATGCTGTAGGAAGGGTCTAAGGATTGGAATGGGATGGACTTGGATATCACATCTCATGCTATAGGTAGGCTCTCAGGTTTGGGATAAGCATTTAGATATCACATCTCATGCTATAGGAAGGGTCTCAGGATTGGAATGGGAAGGATTTGGATATCACATCTCATGCTATAGGAAGGGTCTCCGGTTTGGTATAAGCATGGAGATATCACTTCTCATGCTATTTGAAGGGTCTCAGGATTGGAATGGGAAGGAGTTGGATATCACATCTCATGCTATAGGAAGGGTCTCAGATTTGGTATAAGCATTGAGATATCACATCTCATGCTATAGGAAGGGTCTCAGGATTGGAATGGGAAGGAGTTGTATATGACATCTCAGGCCATAGGAAGGGTCTCAGGTTTGGTATAAGCATTGAGATATAACATCTCTGCTATCGGAAGGGTCTCAGGATTGGAATGGGAAGGAGTTGGATATCCCATCTCATGTTATAAGAAGGGTCTCAGGTTTGGTATTAGATGCATTGAGATATCACATCTCATGCTATAGGAAGGGTCTCAGGATTGGAATGGGAAGGACTTAGATGTCACATCTCATGCTATAGGGAGGGTCTCAAGTTTGATATTAGAAGCATTGAGATAACAAATCTCATGATATCGGAAGGGTCTCAGGATTGGAATGGGAAGGAGTTGGATATCACATCTCATGATAAAGGAAGGGTCTAAGGTTTGGAAGGGGAAGGATTTGGATATCACATCTCATGTTATAGGACGGGTCTCAGGTTTGGTATTAGAAGCATTGAGATATCAAGTCTCATGGTATAGGAAGGGTCTCAGAATTGACATGGGAAGGAGTTGGATATCACATCTCAAGCTATAGGAAGGGTCTCAGGATTGGAATGGGAAGGAGTTTGATATCACATCTCATGCCATAGTATGGGTCTCAGGTTTGGTAGAAGCATTGGGATATCACATCTCATGCTATCGGAAGGGTATCAGTATTGGATTTGGAAGGAGTTGGATATCCCATCTCATGCTATAGGAAGGGTCTCAGGTTGGAATGGGAAGGAGTTGGATATCACATCTCATGCTATAGGAAGGGCCTCAAGATTGGAATGGGAAGGAGTTGTATATGATATCTCAGGCCATAGGAAGGGTCTCAGGTTTGGTATAAGCATGGAGATATCACTTCTCATGCTATAGGAAGGGTCTCAGGATTGGAATGGGAAGGAGTTGGATATCACATCTCATGTTATAGGAAGGATCTCAGGTTTGGTATTAGAAGCATTGAGACATCACATCTCATGTTATAGGAAGGGTCTCAGGATTGGAATGGGAAGAAGTTGGATATCACATCTCATGCTATAGGAAGGGTCTCAGGTCTGGTATAAGCATTGAGATATCACATCTCATGGTGTAGGAAGGGTATCAGGATTGGAATGGGAAGGAGTTGGATATCAAATCTCATGCTATAGGAAGGGTCTCAGGATTTTAATGAGAAGGAGTTGTATATGACATCTCAGGCCATAGGAAGGGTCTCAGGTTTGGTATAAGCATTGAGATATCACATCTCTGCTATCGGAAGGGTCTCAGGATTCTAATGGGAAGGACTTGGATGTCACATCTCATGCTATAGGGAGGGTCTCAAGTTTGATATTAGAAGCATTGAGATAACAAATCTCATGATATCGGAAGGGTCTCAGGATTGGAATGGGAAGGAGTTGGATATCACATCTCATGATAAAGGAAGGGTCTAAGGTTTGGAAGGGGATGGATTTGGATATCACATCCCATGTTATAGGATGGGTCTCAGGTTTGGTATTAGAAGCATTGAGATATCAAGTCTCATGGTATAGGAAGGGTCTCAGAATTGGAATGGGAAGGAGTTGGATATCACATCTCAAGCTATAGGAAGGGTCTCAGGATTGGAATGGGAAGGAGTTTGTTATCACATCTCATGCCATAGTATGGGTCTCAGGTTTTGTAGAAGCATTGGGATATCACATCTCATGCTATCGGAAGGGTCTCAGGTTGGAATGGGAAGGAGTTGGATATCACATCTCATGTTATAGGAAGTGTCTCAGGATGGGAATGGGAAGGAGTTGGATATCACATCTCATGTTATAGGAAGGATCTCAGGTTTGGTATTAGAAGCATTGAGACATCACATCTCATGTTATAGGAAGGGTCTCAGGATTGGAATGGGAAGAAGTTGGATATCACATCTCATGCTATAGGAAGGGTCTCAGGTTTGGTATAAGCATTGAGATATCACATCTCATGCTATAGGAAGGGTATCAGGATTGGAATGGGAAGGAGTTGGATATCACATCTCATGCTATAGGAAGGGTCTCAGGATTTTAATGAGAAGGAGTTGTATATGACATCTCAGGCCATAGGAAGGGTCTCAGGTTTGGTATAAGCACTGAGATATCACATCTCTGCTATCGGAAGGGTCTCAGGATTGGAATGGGAAGGAGTTGGATATCACATCTCATGATAAAGGAAGGGTCTAAGGTTTGGAAGCGGAAGGATTTGGATATCACATCCCATGTTATAGGATGGGTCTCAGGTTTGGTATTAGAAGCATTGAGATATCAAGTCTCATGGTATAGGAAGGGTCTCAGAATTGGAATGGGAAGGAGTTGGATATCACATCTCAATCTATAGGAAGGATCTCATGAATGGAATGGGAAGGAGTTTGATATCACATCTCATGCCATAGTATGGGTCTCAGGTTTGGTAGAAACATTGGGATATCACATCTCATGCTATCGGAAGGGTCTCAGGTTGGAATGGGAAGGAGTTGGATATCACATCTCATGTTATAGGAAGGGTCTCAGGATTGGAATGGGAAGGATTTGGATATCACATCTCATGTTATAGGAAGGGTCTCAGGATTGGAATGGGAAGGACTTGGATATCACATCTCAAGCTATAGGAAGGGTCTCAGGAATGGAATGGGAAGGAGTTTGATATCACATCTCATGCCATAGTATGGGTCTCAGGTTTGGTAGAAGCATTGGGATATCACATCTCATGCTATCGGAAGGGTCTCAGGTTGGAATGGGAAGGAGTTGGATATAACATCTCATGTTATAGGAAGGGTCTCAGGAATGGAATGGGAAGGAGTTTGATATCACATCTCATGCCATAGTATGGGTCTCAGGTTTGGTAGAAGCATTGGGATATCACATCTCATGCTATCGGAAGGGTCTCAGGTTGGAATGGGAAGGAGTTGGATATCACATCTCATGTTATAGGAAGGGTCTCAGGATTGGAATGGGAAGGATTTGGATATCACATCTCATGTTATAGGAAGGGTCTCAGGATTGGAATGACATCTCATGCTATAGGAAGGGTCTCGGGATTGGAATGGGAAGGAGTTGGATATCACATCTCATGCTAAAGGAAGGGTCTCAGGTTTGGTAGAAGCATTGAGATATCACATCTCATGCTATCGGAAATGTCTCAGGATTGGAATGGGAAGGAGCTGGATATCACATCTCATGCTAAAGGAAGGGTCTCAGGTTTGGAACGGGAAGGAGTTGGATATCACATCTCATGTTATAGGAAGGGTCTCAGGTTTGGTATAAGCATTGAGATATCATATCTCTGCTATCGGAAGTGTCTCAGGATTGGAATGGGAAGGAGTTGGATATCCCATCTCATGTTATAGGACTGGTCTCAGGTTTGTTATTAGAATCATTGAGATATCATATTGCATGCTGTAGGAAGGGTGTAAGTATTGGAATGGGAAGGACTTGGATATCACATCTCATGCTATAGATAGGCTCTCAGGTTTGGAAAGGGAAGGAGTTGGATATCACATTTCATGTTAGAGGAAGGATCTCAGGTTTGGTATTAGAGGCATTGAGATATCACATCTCATGCTATAGGAAGGGTCTCAGGATTGGAATGGGAAGGAGTTGGATATCACATCTCATGCTATAGGAAGGGTCTCAGGTTTGGTATAAGCATTGAGATATCACATCTCATGCTATAGGAAGGGTCTCTGGATTGGAATGGAATGAGTTGGATATCACATCTCATGTTATAGGAAGGATCTCAGGTTTGGTATTAGAAGCATTGAGACATCACATCCATGCTATAGGAAAGGTCTCAGGATTGGAATGGGAAGGAGTTGGATATCACATCTCATGCCGTAGGAAGGGTCTCAGGTTTGGTATAAGCATTGAGATATCACATCTCTGCAATCGAAAGGGTCTCAGGATTGGAATGGGAAGGAGTTGGATATCCCATCTCATGTTATAGGAAGAGTCTCAGGTTTGGTATTAGAATCATTGAGATATCACATCTCATGCTATAGGAAGTGTCTCAGGATTGGAATGGGAAGGACTTGGATAGCACATCTCATGCTATAGGGAGGGTCTCAAGTTTGATATTAGAAGCATTGAGATATCACATCTCATGCTATAGGAAGGGTCTCAGGATTGGAATGGGAAGGAGTTGGATATCACATCTCGTGCTATAGGAAGGGTCTCAGGTTTGGTATAAGCAGTGAGATATCACATCTCATGCTATAGGAAGTGTCTCAGGATTGGAATGGGAAGGAGTTGGATATCACATCTCATGTTATAGGAAGGATCTCAGGTTTGGTATAAGCATTGAGATATCACATCTTTGCTATCGGAAGGGTCTCAGGATTGGAATGGGAAGGAGTTGGATATCCCATCTCATGTTATAGGAGGAGTCTCAGGTTTGGTATTAGAAGCATTGCGATATCACATCTCATGCTATAGGAAGTGTCTCAGGATTGGAATGGGAAGGACTTGGATATTACATCTCATGCTATAGGGAGGGTCTCAAGTTTGATATTAGAAGCATTGAGATATCACATCTCATGCTATAGGAAGGGTCTCAGGATTGGAATGGGAAGGAGTTGGATATCACATCTCATGCTATAGGAAGGGTCTCAGGTTTGGTATAAGCAGTGAGATATCACATCTCATGCTATAGGAAGTGTCTCAGGATTGGAATGGGAAGGAGTTGGATATCACATCTCATGTTGTAGGAAGGATCTCAGGTTTGGCATAAGCATTCAGATATCACATCTCTGCTATCGGAAGGGTCTCAGGATTGGAATGGGAAGGAGTTGGATATTCCCATCTCATGTTATAGGAAGGGTCTCAGATTTGGTATTAGAAGCATTGAGATATCACATCTCATGCTATAGGAAGGGTCTCAGGATTGGAATGGGAAGGACTTGGATATCACATCTCATGCTATAGGGAGGGTCTCAAGTTTGATATTAGAAGCATTGAGATATCACATCTCATGATATCGGAAGGGTCTCAGGATTGGAATGGGAAGGAGTTGGATATCACATCTCATGATAAAGGAAGGGTCTTAGGTTTGGAAGGGGAAGGATTTGGATATCACATCTCATATTATAGGACGGGTCTCAGGTTTGGTATTAGAAGCATTGAGATATCAAGTCTCATGGTATAGGAAGGGTCTCAGAATTGGAATGGGAAGGAGTTGGATATCACATCTCAAGCTATAGGAAGGGTCTCAGGATTGGAATGGGAAGGAGTTTGATATCACATCTCATGCCATAGTATGTGTCTCAGGTTTGGTAGAACCATTGGGATATCACATCTCATGCTATCGGAAGGGTATCAGAATTGGATTTGGAAGGAGTTGGATATCCCATCTCATGCTATAAGAAGGGTCTCAGGTTGGAATGGGAAGGAGTTGGATATCACATCTCATTGCTAAGACGGATTTCTGAACTCTGTCCTGGTGGCGCAGAAGTTCAGAAGGCCAACCTAATTACTTGGAACAGGGTAACCTCTGGACGAGCCATTCCAATCAAGGTAGCGATCGCGGCGGTCAAGACTAGGTCTCAAGAGGGGTGAGGGTGACTGAAAACCCGCAATGAGCACACAAAGCAAGATCACTTACAAACTACTCCAAACAGTTGTTATATTAAAAATATATACACATTTATTTCAAGGCCTTTAAAACAATGACCGTAGCGAGAAAATCACAATATAACTATATTAAACCAACACATACCATATCAACACAATATATATACAAATACGACAGTCTCAAGCGTTATATGCACGAAATGGGTAGTCCACCTAAAAGGGAAGGAAGACAGGCAGTGCGAAATAATGCTTCGACCCAGTTCGCCTTCAGAGGCACCTAACTAGATGGAAGTCCGAGCCCTGCGAAGAGTGGAGCCTTGTGCTCAAAAGTACCTGCACGCGCTGGTGCCAACGGGCAAAAGGAGAAGCTCTTCGAGGGAAATCAGGCAGTTCAGTTTAGTGCACAAAAGAAGAACAAGTTCTGCGACTCAAGCGCAGCCTCCACAGTGGGCAGAAGCAGAGCGCGAGTACGGAAAAGGGTTGCTGTTTTACACAGCGGGGAAAAGCAATGGGCTCCTGCAGGAGGGCGACCAGATCCTAGCTATGCTACTCACCGGTCCCCGATGCAAGCAGACCCAGGCTTCTCCGCGTCAGTTTCTGCAGCTGGCAGGTTCAGAAGAGCAGGGAACGCCTCGTCATCGTGTTGAGTAAAAAAGACGTCCCAATCGAAGAAACCTGCACAGTTTGTTACCACAGCAGGGCAACGGAGCGGCCGTGTGTATCTGAGCCAAATGTACACTACTCACTTCCGACTTGGGAACGCCAAGTGTACGAAGCGTGTGAGAGTGACAAGGACTTGAAATACTACACAACCTGGCGGCGGTTACAGAGCAAGACTCCCGTGTAAGCTGGTCAGTCAGCTGGATGGCCCAGAGACACTTCCGAAGGCTTACTGGCAGGAGATGGTGAAGATGCCGAGAATAGCTGTTCCCGCTATTCCAAAGGGTCGAAGTACCAGTACAGGCCTTCTGGTTCGATCAAAGGTGAAAAGGGTTTCACAAGACGACATCAGTGCAGAGGAGAAGTCCTTCAGCGGGTCACCAGCGATTCCTCGGTTCAGCCTCTTGGTTGCAGGATACTTGGCTCCTGTATTCCTTCGTTCGTGAGAACTCAGGAGATCGACATGGTAGTGGTGTTTCCAGCCCCCTCTTATCCACGGTTCCCTTTGCGCCAAAATGGAGGGGACCCAATGGGAGATCCGCTCATCAACACTCACACCATTCGTGGACCAATCACGGACCACGGTGGTCCCAGGCATTCACACCACCCTTGACTCTCTGGCACCCAGGATGTGTATTGGGACCAGACATCCCAGCCCACATCCTGGAGGCACACACAAGACATGTAGAAGCCCGCGAAAGCATCCGTGTTTCGCGGGAAAGTACATGCCCAAATAAGGAAGGCCCCGGGTCGGCTCGACCTGGGGAAGGTGAAGGGAGCAAGACGGTCAGCGGACAGGACAAAGGAGCCTCGTGGTCTGGCCATTTTGGGAGCCAGGCCACCATTTTGGGTTAAGCGCGGAAAACGCGCTTAGAACGCCAAAAGGAGCTCAAAACACAAGAAACGATCGCTGCCACCATGCCCGTCCCTGAATCACTTGCACCGATCAGATACAATCCTAAACAAGTATCTAGGGCCTGTAGAAGGCTAGAGACCCAAGAGAGCTGTAACTTAGCTTACAGTGCCCTCTTGTGTCATGTTGCACGAAAGCCGCAACATTATAAAAGAAACTACGGGAAACAACGTTCCCCGGTACTGACTGTCTTAAGGGCATGTCAGTTTCCCCGTAAGAAAGGAGCGAAAGCCCAGAGGAGTGCGACAGAAGGCTGCACTTCTCTGGCAAAGTCAAGAACAAGGTGAAAAACAAAAGCAAAAAGTTTAGGGGTTGCCACATGGAAGGAAAATTACCTACAATTACGAAATCTTTCCTAACACTCGCCCCTCCCAGACTATGGACAGTGGGAACTAATCCACCCCTGGATGAGTCTCTTGTTCAGGTCGGTTAAACATTCTGGACAACCCATCAGCATTGCTATGTTGGACACCTGCCCTATGCTCAATAGTGAAGTCGAAGCCTTGTAGACTTATGGACCACCTAAGCAACTTTGGATTCTCCCCCTTCATGTTCATTAGCCACTTTAAAGGCTTATGGTCAGTTTGCACAGTAAAGTGGGTCCCATAGAGGTAGGGCCTCAGCTTCCTTAGGGCCCACACAACAGAGAAACATTCTTTCTCTACCGTGGACCATCTGAGCTCTCTGTCCTTAAGCTGGCGGCTAATAAAACCAATAGGGTGTTCCTTACCCTTCTCATCTACTTGTGATAGTACAGCTCCTATCCCAGTGTCAGAGGCGTCCGTCTGCACGATAAAAGGTCTTTGATAATCAGTGGCCCTGAGGACAGGGGCCTGGCACAAGGAGTCTTTTAAGCCATTGAAGGCCTTCTCACACTCGTCGGTCCAAGTTACCTTCTTGGGTTTCTTCAGAGTTGTGAGGGCAGGCAGAGGGGCAGCTATGGTGCCATAGTCTGCCACAAAATTGCGGTAATACCCCGTGAGTCCTAAGAAGGCTCTCACTTGGGTTTGTGTAGTGGGGGTAGGCCAGTCTCGTACTGTTTGTACTTTACTGGGAAGAGGCTGTATCCTCCCTCCACCTACTTCATGTCCAAGGTAAACCACGGAGCCTTGTCCAATCTGGCATTTACTAGCCTTTATGGTCAGGTGTGCTTTCTGAAGAGCCTGGAGCACAATCCCGAGGTGTTTCACATGGTCTTCCCAGGTGGCACTGAAAACTGCTATATCGTCCAGATATGCAAGACAGAATTCGTCCAACCCATTCAACACATGATTCACAAGCCTCTGGAAAGTGGCAGGTGCATTCTTCAACCCGAACGGCATTACCCGGAATTGGTAAAGGCCGTCTGGAGTAGAAAATGCTGTCTTCTCCTTGGCATGTTCTGCTAAAGCTATTTGCCAATAGCCAGCAGTGAGGTCAAACGTGCTGAGGTACTTGGAGGCACCCAAAGTATCCACCAGCTCATCTGTTCGAGGCAAGGGGTGTGCATCTGTCTTGGTGACAGCATTCAGAGCCCTGTAGTCCACGCAGAACCTCAATTCAGAAGTGCCTGCCTTTGGAACCAAAACCACAGGGCTGGACCAAGGACTACTAGAGGTTTCAATCACCCCAAGGTCTAACGTTTTGTTGACCTCGGTCTTAATATAAGACCGTACTTTATCTGACATCCTGTATCCCCTACTTTTGGTAGGTACACTGTCTCCTGTGTCAATGTTATGTGTGCACCAAGGTGTCAAACCAGGCGACTGAGAGAACAGGGGGGAAAACTGCCTAAGCAAACTTTTCACCTCAGCCTGCTGATCAGAAGTCAGGTGAGGGGCCACTCGGACACCCTCAAAGGAGCTATCTGAAGGACCGCTTTGGAACAGGTCGGGGAGAGGTTCAGACTCCTCTTCCTCAACATCTGAAGCCAGTAGCAGTGCTGCGATTTCGACTCTTGGGACGAAAGCCTTCAGCCTAGTCACGTGGAACACTTTTGGAGCCTGTCCAGGCCTTCCAAGGTCCACTAAATAGTTAACCTCACCCAGGGGCTCCACCACTGTGTAAGGGCCTGACCATTTGTCCTGTAAAGCTCGAGGCCTTATGGGATTCATGATCAGGACTTGCTGACCAGGTGTAAAGTTGATGAGGGAAGCTTTCTGGTCGTACCAATGTTTCACCAGCGCTTGTCCTGCCTTCAATTTATCACTAGCAAAGCCCATCAGAAGTACCATCCGTTTTCTGAGCCCTAGCACATAATCAACTACTTTGGTAGTAACAGGGGGAGTGGGCATCTCCCATCCCTCTTTGACGATGGCTAAGGGTCCCCGTACGGGATGACCGAACAGAAGTTCGAAGGGGCTGAAGCCAACACCCTCCTGTGGTACCTCTCGGTAGGCAAACAGTAAGCATGATAAAAGAAGATCCCATTTTCTTCTCTGAGGTTCCTCCAGAGCCCCAATCATGCTCTTTAACGTTCTGTTGAAACGTTCCACCAGACCATTGGTCTGGGGGTGGTATGCAGAAGAGAACTTGTAGGTGACCCCACATTCTTTCCACATAGCCTGCATATACTTCGACATAAAGTTGCTGCCACGATCCGACACAACTTCTTTAGGGAAGCCAACCCTAGTAAATATGCCAAGTAAAGCTTTTGCAACTGACTTGGCAGTTACAGTTTTCAATGGGATGGCCTCAGGATATCTGGTTGCATGGTCGACCAGCACCAGGATAAACCTATTGCCCGAGGATGTTTGCGGGTCAAGGGGACCAACGATGTCGATCCCTACCCTTTCAAATGGTACCCCCACAACTGGGAGCGGTACCAACGGAGCTTGGATTGTCGCGCCAACCTTACCAGACAACTGGCAGGAGGCACAACTCCTGCAGTGACTTTCTACTTGCACCCCCATCTTGGGCCAGTAGAAGTGCATGGATAACCTTTGCTTGGTCCTCTTCATACCAAGGTGACCAGCAAGGGGAACTTCATGCGCCAACTGCAGGGGGAAGGGCCTAACAGCAAGGGGAACCACCAACCTCCTATGGTCTCCTTATGTAGACTCTGTTGTGGGCTCACTATACAGGAGTCCACCTTCCCAATAAATCCTATGCGTCCCAGGAGGTTCACCCTCAAGCTGGGAGCAGGCCTGTCTCCTTAGGCCTTCCAGAGATGGGCACTCACTTTGGCCTTTACTGAATTTGTCCCTATCAGGACCTCCTTCAACTAACAAGTCGTTTAGTTCAGGATGATCGTTGGGGTCAAATACTTCAGGCATCGCCACCTCCTCGTCAGGCCCGGGCGATTGACCAACTTCCTCCACCGCAGTGGTAGGCGAGCTCGGGGGAATATTCTCTTTCCCTCGTCTTGACTTGTCGACTCCTTTCGCCTTGGGTTTCCCCTTCGGCTGGGGCGGCGTATTGGTCTTGGCCAATGCTGCCCGTGCTTGAGACCGTGTGTAGGGTCTTTCGGGAGTGTCTCCTACGAGCCCTAAAGCTCTGAGATCATTACCTAACAAGACCTTTCCCCGCACGTTTCTCTGAATGCTCACTGGAATCCTGACTGCTGTACCATTTAAAGTAAGATTTTCAGGTATTACTGGGAACATACGGAGTGGGCCGTCAGCCAACTTAGTGGGCATCAGAGTAGCTCTGGCAACTTCCTCTGAGTCTACCAAGGTAGAATCCACTACAGTTCGACTGCACCCACTATCCCTAAGAGCTGGAGTATCTACCCCATTGATCAGCACACTGTCTTTAAAGTAGTGCTTGGTATTATCCGGAATCCTAGCATAAGCCTCTGTGACTTTAGGCTCCCAGGAACCCAGGGAAACTAAAACTACCCCAGCCTCTATCCCGCTGGGAAATGAGTCTGAGGAGAAGGATGCTCCTGTAATCTCTTCTTCCTCGTAGGAGGAGAAGGCCAGATTAGCGGAGTGGACCCCCAAAGGTCTAACCTTACACCGCGGATCCCCCTTCACGTGGTCAGTTGCTCCACAAGCAAAACAAGATCCATTGGGTCTGTTTACATAGGGAGGCTTATTGTAACCAGAGTTCTGTTTCGGAGGCTGACCTCCACTACCCTGCGAGTTCTCTTGTGTCTTACCCTTATGTTTCTTTATGTGGCCCTTATGAGAAGAAGATTTAGCAGATTCTCCACCCTCCATATCTTTGGACTTTTTCCCTTCCTCCTGCTTACCAGGATGAGTTTTGTCCTTATGGGACACTCGATGTGACACCCATAAGTCTGCTGCAATGGTCAGCTTCTTAGGATCTATCTCCTTCGAATCGGCCAAATGCTGCTTAAGCTCCGGGGAAGAAGATGCAAAAATGTGTTCCAGCATGACAAGATTTATCATGCCTTCGAAGGTAGAAACCTTATAACCTTCGACCCAGCCAGTTAAGTTTTTCAAGGATTCAGTGACATAAGATACCCAAGTACCACCTTCCTTTTTCTTATACTCTCTGAAACATTTCAAATATTGGGCCGGAGTCTTCCCAAACTTTAAAATGAGAGTTTGCTTTAACATTGCGAAATCAGCTCGCTCAGCCTTCGACATTTCCATAATGGCACTACAGCCAGAATGGGGCAGTCTGCTGAGTAACCAGGCAATCTTATCAGCATTGTCAACTTGTTGAACTTCGCATGCATACTCAAACGCATTCAGCCAGTCCATAATGTCATTCCTTTCTTCATACACACTGAGCAGATCTTTCGGAAACCGTGGATGAGAGGAGGCCCCAGACCCATGTCCAGGACCCTTGGACCCATTTGCAAACTGAAGCTTGGCCAGTTCCAACTGGTGATCCCTGTCTTTTTGTTTTTCTGCCTGTTCGATTTTTAGTTTAGCTATGCTGAATTCAAGCTCCTGCTGCCTAAACCGCAGCTCTTGCTTCTTGAATTCAAGCATAGCCTCCCCATCAGCACTGGCAGAGGAAACATTAGACATCTCGTCCTCCCTGTCCTCGTGGTCGCGATGGATCAGTGCAGCGGCAGAACCGTCGGTTCTACCAGTGAGAGCAGCCCCACCACCTTCCGCTATATCCTCAGAAGTTATAGCGTCAAGCTGCGCTTCTTGCCACGCCACGATTCTTTGGATCATTTCCAATTTCGTGCCTTGAGAGGAAACACCTCTCTCGGCACACATCTTTTTCAATGTTTCTGATTTGGAAGCATTTAAAGTTAACAAGGTATTTGTTTCCATACTGTTAGATAGGACTATGGCCTTTTTAAAGTTATACTACAACAATTCACTACGTGTCCTGGTTGGAATAACCTGAAATGCCTTAGTTCGTGCGCAACACTGGATACCTTCAGTCGTATCCCACCGCTGTACACCAATTTGTTAAGACGGATTTCTGAACTCTGTCCTGGTGGCGCAGAAGTTCAGAAGGCCAACCTAATTACTTGGAACAGGGTAACCTCTGGACGAGCCAGACCAATCAAGGTAGCGATCTTGGCGGTCAAGACTAGGTCTCAAGAGGGGTGAGGGTGACTGAAAACCCGCAAAGAGCACACAAAGCAAGATCACTTACAAACTACTCCAAACAGTTGTTATATTAAAAATATATACACATTTATTTCAAGGCCTTTAAAACAATGACCATAGCGAGAAAATCACAATATAACTATATTAAACCAACACATACCATATCAACACAATATATATACAAATACGACAGTCTCAAGCGTTATATGCACGAAATGGGTAGTCCACCTAAAAGGGAAGGAAGACAGGCAGTGCGAAATAATGCTTAGACCCAGTTCGCCTTCAGAGGCACCTAACTAGATGGAAGTCCGAGCCCTGCGAAGAGTGGAGCCTTGTGCTCAAAAGTACCTGCACGCGCTGGTGCCAACGGGCAAAAGGAGAAGCTCTTCGAGGGAAATCAGGCAGTTCAGTTTAGTGCACAAAAGAAGAAGAACAAGTTCCGCGACTCAAGCGCAGCCTCCACAGTGGGCAGAAGCAGAGCGCGAGTACGGAAAAGGGTTGCTGTTTTACACAGCGGGGAAAAGCAATGGGCTCCTGCAGGAGGGCGACCAGATCCTAGCTATGCTACTCACCGGTCCCCGATGCAAGCAGACCCAGGCTTCTCCGCATCAGTTTCAGCAGCTGGCAGGTTCAGAAGAGCAGGGAACGCCTCGTCGTCGTGTTGAGTAAAAAGACGTCCCAATCGAAGAAACCTGCACAGTTTGTTACCACAGCAGGGCAACGGAGCGGCCGTGTGTATCTGAGCCAAATGTACACTACTCACTTCCGACTTGGGAACGACGAGTGTACGAAGCGTGTGAGAGTGACAAGGACTCGAAATACTACACAACCTGGCGGCGGTTACAGAGCAAGACTCCCGTGTAAGCTGGTCAGTCAGCTGGATGGCCCCGAGACACTTCCGAAGGCTTACTGGCAGGAGATGGTGAAGATGCCGAGAATAGCTGTTCCTGCTATTCCAAAGGGTCGAAGTACCAGTACAGGCCTTCTGGTTCGATCAAAGGTGAAAAGGGTTTCACAAGACGACAGCAGTGCAGAGGAGAAGTCCTTCAGCGGGTCACCAGCGATTCCTCAGTTCAGCCTCTTGGTTGCAGGATACTTGGCTCCTGTATTCCTTCGTTCGTGAGAACTCAGGAGATCGACATGGTAGTGGTGTTTCCAGCCCCCTCTTATCCACGGTTCCCTTCGCGCCAAAACAGAGGGGACCCAATGGGAGATCCGCTCATCAACACTCACACCATTCGTGGACCAATCACGGACCACGGTGGTCCCAGACATTCACACCACCCTAGACTCTCTGGCACCCAGGATGTGTATTGGGACCAGACATCCCAGCCCACATCCTGGAGGCACACACAAGACATGTAGAAGCTCGGGAAAGCATCTGTGTTTCGCGGGAAAGTACATGCCCAAAAAAGGAAGGCCCCGGGTCGGCTCGACCTGGGGAAGGTGAAGGGAGCAAGATGGTCAGCGGACAGGACAAAGGAGCCTCGTGGTCTGGCCATTTTGGGAGCCAGGCCACCATTTTGGGTTAAGCGTGGAAAACGCGCTTAGAACACCAAAAGGAGCTCAAAACACAAGAAACGATCGCTGCCACCATTCCCGTCCCTGAATCACTTGCACCGATCAGATACAATCCTAAACGAGTATCTAGGGCCTGTAGAAGGCTAGAGACCCAAGAGAGCTGTAACTTAGCTTACAGTGCCCTCTTGTGTCATGTTGCACGAAAGCCGCAACATTATAAAAGAAACTACGGGAAACAGCGTTCCCCTGTACTGACTGTCTTAAGGGCATGTCAGTTTCCCCGTAAGAAAGGAGCGAAAGCCCAGAGGAGTGCGGCAGAAGGCTGCACTTCTCTGGCAAAGTCAAGAACAAGGTGAAAAACAACAGCAAAAAGTTTAGGGGTTGCCACATGGAAGGAAAATTACCTACAATTACGGAATCTTTCCTAACACTCATGTTATAGGAAGGGTCTCAGGATTGGTATTAGAGGCATTGAGATATCACATCTCATGCTATCAGAAGGGTCTCAGGATTGGAATGGGAAGGAGTTGGATATCACATCTCATGCTAAAGGGAGGGTCTCAGGTTTGGAAGGGGAAGGATTTGGATATCACATCTCATGCTAAAGGGAGGGTCTCAGGTTTGGAAGGGGAAGGAGTTTGATATCACATCTCATGTTATAGGAAGGATCTCAGGTTTGGTATTAGAAGCATTGAGATATCACATCTCATGCTATAGGAAGGGTCTCAGGATTGGAATGGGAAGGAGTTGGATATCACATCTCATGCTATAGGAAGGATCACAGGTTTGGTATAAGCATTGAGATATCCCATCTCATGCTATAGGAAGGGTCTCAGGATTGGAATCGGAAGGAGTTGTATATGACATCTCATGCCATAGGAAGGGTCTCAGGTTTGGTATAAGCATTGAGATATCACATCTCTGCTATCGGAAGGGTCTCAGGATTGGAATGGGAAGGAGTTGGATATCCCATCTCGTTATAAGAAGGGTCTCAGGTTTGGTATTAGAAGCATTGAGATATCACATCTCATGCTATAGGAAGGGTCTAAGGTTTGGAAGGGGAAGGATTTGTATATCACATCTCATGTTATAGGACCGGTCTCAGGTTTGCTATTAGAAGCATTGAGATATCAAGTCTCATGGTATAGGATGGGTCTCAGAATTGGAATGGGAAGGAGTTGGATATCACATCTCAAGCTATAGGAAGGGTCTCAGGATTGGAATGGGAAGGACTTCGATATCACATCTCATGTTATAGGAAGGGTCTCAGGTTTGGTATTAGAAGCATTGAGATATCAAGTCTCATGGTATAGGACGGGTCTCAGAATTGGAATGGAAAGGAGTTGGATATCACATCTCAAGCTATAGGAAGGGTCTCAGGATTGGAATGGGAAGGAGTTGGATATCACATCTCATGCTAAAGGGAGGGTCTCAGGTTTGGAAGGGGAAGGATTTGGATATCACATCTCATGCTAAAGGGAGGGTCTCAGGTTTGGAAGGGGAAGGAGTTTGATATCACATCTCATGTTATATGAAGGATCTCAGGTTTGGTATTAGAAGCATTGAGATATCACATCTCATGCTATAGGAAGGGTCTCAGGATTGGAATGGGAAGGAGTTGGATATCACATCTCATGCTATAGGAAGGGTCTCAGGTTTGGTATAAGCATTGAGATATCCCATCTCATGCTATAGGAAGGGTCTCAGGATTGGAATCGGAAGGAGTTGTATATGACATCTCATGCCATAGGAAGGGTCTCAGGTTTGGTATAAGCATTGAGATTTCACATCTCTGCTATCGGAAGGGTCTCAGGATTGGAATGGGAAGGAGTTGGATATCCCATCTCGTTATAAGAAGGGTCTCAGGTTTGGTATTAGAAGCATTGAGCTATCACATCTCATGCTATAGGAAGGGTCTAAGGTTTGGAAGGGGAAGGATTTGTATATCACATCTCAAGTTAACGGACCAGTCTCAGGTTTGGTATTAGAAGCATTGAGATATCAAGTCTCATGGTATAGGATGGGTCTCAGAATTGGAATGGGAAGGAGTTGGATATCACATCTCAAGCTATAGTAAGGGTCTCAGGATTGGAATGGGAAGGACTTGGATATCACATCTCATGTTATAGGAAAGGTCTCAGGTTTGGTATTAGAAGCATTGAGATATCAACTCTCATGGTATAGGACAGGTCTCAGAATTGGAATGGGAAGGAGTTGGATATCACATCTCAAGCTATAGGAAGGGTCTCAGGATTGGAATGGGAAGGAGTTGGATATCACATCTCAAGCTATAGGAAGAGTCTCAGGATTGGAATGGGAAGGAGTTTGATATCACATCTCATGCCATGGTATGGGTCTCAGGTTTTGTAGAAGCATTGGGATATCACATCTCATGCTATCGGAAGGGTATCAGGATTGGATTTGGAAGGAGTTGGATATCCCATCTCGTGCTATAGGAAGGGTCTAAGGTTGGAATGGGAAGGATTTGGATATCACATCTCATGTTATAGGAAGGGTTTCAGGATTGGAATGTGAAGGACTTGGATATCACATCTCATTCTATAGGAAGGCTCTCAGGGTTGGAAGGGGAAGGGGTTGGATATCACATTTCATGTTAGAGGTAGGATCTCAGGTTTGGTATTAGAGGCATTGAGATATCACATCTCATGCTATCAGAAGGGTCTCAGGATTGGAATGGGAAGGAGTTGGATATCACATTTCATGCTAAAGGGAGGGTCTACGGTTCGGAAGGGGAAGGATTTGGATATCACATCTCATGTTATAGGAAGGATCTCAGGTTTGGTATTAGAAGCATTGAGATATCACATCTCATGCTATCGGAAGGGTCTCAGGATTGGAATTTGAAGGATTTGGATATCACATCTCATGCCATAGGAAGGGTCTCAGGTTTGGTATAAGCATTGAGATATCACATCTCTGCTATCGGAAGGGTCTCAGGATTCGATTGGGAAGGAGTTGGATATCCCTTCTCATACTATAGGGTCTCAGGTTGGAATGGGAAGGAGTTGGATATCACATCTCATGTTATAGGAAGGGTCTCAGGATTGGAATGGGAAGGATTTGGATATCACATCTCTTGCTATAGGAAGGGTCTAAGGTTTTTATTAGAAACATTGAGATATCACATCTCATGCTATAGGAAGGGTTTTAGGATTGGAATGGGAAGGATTTGGATATCACATCTCATGCTAAAGGAAGGGTCTCAGGTTTGGAAGGGGAAGGATTTGGATATCATATCTCATGTTATAGGACGGGTCCCAGGTTTGGTATTAGAAGCATTGAGATATCACATCTCATGGTATAGGAAGGGTCTCAGGGTTGGAAGGGGAAGGATTTGGATATCACATCTCATGTTATAGGAAGGATCTCAGGTTTGGTCTTAGAAGCATTGAGATATCACATCTCATGCTATAGGAAGGTTCTCAGGATTGGAATGGGAAGGAGTTGGATATCACATCTCATGCTATAGGAAGGGTCTCAGGAATGGAATGGGAAGGAGTTTTATATGACATCTCATGCCATAGGAAGAATCTCAGGTTTGGTATTAGAAGCATTGAGACATACCATCTCATGTTATAGGAAGGGTCTCAGGATTGGAATGGGAAGGAGTTGGATATCACATCTCATGCTATAGGAAGGGTCTCAGGATTGGAATGGGAAGGAGTTGGATATCACATCTCATGCTATAGGAAGGGTCTCAGGTTTGGTAGAAGCATTGAGATATCACATCTCATGCTATAGGAAGAGTCTCAGGTTTGGGAAGGGAAGGATTTGGATTTCACATCTCATGTTATAGGATGGTTCTCATGTTTGGTTTTTGAAGCATTGAGATATCACATCTCATGCTATCGGAAGGGTCTCAGGTTTGGAATGGGAAGTAGTTGGATATCCCATCTCATGCTATAGGAAGGGTCTCAGGTTGGAATGGGAAGGAGTTGGATTTCACATCTCATGTTATAGGAAAGGTCTCAGGATTGGAATGGGAAATACTTCGATATCACATCTCATGCTATAGGAAGGCTCTCAGGTTTGGAAGGGGAAGGAGTTGGGTATCACATTTCATGTTAGAGGTAGGATCTCAGGTTTGGTATTAGAGGCATTGAGATATCACATCTCATGCTATCAGAAGGGTCTCAGGATTGGAATGGGAAGGAGTTTGATATCACATCTCATGCTAAAGAGAGGGTCTCAGTTTTGGAAGGGGAAGGATTTGGATATCACATCTCGTGTTATAGGAAGGATCTCAGGTTCGGTATTAGAAGAATTGAGATATCACATCTCATGCTATCGGAAGGATCTCAGGTTTGGTATTAGAAGCATTGAAATATCACATCTCATGCTATCAGAACGGTCTCAGGATTGGAATGGGAAGGAGTTTTATATGACATCTCATGCCATAGGAAGGATCTCAGGTTTGGTATTAGAAGCATTGAGACATCACATCTCATGTTATAGGAAGGGTCTCAGGACTGGAATGGGAAGGACTTGGATATCACATCTCATGCTAAAGGGAGGGTCTCAGGTTTAGAAGGTGAAGGATTTGGATATCACATCTCAAGTTATAGGAAGGATCTCAGGTTCGGTATTAGAAGAATTGAGATATCACATCTCATGCTATCGGAAGGATCTCAGGTTTGGTATTAGAAGCATTGAAATATCACATCTCATGCTATCAGAACGGTCTCAGGATTGGAATGGGAAGGAGTTTTATATGACATCTCATGCCATAGGAAGGATCTCAGGTTTGGTATTAGAAGCATTGAGACATCACATCTCATGTTATAGGAAGGGTCTCAGGATTGGAATGGGAAGGAGTTGGATATCACATCTTATGCTATAGGAATGGTCTCAGGTTTGGTATAAGCATTGATATATCACATCTCATGCTATAGGAAGGGTCTCAGGATTGGAATGGGAAGGAGTTGTATATGACATCTCATGCCATAGGAAGGGTCTCAGGTGTGGTATAAGCATTGCGATATCACATCTCTGCTATCGGAAGGGTCTCAGGATTGGAATGGGAAGGAGTTGGATATCCCATCTTATGTTATAGGAAGGGTCTCAGGTTTGATATTAGAAGCATTGAGATATCACATCTCATGTTATAGGAAGGGTCTCAGGACTGGAATGGGAAGGACTTGGATATCACATCTCATGCTATAGGGAGGGTCTCACGTTTGGAAAGGGAAGGAGTTGGATATCACATTTCATGTCAGAGGTAGGATCTCAAGTTTGGTATTAGAGGCATTGAGATATCACATCTCATGCTATCAGAAGGTTCTCAGGATTGGAATGGGAAGGAGTTGTATATGACATCTCATGCCATAGGAAGGGTCTCAGGTTTGGTATAAGCATTGAGATATCACATCTCTGCTATCGGAAGGGTCTCAGGATTGGAATGGGAAGGAGTTGGATATCCCATCTTATGTTATAGGAAGGGTCTCAGGTTTGATATTAGAAGCATGGAGATATCACATCTCATGTTATAGGAATGGTCTCAGGACTGGAATGGGAAGGACTTGGATATCACATCTCATGCTAAAGGGAGGGTCTCAGGTTTGGAAGGTGAAGGATTTGGATATCACATCTCATGTTATAGGAAGGATCTCAGGTTCGGTATTAGAAGCATTGAGATATCACATCTCATGCTATCGGAAGGATCTCAGGTTTGGTATTAGAGGCATTGAGATATCACATCTCATGCTATCGGAAGGGTCTCAGGATTGGAATGGGAAGGAGTTCGATATCACATCTCATGCTAAAGGGAGGGTCTCAGGTTTGGAAGGGGAAGGATTTGGATATCACATCTCATGTTATAGGAAGGATCACAGGTTTGGTATTAGAAGCATTGAGATATCACATCTCATGCTTTCAGAAGGGTCTCAGGATTGGAATGGGAAGGAGTTGGATATCACATTTCATGCTAAAGGGAGGGTCTACGGTTCGGAAAGGGAAGGATTTGGATATCACATCTCATGTTATAGGAAGGATCTCAGGTTTGGTATTAGAAGCATTGAGATATCACATCTCATGCTATCGGAAGGGTCTCAGGTTTGGTATAAGCATTGAGATATCACATCTCTGCTATCGGAAGGGTCTCAGGATTGGAATGGGAAGGACTTGGATATCACAATTCATGTTATAGGAAGGGTCTCAGGTTTGGTATAAGCATTGCGATATCACATCTAATGCTATAGGAAGGGTCTCAGGATTGGAATGGGAAGGAGTTGTATATGACATCTCATGCCATAGGAAGGGTCTCAGGTTTGGTATTAGAAGCATTGAGACATACCATCTCATGTTATAGGAAGGGTCTCAGGACTGGAATGGGAAGGACTTGGATATCACATCTCATGCTAAAGGGAGGGTCTCAGGTTTGGAAGGTGAAGGATTTGGATATCACATCTCATGTTATAGGAAGGATCTCAGGTTAGGTATTAGAAGCATTGAGATATCACATCTCATGCTATCGGAAGGATCTCAGGTTTGGTATTAGAGGCATTGAGATATCACATCTCATGCTATCAGAAGGGTCTCAGGATTGGAATGGGAAGGAGTTGGATATCACATCTCATGCTAAAGGGAGGGTCTCAGGTTTGGAAGGGGAAGGATTTGGATATCACATCTCATGTTATAGGAAGGATCACAGGTTTGGTATTAGAAGCATTGAGATATCACATCTCATGCTATCAGAAGGGTCTCAGGATTGGAATGGGAAGGAGTTGGATATCACATTTCATGCTAAAGGGAGGGTCTACGGTTCGGAAGGGGAAGGATTTGGATATCACATCTCATGTTATAGGAAGGATCTCAGGTTTGGTATTAGAAGCATTGAGATATCACATCTCATGCTATCGGAAGGGTCTCAGGTTTGGTATAAGCATTGAGATATCACATCTCTGCTATCGGAAGGGTCTCAGGATTGGAATGGGAAGGACTTGGATATCACAATTCATGTTGTAAGAAGGGTCTCAGGTTTGGTATTAGAAGCATTGAGATATCACATCTCATGCTATAGGAAGGGTCTCAGGATTGGAATGGGAAGGACTTGGATATCACATCTCATGTTATAGGAAGTGTCTCAGGTTTGGTATTAGAAGCATTGAGATATCACATCTCATGCTATAGGAAGGGTCTCAGGATTGGAATGGGAAGGACTTGGATATCACATCTCATGTTATAGGAAGGGTCTCAGGTTTGGTATTAGAAGCATTGAGATATCACATCTCATGCTATAGGAAGGGTCTCAGGAATGGAATGGGAAGGAGTTGGATATCACATCTCATGATAAAGGAAGGGTCTAAGGTTTGGAAGGGGAAGGATTTGGATATCACATCTCATGTTATTGGACCGGTCTCAGGTTTGGTATTAGAAGCATTGAGATATCAAGTCTCATGGTATAGGACGGGAGTTTGATATCACATCTCATGCCATGGTATGGGTCTCAGGTTTTGTAGAAGCATTGGGATATCACATCTCATGCTATCGGAAGGGTATCAGTATTGGATTTGGAAGGAGTTGGATATCCCATCTCATGCTATAGGAAGGGTCTCAGGTTGGAATAGGAAGGAGTTGGATATCACATCTCATGTTATAGGAAGGGTCTCAGGATTGGAATGGGAAGGACTTGGATATCACATCTCATGCTGTAGGAAGGCTCTCAGGTTTGGAAAGCGAAGGAGTGGGCTATCACATTTCATGTTAGAGGTAGGATCTCAGGTTTGGTATTAGAGGCATTGAGATATCACATCTCATGCTATCAGAAGGGTATCAGGATTGGAATGGGAAGAAGTTGGATATCACATCTCATGCTAAAGGGAGGGTCTCAGGTTTGGAAGGGGAAGGATTTGGATATCACATCTCATGTTATAGGAAGGATCTCAGGTTTGGTATTAGAAGCATTGAGATATCACAACTCATGCTATCGGAAGGATCTCATTTTTGGTATTAGAAGCATTGAGATATCACATCTCATGCTATAGGAAGGGTCCCAGGATTGGAATGCGAAGGAGTTGGATATCACATCTCATGTTATAGGAAGGATCTCAGGTTTGGTATTAGAAGCATTGAGATATCACATCTCATGCTATAGGAAGGGTCTCAGGATTGGAATGGGAAGGAGTTGGATATCATTTCTCATGCTAAAGGAAGGGTCTCAGTTTTGGTAGAAGCATTGAGATATCACATCTCATGCTATAGGAAGGGTCTCAGGATTGGAATGGGAAGGAGTTGGATATCACATCTCATGCTATAGGAAGGGTCTCAGGTTTGGTATAAGCATTGAGATATCACATCTCTGCTATCGGAAGTGTCTCAGGATTGGAATGGGAAGGACTTAGATATCACATCTCATGCTATAGGGAGGGTCTCAGTTTTGATATTAGAAGCATTGAGATATCACATCTCATGCTATCGGAAGGGTCTCAGGATTGGAATGGGAGGAGCTGGATATCACATCTCATGCTAAAGGAAGGGTCTCAGGTTTGGAAGGGGAAGGATTTGGATATCACATCTCATGTTATAGGACGGGTCTCAGGTTTGGTATTAGAAGCATTGAGATATCACATCTCATGCTATAGGAAGTGTGTCAGGATTGGAATGGGAAGGAGTTGGATATCACATCTCATGCTATAGGAAGGGTTTCAGGTTTGGTAGAAGCATTGAGATATCACATCTCATGCTATAGGAAGAGTCTCAGGTTTGGGAAGGGAAGGATTTGGATTTCACATCTCATGTTATAGGATGGTTCTCATGTTTGGTTTTTGAAGCATTGAGATATCACATCTCATGCTATCGGAAGGGTCTCAGGTTTGGAATGGGAAGTAGTTGGATATCACATCTCATGTTATAGGAAGGATCTCAGGTTTGGTATTAGAAGCATTGAGATATCACATCTCATGCTATAGGAAGGGTCTCAGGATTGGAATGTGAAGGATTTGGATATCACATCTCATGCCATAGGAAGGGTCTCAGGTTTGGTATAAACATTGAGATATCACATCTCTGCTATCGGATGGGTCTCAGGATTGGATTGGGAAGGAGTTGGATATCCCTTCTCATACTATAGGGTCTCAGGTTTGAATGGGAAGGAGTTGGATATCACATCTCATGTTATAGGAAGGGTCTCAGGATTGGAATGGGAAGGATTTGGATATCACATCTCTTGCTATAGGAAGGGTCTAAGGTTTTTTATTAGAAACATTGAGATATCACATCTCATGCTATAGGAAGGGTTTTAGGATTGGAATGGGAAGGATTTGGATATCACATCTCATGCTAAAGGAAGGGTCTCAGGTTTGGAAGGGGAAGGATTTGGATATCATATCTCATGTTATAGGACGGGTCCCAGGTTTGGTATTAGAAGCATTGAGATATCACATCTCATGGTATAGGAAGGGTCTCAGGGTTGGAAGGGGAAGGATTTGGATATCACATCTCATGTTATAGGAAGGATCTCAGGTTTGGTCTTAGAAGCATTGAGATATCACATCTCATGCTATAGGAAGGTTCTCAGGATTGGAATGGGAAGGAGTTGGATATCACATCTCATGCTATAGGAAGGGTCTCAGGAATGGAATGGGAAGGAGTTTTATATGACATCTCATGCCATAGGAAGAATCTCAGGTTTGGTATTAGAAGCATTGAGACATACCATCTCATGTTATAGGAAGGGTCTCAGGATTGGAATGGGAAGGAGTTGGATATCACATCTCATGCTATAGGAAGGGTCTCAGGATTGGAATGGGAAGGAGTTGTATATGACATCTCATGCCATAGGAAGGGTCTCAGGTTTGGTATTAGAAGCATTGAGATATCACATCTCATGCTATAGGAAGGGTCCCAGGATTGGAATGCGAAGGAGTTGGATATCACATCTCATGTTATAGGAAGGATCTCAGGTTTGGTATTAGAAGCATTGAGATATCACATCTCATGCTATAGGAAGGGTCTCAGGATTGGAATGGGAAGGAGTTGGATATCACATCTCATGCTAAAGGAAGGGTCTCAGTTTTGGTAGAAGCATTGAGATATCACATCTCATGCTATAGGAAGGGTCTCAGGATTGGAATGGGAAGGAGTTGGATATCACATCTCATGCTATAGGAAGGGTCTCAGGTTTGGTATAAGCATTGAGATATCACATCTCTGCTATCGGAAGGGTCTCAGGATTGGAATGGGAAGGACTTAGATATCACATCTCATGCTATAGGGAGGGTCTCAGTTTTGATATTAGAAGCATTGAGATATCACATCTCATGCTATCGGAAGGGTCTCAGGATTGGAATGGGAGGAGCTGGATACACATCTCATGCTAAAGGAAGGGTCTCAGGTTTGGAAGGGGAAGGATTTGGATATCACATTTCATGTTATAGGACGGGTCTCAGGTTTGGTATTAGAAGCATTGAGATATCACATCTCATGCTATAGGAAGTGTGTCAGGATTGGAATGGGAAGGAGTTGGATATCACATCTCATGCTATAGGAAGGGTTTCAGGTTTGGTAGAAGCATTGAGATATCACATCTCATGCTATAGGAAGGGTCTCAGGATTGGAATGGGAAGGAGTTGGATATCACATCTCATGCTATAGGAAGGGTCTCAGGTTTGGTATAAGCATTGAGATATCACATCTCTGCTATCGGAAGTGTCTCAGGATTGGAATGGGAAGGACTTAGATATCACATCTCATGCTATAGGGAGGGTCTCAGTTTTGATATTAGAAGCATTGAGATATCACATCTCATGCTATCGGAAGGGTCTCAGGATTGGAATGGGAGGAGCTGGATATCACATCTCATGCTAAAGGAAGGGTCTCAGGTTTGGAAGGGGAAGGATTTGGATATCACATCTCATGTTATAGGACGGGTCTCAGGTTTGGTATTAGAAGCATTGAGATATCACATCTCATGCTATAGGAAGTGTGTCAGGATTGGAATGGGAAGGAGTTGGATATCACATCTCATGCTATAGGAAGGGTTTCAGGTTTGGTAGAAGCATTGAGATATCACATCTCATGCTATAGGAAGAGTCTCAGGTTTGGGAAGGGAAGGATTTGGATTTCACATCTCATGTTATAGGATGGTTCTCATGTTTGGTTTTTGAAGCATTGAGATATCACATCTCATGCTATCGGAAGGGTCTCAGGTTTGGAATGGGAAGTAGTTGGATATCACATCTCATGTTATAGGAAGGATCTCAGGTTTGGTATTAGAAGCATTGAGATATCACATCTCATGCTATAGGAAGGGTCTCAGGATTGGAATGTGAAGGATTTGGATATCACATCTCATGCCATAGGAAGGGTCTCAGGTTTGGTATAAACATTGAGATATCACATCTCTGCTATCGGATGGGTCTCAGGATTGGATTGGGAAGGAGTTGGATATCCCTTCTCATACTATAGGGTCTCAGGTTTGAATGGGAAGGAGTTGGATATCACATCTCATGTTATAGGAAGGGTCTCAGGATTGGAATGGGAAGGATTTGGATATCACATCTCTTGCTATAGGAAGGGTCTAAGGTTTTTTATTAGAAACATTGAGATATCACATCTCATGCTATAGGAAGGGTTTTAGGATTGGAATGGGAAGGATTTGGATATCACATCTCATGCTAAAGGAAGGGTCTCAGGTTTGGAAGGGGAAGGATTTGGATATCATATCTCATGTTATAGGACGGGTCCCAGGTTTGGTATTAGAAGCATTGAGATATCACATCTCATGGTATAGGAAGGGTCTCAGGGTTGGAAGGGGAAGGATTTGGATATCACATCTCATGTTATAGGAAGGATCTCAGGTTTGGTCTTAGAAGCATTGAGATATCACATCTCATGCTATAGGAAGGTTCTCAGGATTGGAATGGGAAGGAGTTGGATATCACATCTCATGCTATAGGAAGGGTCTCAGGAATGGAATGGGAAGGAGTTTTATATGACATCTCATGCCATAGGAAGAATCTCAGGTTTGGTATTAGAAGCATTGAGACATACCATCTCATGTTATAGGAAGGGTCTCAGGATTGGAATGGGAAGGAGTTGGATATCACATCTCATGCTATAGGAAGGGTCTCAGGATTGGAATGGGAAGGAGTTGTATATGACATCTCATGCCATAGGAAGGGTCTCAGGTTTGGTATTAGAAGCATTGAGATATCACATCTCATGCTATAGGAAGGGTCCCAGGATTGGAATGCGAAGGAGTTGGATATCACATCTCATGTTATAGGAAGGATCTCAGGTTTGGTATTAGAAGCATTGAGATATCACATCTCATGCTATAGGAAGGGTCTCAGGATTGGAATGGGAAGGAGTTGGATATCACATCTCATGCTAAAGGAAGGGTCTCAGTTTTGGTAGAAGCATTGAGATATCACATCTCATGCTATAGGAAGGGTCTCAGGATTGGAATGGGAAGGAGTTGGATATCACATCTCATGCTATAGGAAGGGTCTCAGGTTTGGTATAAGCATTGAGATATCACATCTCTGCTATCGGAAGGGTCTCAGGATTGGAATGGGAAGGACTTAGATATCACATCTCATGCTATAGGGAGGGTCTCAGTTTTGATATTAGAAGCATTGAGATATCACATCTCATGCTATCGGAAGGGTCTCAGGATTGGAATGGGAGGAGCTGGATACACATCTCATGCTAAAGGAAGGGTCTCAGGTTTGGAAGGGGAAGGATTTGGATATCACATTTCATGTTATAGGACGGGTCTCAGGTTTGGTATTAGAAGCATTGAGATATCACATCTCATGCTATAGGAAGTGTGTCAGGATTGGAATGGGAAGGAGTTGGATATCACATCTCATGCTATAGGAAGGGTTTCAGGTTTGGTAGAAGCATTGAGATATCACATCTCATGCTATAGGAAGAGTCTCAGGTTTGGGAAGGGAAGGATTTGGATTTCACATCTCATGTTATAGGATGGTTCTCATGTTTGGTTTTTGAAGCATTGAGATATCACATCTCATGCTATCGGAAGGGTCTCAGGTTTGGAATGGGAAGTAGTTGGATATCACATCTCATGTTATAGGAAGGATCTCAGGTTTGGTATTAGAAGCATTGAGATATCACATCTCATGCTATAGGAAGGGTCTCAGGATTGGAATGTGAAGGATTTGGATATCACATCTCATGCCATAGGAAGGGTCTCAGGTTTGGTATAAACATTGAGATATCACATCTCTGCTATCGGAAGGGTCTCAGGATTGGATTGGGAAGGAGTTGGATATCCCTTCTCATACTATAGGGTCTCAGGTTGGAATGGGAAGGAGTTGGATATCACATCTCATGTTATAGGAAGGGTCTCAGGATTGGAATGGGAAGGATTTGGATATCACATCTCTTGCTATAGGAAGGGTCTAAGGTTTTTTATTAGAAACATTGAGATATCACATCTCATGCTATAGGAAGGGTTTTAGGATTGGAATGGGAAGGATTTGGATATCACATCTCATGCTAAAGGAAGGGTCTCAGGTTTGGAAGGGGAAGGATTTGGATATCATATCTCATGTTATAGGACGGGTCCCAGGTTTGGTATTAGAAGCATTGAGATATCACATCTCATGGTATAGGAAGGGTCTCAGGGTTGGAAGGGGAAGGATTTGGATATCACATCTCATGTTATAGGAAGGATCTCAGGTTTGGTCTTAGAAGCATTGAGATATCACATCTCATGCTATAGGAAGGTTCTCAGGATTGGAATGGGAAGGAGTTGGATATCACATCTCATGCTATAGGAAGGGTCTCAGGAATGGAATGGGAAGGAGTTTTATATGACATCTCATGCCATAGGAAGAATCTCAGGTTTGGTATTAGAAGCATTGAGACATACCATCTCATGTTATAGGAAGGGTCTCAGGATTGGAATGGGAAGGAGTTGGATATCACATCTCATGCTATAGGAAGGGTCTCAGGATTGGAATGGGAAGGAGTTGTATATGACATCTCATGCCATAGGAAGGGTCTCAGGTTTGGTATAAGCATTGAGATATCACATCTCTGCTATTGGAAGGGTCTCAGGATTGTAATGGGAAGGAGTTGGATATCCCATCTTATGTTATAGGAAGGGTGTCAGGTTTGGTATTAGAAGCATTGAGATATAACATCTCATGCTATAGGAAGGGTCTCAGGATTGGAATGGGAAGGACTTGGATATCACATCTCATGCTATAGGGAGGGTCTCACGTTTGGAAAGGGAAGGAGTTGGATATCACATTTCAAGTTAGAGGTAGGATCTCAGGTTTGGTATTAGAGGCATTGAGATATCACATCCCATGCTATGAGAAGGGTCTCAGGATTGGAATTGGAAGGATTTGGATATCACATCATATGCTAAAGGGAGGGTCTCAGGTTTGGAAGGGGAGGGATTTTGATATCACATCTCATGTTATAGGAAGGATCTCAGGTTTGGTATTAGAAGCATTGAGATATCACATCTCATGCTATCCGAAGGATCTCAGGTTTGGTATTAGAGGGATTGAGATATCACATCTCATGCTATCAGAAGGGTATCAGGATTGGATTTGGAAGTAGTTGGATATCCCATCTCATACTATAGGAAGGGTCTCAGGTTGGAATGGGAAGGAGTTGGATTTCACATCTCATGTTATAGGAAAGGTCTCAGGATTGGAATGGGAAATACTTCGATATCACATCTCATGCTATAGGAAGGCTCTCAGGTTTGGAAGAGGAAGGAGTTGGGTATCACATTTCATGTTAGAGGTAGGATCTCAGGTTTGGTATTAGAGGCATTGAGATATCACATCTCATGCTATCAGAAGGGTCTCAGGATTGGAATGGGAAGGAGTTTGATATCACATCTCATGCTAAAGAGAGGGTCTCAGTTTTGGAAGGGGAAGGATTTGGATATCACATCTCGTGTTATAGGAATGATCTCAGGTTTGGTAATAGAAGAATTGAGATATCACATCTCATGCTATCGGAAGGAACTCAGGTTTGGTATTAGAAGCATTGAAATATCACATCTCATGCTATCAGAACGGTCTCAGGATTGGAATGGGAAGGAGTTTTATATGACATCTCATGCCATAGGAAGGATCTCAGGTTTGGTATTAGAAGCATTGAGACATCACATCTCATGTTATAGGAAGGGTCTCAGGATTGGAATGGGAAGGAGTTGGATATCACATCTTATGCTATAGGAATGGTCTCAGGTTTGGTATAAGCATTTATATATCACATCTCATGCTATAGGAAGGGTCTCAGGATTGGAATTGGAAGGAGTTGTATATGACATCTCATGCCATAGGAAGGGTCTCAGGTTTGGTATAAGCATTGAGATATCACATCTCTGCTATCGGAAGGGTCTCAGGATTGGAATGGGAAGGAGTTGGATATCCCATCTTATGTTATAGGAAGGGTCTCAGGTTTGATATTAGAAGCATTGAGATATCACATCTCATGTTATAGGAAGGGTCTCAGGACTGGAATGGGAAGGACTTGGATATCACATCTCATGCTATAGGGAGGGTCTCACGTTTGGGAAGGAAAGGAGTTGGATATCACATTTCATGTCAGAGGTAGGATCTCAGGTTTGGTATTAGAGGCATTGAGATATCACATCTCATGCTATCAGAAGGGTCTCAGGATTGGAATGGGAAGGAGTTGTATATGACATCTCATGCCATAGGAAGGGTCTCAGGTTTGGTATAAGCATTGAGATATCACATCTCTGCTATCGGAAGGGTCTCAGGATTGGAATGGGAAGGAGTTGGCTATCCCATCTTATGTTATAGGAAGGGTCTCAGGTTTGATATTAGAAGCATGGAGATATCACATCTCATGTTATAGGAAGGGTCTCAGGACTGGAATGGGAAGGACTTGGATATCACATCTCATGCTAAAGGGAGGGTCTCAGGTTTGGAAGGTGAAGGATTTGGATATCACATCTCATGTTATAGGAAGGATCTCAGGTTCGGTATTAGAAGCATTGAGATATCACATCTCATGCTATCGGAAGGATCTCAGGTTTGGTATTAGAGGCATTGAGATATCACATCTCATGCTATCAGAAGGGTCTCAGGATTGGAATGGGAAGGAGTTGGATATCACATCTCATGCTAAAGGGAGGGTCTCAGGTTTGGAAGGGGAAGGATTTGGATATCACATCTCATGTTATAGGAAGGATCACAGGTTTGGTATTAGAAGCATTGAGATATCACATCTCATGCTATCGGAAGGGTCTCAGGATTGGAATGGGAAGGAGTTGGAGATCACATCTCATGCTATAGGAAGGGTCTCAGGTTTGGAACTGGAAGGAGTTGGATATCACATCTCATGTTATAGGAAGAGTCTCAGGTTTGGTATAAGCATTGAGATATCACATCTCATGCTATAGGAAGGGTCTCAGGATTGGAATGGGAAGGAGTTGTATATGACATCTCATGCCATAGGAAGGGTCTCAGGTTTGGTATTAGAAGCATTGAGACATACCATCTCATGTTATAGGAAGGGTCTCAGGACTGGAATGGGAAGGACTTGGATATCACATCTCATGCTAAAGGGAGGGTCTCAAGTTTGGAAGGTGAAGGATTTGGATATCACATCTCATGTTATAGGAAGGATCTCAGGTTCGGTATTAGAAGCATTGAGATATCACATCTCATGCTATCGGAAGGATCTCAGGTTTGGAACTGGAAGGAGTTGGATATCACATCTCATGTTGTAGGAAGAGTCTCATGCTATAGGAAGGGTCTCAGGATTGGAATGGGAAGGAGTTGCATATGACATCTCATGCCATAGGAAGGGTCTCAGGTTTGGTATTAGAAGCATTGACACATACCATCTCATGTTATAGGAAGGGTCTCAGGATTGGAATGGGAAGGAGTTGGATATCACATCTCATGCTATAGGAAGGGTCTCAGGTTTGGAACTGGAAGGAGTTGGATATCACTTCTCATGTTATAGGAAGAGTCTCATGCTATAGGAAGGGTCTCAGGATTGGAATGGGAAGGAGTTGCATATGACATCTCATGCCATAGGAAGGGTCTCAGGTTTGGTATTAGAAGCATTGAGACATACCATCTCATGTTATAGGAAGGGTCTCAGGATTGGAATGGGAAGGAGTTGGATATCACATCTTATGCTATAGGAAGGGTCTCAGGTTTGGTATAAGCATTGAGATATCACATCTCATGCTATAGGAAGGGTCTCAGGATTGGAATGGGAAGGAGGTGTATATGACATCTCATGCCATAGGAAGGGTCTCAGGTTTGGTATAAGCATTGAGATATCACATCTCTGCTATTGGAAGGGTCTCAGGGTTGTAATGGGAAGGAGTTGGATATCCCATCTTATGTTATAGGAAGGGTGTCAGGTTTGGTATTAGAAGCATTAAGATATCACATCTCATGCTATAGGAAGGGTCTCAGGATTGGAATGGGAAGGACTTGGATATCACATCTCATGCTATAGGGAGGGTCTCACGTTTGGAAAGGGAAGGAGTTGGATATCACATTTCATGTTAGAGGTAGGATCTCAGGTTTGGTATTAGAGGCATTGAGATATCACATCTCATGCTATGAGAAGGGTCTCAGGATTGGAATTGGAAGGATTTGGATATCACATCTCATGCTAAAGGGAGGGTCTCAGGTTTGGAAGGGGAAGGATTTTGATATCACATCTCATGTTATAGGAAGGATCTCAGGTTTGGTATTAGAAGCATTGAGATATCACATCTCATGCTATCCGAAGGATCTTAGGTTTGGTATTAGAGGGATTGAGATATCACATCTCATGCTATCGGAAGGGTATCAGGATTGAATTTGGAAGTAGTTGGATATCCCATCTCATGCTATAGGAAGGGTCTCAGGTTGGAATGGGAAGGAGTTGGATATCACATCTCATGTTATAGGAAAGGTCTCAGGATTGGAATGGGAAATACTTCGATATCACATCTCATGCTATAGGAAGGCTCTCAGGTTTGGAAGGGGAAGGAGTTGGGTATCACATTTCATGTTAGAGGTAGGATCTCAGGTTTGGTATTAGAGGCATTGAGATATCACATCTCATGCTATCAGAAGGGTCTCAGGATTGGAATGGGAAGGAGTTTGATATCACATCTCATGCTAAAGGGAGGGTCTCAGTTTTGGAAGGGGAAGGATTTGGATATCACATCTCGTGTTATAGGAATGATCTCAGGTTTGGTATTAGAAGAATTGAGATATCACATCTCATGCTATCGGAAGGATCTCAGGTTTGGTATTGGAAGCATTGAAATATCACATCTCATGCTATCAGAATGGTCTCAGGATTGGAATGGGAAGGAGTTTTATATGACATATCATGCCATAGGAAGGATCTCAGGTTTGGTATTAGAAGCATTGAGATATGAAGTCTCATGGTATAGGACGGGAGTTTGATATCACATCTCATGCCATGGTATGGGTCTCAGGTTTTGTAGAAGCATTGGGATATCACATCTCATGCTATCGGAAGGGTATCAGGATTGGATTTGGAAGGAGTTGGATATCCCATCTCATGCTATAGGAAGGGTCTCAGGTTGGAATAGGAAGGAGTTGGATTTCACATCTCATGTTATAGGAAGGGTCTCAGGATTGGAATGGGAAGGACTTGGATATCACATCTCATGCTGTAGGAAGGCTCTCAGGTTTGGAAAGGGATGGAGTGGGCTATCACATTTCATGTTAGAGGTAGGATCTCAGGTTTGGTATTAGAGGCATTGAGATATCACATCTCATGCTATCAGAAGGGTATCAGGATTGGAATGGGAAGGAGTTGGATATCACATCTCATGCTAAAGGGAGGGTCTCAGGTTTGGAAGGGGAAGGATTTGGATATCACATCTCATGTTATAGGAAGGATCACAGGTTTGGTATTAGAAGCATTGAGATATCACAACTCATGTTATAGGAAGGATCTCAGGTTTGGTATTAGAAGCATTGAGATATCACATCTCATGCTATAGGAAGGGTCTCAGGATTGGAATGGGAAGGAGTTGGATATCACATCTCATGCTAAAGGAAGGGTCTCAGTTTTGGTAGAAGCATTGAGATATCACATCTCATGCTATAGAAAGGGTCTCAGGATTGGAATGGGAAGGAGTTGGATATCACATCTCATGCTGTAGGAAGGGTCTCAGGTTTGGTATAAGCATTGAGATATCACATCTCTGCTATCGGAAGGGTCTCAGGATTGGAATGGGAAGGACTTATATATCACATCTCATGCTATAGGGAGGGTCTCAGTTTTGATATTAGAAGCATTGAGATATCACATCTCATGCTATCGGAAGGGTCTCAGGATTGGAATGGGAGGAGCTGGATATCACATCTGATGCTAAAGGAAGGGTCTCAGGTTTGGAAGGGGAAGGATTTGGATATCACATCTCATGTTATAGGACGGGTCTCAGGTTTGGTATTAGAAGCATTGAGATATCACATCTCATGCTATAGGAAGTGTGTCAGGATTGGAATGGGAAGGAGTTGGATATCACATCTCATGCTATAGGAAGGGTTTCAGGTTTGGTAGAAGCATTGAGATATCACATCACATGCTATAGGAAGAGTCTCAGGTTTGGGAAGGGAAGGATTTGGATTTCACATCTCATGTTATAGGATGGTTCTCATGTTTGGTTTTTGAAGCATTGAGATATCACAGCTCATGCTATCGGAAGGGTCTCAGGTTTGGAATGGGAAGTAGTTGGATATCACATCTCATGTTATAGGAAGGATCTCAGGTTTGGTATTAGAAGCATTGAGATATCACATCTCATGCTATAGGAAGGGTCTCAGGATTGGAATGTGAAGGATTTGGATATCACATCTCATGCCATAGGAAGGGTCTCAGGTTTGGTATAAGCAATGAGATATCACATCTCTGCTATCGGAAGGGTCTCAGGATTGGATTGGGAAGGAGTTGGATATCCCTTCTCATACTATAGGGTCTCAGGTTGGAATGGGAAGGAGTTGGATATCACATCTCATGCTGTAGGAAGGCTCTCAGGTTTGGAAAGGGATGGAGTGGGCTATCACATTTCATGTTAGAGGTAGGATCTCAGGTTTGGTATTAGAGGCATTGAGATATCACATCTCATGCTATCAGAAGGGTATCAGGATTGGAATGGGAAGGAGTTGGATATCACATCTCATGCTAAAGGGAGGGTCTCAGGTTTGGAAGGGGAAGGATTTGGATATCACATCTCATGTTATAGGAAGGATCACAGGTTTGGTATTAGAAGCATTGAGATATCACAACTCATGTTATAGGAAGGATCTCAGGTTTGGTATTAGAAGCATTGAGATATCACATCTCATGCTATAGGAAGGGTCTCAGGATTGGAATGGGAAGGAGTTGGATATCACATCTCATGCTAAAGGAAGGGTCTCAGTTTTGGTAGAAGCATTGAGATATCACATCTCATGCTATAGAAAGGGTCTCAGGATTGGAATGGGAAGGAGTTGGATATCACATCTCATGCTGTAGGAAGGGTCTCAGGTTTGGTATAAGCATTGAGATATCACATCTCTGCTATCGGAAGGGTCTCAGGATTGGAATGGGAAGGACTTATATATCACATCTCATGCTATAGGGAGGGTCTCAGTTTTGATATTAGAAGCATTGAGATATCACATCTCATGCTATCGGAAGGGTCTCAGGATTGGAATGGGAGGAGCTGGATATCACATCTGATGCTAAAGGAAGGGTCTCAGGTTTGGAAGGGGAAGGATTTGGATATCACATCTCATGTTATAGGACGGGTCTCAGGTTTGGTATTAGAAGCATTGAGATATCACATCTCATGCTATAGGAAGTGTGTCAGGATTGGAATGGGAAGGAGTTGGATATCACATCTCATGCTATAGGAAGGGTTTCAGGTTTGGTAGAAGCATTGAGATATCACATCTCATGCTATAGGAAGAGTCTCAGGTTTGGGAAGGGAAGGATTTGGATTTCACATCTCATGTTATAGGATGGTTCTCATGTTTGGTTTTTGAAGCATTGAGATATCACAGCTCATGCTATCGGAAGGGTCTCAGGTTTGGAATGGGAAGTAGTTGGATATCACATCTCATGTTATAGGAAGGATCTCAGGTTTGGTATTAGAAGCATTGAGATATCACATCTCATGCTATAGGAAGGGTCTCAGGATTGGAATGTGAAGGATTTGGATATCACATCTCATGCCATAGGAAGGGTCTCAGGTTTGGTATAAGCAATGAGATATCACATCTCTGCTATCGGAAGGGTCTCAGGATTGGATTGGGAAGGAGTTGGATATCCCTTCTCATACTATAGGGTCTCAGGTTGGAATGGGAAGGAGTTGGATATCACATCTCATGTTATAGGAAGGGTCTCAGGATTGGAATGGGAAGGATTTGGATATCACATCTCTTGCTATAGGAAGGGTCTAAGGTTTTTTTATTAGAAACATTGAGATATCACATCTCATGCTATAGGAAGGGTTTTAGGATTGGAATGGGAAGGATTTGGATATCACATCTCATGTTATAGGACGGGTCCCAGGTTTGGTATTAGAAGCATTGAGATATCACGTCTCATGGTATAGGAAGGGTCTCAGGGTTGGAAGGGGAAGGATTTGGATATCACATCTCATGTTATAGGAAGGATCTCAGGTTTGGCCTTAGAAGCATTGAGATATCACATCTCATGGTATAGGAAGGTTCTCAGGATTGGAATGGGAAGTAGTTGGATATCACATCTCATGCTATAGGAAGGGTCTCAGGAATGGAATGGGAAGGAGTTTTATATGACATCTCATGCCATAGGAAGAATCTCAGGTTTGGTATTAGAAGCATTGAGACATACCATCTCATGTTATAGGAAGGGTCTCAGGATTGGAATGGGAAGGAGTTGGATATCACATCTCATGCTATAGGAAGGGTCTCAGGATTGGAATGGGAAGGAGTTGGATATCACATCTCATGCTATAGGAAGGGTCTCAGGTTTGGTAGAAGCATTGAGATATCACATCTCATGCTATAGGAAGAGTCTCAGGTTTGGGAAGGGAAGGATTTGGATTTCACATCTCATGTTATAGGATGGTTCTCATGTTTGGTTTTTGAAGCATTGAGATATCACAACTCATGCTATCGGAAGGGTCTCAGGTTTGGAATGGGAAGTAGTTGGATATCCCATCTCATGCTATAGGAAGGGTCTCAGGTTGGAATGGGAAGGAGTTGGATTTCACATCTCATGTTATAGGAAAGGTCTCAGGATTGGAATGGGAAATACTTCGATATCACATCTCATGCTATAGGAAGGCTCTCAGGTTTGGAAGGGGAAGGAGTTGGGTATCACATTTCATGTTAGAGGTAGGATCTCAGGTTTGGTATTAGAGGCATTGAGATATCACATCTCATGCTATCAGAAGGGTCTCAGGATTGGAATGGGAAGGAGTTTGATATCACATCTCATGCTAAAGAGAGGGTCTCAGTTTTGGAAGAAGAAGGATTTGGATATCACATCTCGTGTTATAGGAATGATCTCAGGTTTGGTATTAGAAGAATTGAGATATCACATCTCATGCTATCGGAAGGATCTCAGGTTTGGTATTAGAAGCATTGAAATATCACATCTCATGCTATCAGAACGGTCTCAGGATTGGAATGGGAAGGAGTTTTATATGACATCTCATGCCATAGGAAGGATCTCAGGTTTGGTATTAGAAGCATTGAGACATCACATCTCATGTTATAGGAAGGGTCTCAGGATTGGAATGGGAAGGAGTTGGATATCACATCTTCTGCTATAGGAATGGTCTCAGGTTTGGTATAAGCATTGATATATCACATCTCATGCTATAGGAAGGGTCTCAGGATTGGAATGGGAAGGAGTTGTATATGACATCTCATGCCATAGGAAGGGTCTCAGGTTTGGTATAAGCATTGAGATATCACATCTCTGCTATCGGAAGGGTCTCAGGATTGGAATGGGAAGGAGTTGATATCCCATCTTATGTTATAGGAAGGGTCTCAGGTTTGATATTAGAAGCATTGAGATATCACATCTCATGTTATAGGAAGGGTCTCAGGACTGGAATGGGAAGGACTTGGATATCACATCTCATGCTATAGGGAGGGTCTCACGTTTGGAAAGGGAAGGAGTTGGATATCACATTTCATGTCAGAGGTAGGATCTCAAGTTTGGTATTAGAGGCATTGAGATATCACATCTCATGCTATCAGAAGGGTCTCAGGATTGGAATGGGAAGGAGTTGTATATGACATCTCATGCCATAGGAAGGGTCTCAGGTTTGGTATAAGCATTGAGATATCACATCTCTGCTATCGGAAGGGTCTCAGGATTGGAATGGGAAGGACTTGGATATCACATCTCATGCTAAAGGGAGGGTCTCAGGTTTGGAAGGTGAAGGATTTGGATATCACATCTCATGTTATAGGAAGGATCTCAGGTTCGGTATTAGAAGCATTGAGATATCACATCTCATGCTATCGGAAGGATCTCAGGTTTGGTATTAGAGGCATTGAGATATCACATCTCATGCTATCAGAAGGGTCTCAGGATTGGAATGGGAAGGAGTTGGATATCACATCTCATGCTAAAGGGAGGGTCTCAGGTTTGGAAGGGGAAGGATTTGGATATCACATCTCATGTTATAGGAAGGATCACAGGTTTGGTATTAGAAGCATTGAGATATCACATCTCATGCTATCAGAAGGGTCTCAGGATTGGAATGGGAAGGAGTTGGAGATCACATCTCATGCTATAGGAAGGGTCTCAGGTTTGGAACTGGAAGGAGTTGGATATCACATCTCATGTTATAGGAAGAGTCTCAGGTTTGGTATAAGCATTGAGATATCACATCTCATGCTATAGGAAGGGTCTCAGGATTGGAATGGGAAGGAGTTGTATATGACATCTCATGCCATAGGAAGGGTCTCAGGTTTGGTATTAGAAGCATTGAGACATACCATCTCATGTTATAGGAAGGGTCTCAGGACTGGAATGGGAAGGACTTGGATATCACATCTCATGCTAAAGGGAGGGTCTCAAGTTTGGAAGGTGAAGGATTTGGATATCACATCTCATGTTATAGGAAGGATCTCAGGTTCGGTATTAGAAGCATTGAGATATCACATCTCATGCTATCGGAAGGATCTCAGGTTTGGTATTAGAGGCATTGAGATATCACATCTCATGCTATCAGAAGGGTCTCAGGATTGGAATGGGAAGGAGTTGAATATCACATCTCATGCTAAAGGGAGGGTCTCAGGTTTGGAAGGGGAATGATTTGGATATCACATCTCATGTTATAGGAAGGATCACAGGTTTGGTATTAGAAGCATTGAGATATCACATCTCATGCTATCGGAAGGATCTCAGGTTTGGAACTGGAAGGAGTTGGATATCACATCTCATGTTATAGGAAGAGTCTCATGCTATAGGAAGGGTCTCAGGATTGGAATGGGAAGGAGTTGCATATGACATCTCATGCCATAGGAAGGGTCTCAGGTTTGGTATTAGAAGCATTGACACATACCATCTCATGTTATAGGAAGGGTCTCAGGATTGGAATGGGAAGGAGTTGGATATCACATCTCATGCTATAGGAAGGGTCTCAGGTTTGGAACTGGAAGGAGTTGGATATCACATCTCATGTTATAGGAAGAGTCTCATGCTATAGGAAGGGTCTCAGGATTGGAATGGGAAGGAGTTGCATATGACATCTCATGCCATAGGAAGGGTCTCAGGTTTGGTATTAGAAGCATTGAGACATACCATCTCATGTTATAGGAAGGGTCTCAGGATTGGAATGGGAAGGAGTTGGATATCACATCTTATGCTATAGGAAGGGTCTCAGGTTTGGTATAAGCATTGAGATATCACATCTCATGCTATAGGAAGGGTCTCAGGATTGGAATGGGAAGGAGGTGTATATGACATCTCATGCCATAGGAAGGGTCTCAGGTTTGGTATAAGCATTGAGATATCACATCTCTGCTATTGGAAGGGTCTCAGGGTTGTAATGGGAAGGAGTTGGATATCCCATCTTATGTTATAGGAAGGGTGTCAGGTTTGGTATTAGAAGCATTAAGATATCACATCTCATGCTATAGGAAGGGTCTCAGGATTGGAATGGGAAGGACTTGGATATCACATCTCATGCTATAGGGAGGGTCTCACGTTTGGAAAGGGAAGGAGTTGGATATCACATTTCATGTTAGAGGTAGGATCTCAGGTTTGGTATTAGAGGCATTGAGATATCACATCTCATGCTGTGAGAAGGGTCTCAGGATTGGAATTGGAAGGATTTGGATATCACATCTCATGCTAAAGGGAGGGTCTCAGGTTTGGAAGGGCAAGGATTTTGATATCACATCTCATGTTATAGGAAGGATCTCAGGTTTGGTATTAGAAGCATTGAGATATCACATCTCATGCTATCCGAAGGATCTCAGGTTTGGTATTAGAGGGATTGAGATATCACATCTCATGCTATAGGAAGGGTCTCAGGATTGGAATGTGAAGGATTTGGATATCACATCTCATGCCATAGGAAGGGTCTCAGGTTTGGTATAAGCAATGAGATATCACATCTCTGCTATCGGAAGGGTCTCAGGATTGGATTGGGAAGGAGTTGGATATCCCTTCTCATACTATAGGGTCTCAGGTTGGAATGGGAAGGAGTTGGATATCACATCTCATGTTATAGGAAGGGTCTCAGGATTGGAATGGGAAGGATTTGGATATCACATCTCTTGCTATAGGAAGGGTCTAAGGTTTTTTTATTAGAAACATTGAGATATCACATCTCATGCTATAGGAAGGGTTTTAGGATTGGAATGGGAAGGATTTGGATATCACATCTCATGTTATAGGACGGGTCCCAGGTTTGGTATTAGAAGCATTGAGATATCACATCTCATGGTATAGGAAGGGTCTCAGGGTTGGAAGGGGAAGGATTTGGATATCACATCTCATGTTATAGGAAGGATCTCAGGTTTGGCCTTGGAAGCATTGAGATATCACATCTCATGCTATAGGAAGGTTCTCAGGATTGGAATGGGAAGTAGTTGGATATCACATCTCATGCTATAGGAAGGGTCTCAGGAATGGAATGGGAAGGAGTTTTATATGACATCTCATGCCATAGGAAGAATCTCAGGTTTGGTATTAGAAGCATTGAGACATACCATCTCATGTTATAGGAAGGGTCTCAGGATTGGAATGGGAAGGAGTTGGATATCACATCTCATGCTATAGGAAGGGTCTCAGGATTGGATTGGGAAGGAGTTGGATATCACATCTCATGCTATAGGAAGGGTTTCAGGTTTGGTAGAAGCATTGAGATATCACATCTCATGCTATAGGAAGAGTCTCAGGTTTGGGAAGGGAAGGATTTGGATTTCACATCTCATGTTATAGGATGGTTCTCATGTTTGGTTTTTGAAGCATTGAGATATCACAACTCATGCTATCGGAAGGGTCTCAGGTTTGGAATGGGAAGTAGTTGGATATCCCATCTCATGCTATAGGAAGGGTCTCAGGTTGGAATGGGAAGGAGTTGGATTTCACATCTCATGTTATAGGAAAGGTCTCAGGATTGGAATGGGAAATACTTCGATATCACATCTCATGCTATAGGAAGGCTCTCAGGTTTGGAAGGGGAAGGAGTTGGGTATCACATTTCATGTTAGAGGTAGGATCTCAGGTTTGGTATTAGAGGCATTGAGATATCACATCTCATGCTATCAGAAGGGTCTCAGGATTGGAATGGGAAGGAGTTTGATATCACATCTCATGCTAAAGAGAGGGTCTCAGTTTTGGAAGAAGAAGGATTTGGATATCACATCTCGTGTTATAGGAATGATCTCAGGTTTGGTATTAGAAGAATTGAGATATCACATCTCATGCTATCGGAAGGATCTCAGGTTTGGTATTAGAAGCATTGAAATATCACATCTCATGCTATCAGAACGGTCTCAGGATTGGAATGGGAAGGAGTTTTATATGACATCTCATGCCATAGGAAGGATCTCAGGTTTGGTATTAGAAGCATTGAGACATCACATCTCATGTTATAGGAAGGGTCTCAGGATTGGAATGGGAAGGAGTTGGATATCACATCTTCTGCTATAGGAATGGTCTCAGGTTTGGTATAAGCATTGATATATCACATCTCATGCTATAGGAAGGGTCTCAGGATTGGAATGGGAAGGAGTTGTATATGACATCTCATGCCATAGGAAGGGTCTCAGGTTTGGTATAAGCATTGAGATATCACATCTCTGCTATCGGAAGGGTCTCAGGATTGGAATGGGAAGGAGTTGGATATCCCATCTTATGTTATAGGAAGGGTCTCAGGTTTGATATTAGAAGCATTGAGATATCACATCTCATGTTATAGGAAGGGTCTCAGGACTTGAATGGGAAGGACTTGGATATCACATCTCATGCTATAGGGAGGGTCTCACGTTTGGAAAGGGAAGGAGTTGGATATCACATTTCATGTCAGAGGTAGGATCTCAAGTTTGGTATTAGAGGCATTGAGATATCACATCTCATGCTATCAGAAGGGTCTCAGGATTGGAATGGGAAGGAGTTGTATATGACATCTCATGCCATAGGAAGGGTCTCAGGTTTGGTATAAGCATTGAGATATCACATCTCTGCTATCGGAAGGGTCTCAGGATTGGAATGGGAAGGACTTGGATATCACATCTCATGCTAAAGGGAGGGTCTCAGGTTTGGAAGGTGAAGGATTTGGATATCACATCTCATGTTATAGGAAGGATCTCAGGTTCGGTATTAGAAGCATTGAGATATCACATCTCATGCTATCGGAAGGATCTCAGGTTTGGTATTAGAGGCATTGAGATATCACATCTCATGCTATCAGAAGGGTCTCAGGATTGGAATGGGAAGGAGTTGGATATCACATCTCATGCTAAAGGGAGGGTCTCAGGTTTGGAAGGGGAAGGATTTGGATATCACATCTCATGTTATAGGAAGGATCACAGGTTTGGTATTAGACGCATTGAGATATCACATCTCATGCTATCAGAAGGGTCTCAGGATTGGAATGGGAAGGAGTTGGAGATCACATCTCATGCTATAGGAAGGGTCTCAGGTTTGGAACTGAAAGGAGTTGGATATCACATCTCATGTTATAGGAAGAGTCTCAGGTTTGGTATAAGCATTGAGATATCACATCTCATGCTATAGGAAGGGTCTCAGGATTGGAATGGGAAGGAGTTGTATATGACATCTCATGCCATAGGAAGGGTCTCAGGTTTGGTATTAGAAGCATTGAGACATACCATCTCATGTTATAGGAAGGGTCTCAGGACTGGAATGGGAAGGACTTGGATATCATATCTCATGCTAAAGGGAGGGTCTCAAGTTTGGAAGGTGAAGGATTTGGATATCACATCTCATGTTATAGGAAGGATCTCAGGTTCGGTATTAGAAGCATTGAGATATCACATCTCATGCTATCGGAAGGATCTCAGGTTTGGTATTAGAGGCATTGAGATATCACATCTCATGCTATCAGAAGGGTCTCAGGATTGGAATGGGAAGGAGTTGAATATCACATCTCATGCTAAAGGGAGGGTCTCAGGTTTGGAAGGGGAATGATTTGGATATCACATCTCATGTTATAGGAAGGATCACAGGTTTGGTATTAGAAGCATTGAGATATCACATCTCATGCTATAGGAAGGGTTTTAGGATTGGAATGGGAAGGATTTGGATATCACATCTCATGTTATAGGACGGGTCCCAGGTTTGGTATTAGAAGCATTGAGATATCACATCTCATGGTATAGGAAGGGTCTCAGGGTTGGAAGGGGAAGGATTTGGATATCACATCTCATGTTATAGGAAGGATCTCAGGTTTGGCCTTGGAAGCATTGAGATATCACATCTCATGCTATAGGAAGGTTCTCAGGATTGGAATGGGAAGTAGTTGGATATCACATCTCATGCTATAGGAAGGGTCTCAGGAATGGAATGGGAAGGAGTTTTATATGACATCTCATGCCATAGGAAGAATCTCAGGTTTGGTATTAGAAGCATTGAGACATACCATCTCATGTTATAGGAAGGGTCTCAGGATTGGAATGGGAAGGAGTTGGATATCACATCTCATGCTATAGGAAGGGTCTCAGGATTGGATTGGGAAGGAGTTGGATATCACATCTCATGCTATAGGAAGGGTTTCAGGTTTGGTAGAAGCATTGAGATATCACATCTCATGCTATAGGAAGAGTCTCAGGTTTGGGAAGGGAAGGATTTGGATTTCACATCTCATGTTATAGGATGGTTCTCATGTTTGGTTTTTGAAGCATTGAGATATCACAACTCATGCTATCGGAAGGGTCTCAGGTTTGGAATGGGAAGTAGTTGGATATCCCATCTCATGCTATAGGAAGGGTCTCAGGTTGGAATGGGAAGGAGTTGGATTTCACATCTCATGTTATAGGAAAGGTCTCAGGATTGGAATGGGAAATACTTCGATATCACATCTCATGCTATAGGAAGGCTCTCAGGTTTGGAAGGGGAAGGAGTTGGGTATCACATTTCATGTTAGAGGTAGGATCTCAGGTTTGGTATTAGAGGCATTGAGATATCACATCTCATGCTATCAGAAGGGTCTCAGGATTGGAATGGGAAGGAGTTTGATATCACATCTCATGCTAAAGAGAGGGTCTCAGTTTTGGAAGAAGAAGGATTTGGATATCACATCTCGTGTTATAGGAATGATCTCAGGTTTGGTATTAGAAGAATTGAGATATCACATCTCATGCTATCGGAAGGATCTCAGGTTTGGTATTAGAAGCATTGAAATATCACATCTCATGCTATCAGAACGGTCTCAGGATTGGAATGGGAAGGAGTTTTATATGACATCTCATGCCATAGGAAGGATCTCAGGTTTGGTATTAGAAGCATTGAGACATCACATCTCATGTTATAGGAAGGGTCTCAGGATTGGAATGGGAAGGAGTTGGATATCACATCTTCTGCTATAGGAATGGTCTCAGGTTTGGTATAAGCATTGATATATCACATCTCATGCTATAGGAAGGGTCTCAGGATTGGAATGGGAAGGAGTTGTATATGACATCTCATGCCATAGGAAGGGTCTCAGGTTTGGTATAAGCATTGAGATATCACATCTCTGCTATCGGAAGGGTCTCAGGATTGGAATGGGAAGGAGTTGGATATCCCATCTTATGTTATAGGAAGGGTCTCAGGTTTGATATTAGAAGCATTGAGATATCACATCTCATGTTATAGGAAGGGTCTCAGGACTTGAATGGGAAGGACTTGGATATCACATCTCATGCTATAGGGAGGGTCTCACGTTTGGAAAGGGAAGGAGTTGGATATCACATTTCATGTCAGAGGTAGGATCTCAAGTTTGGTATTAGAGGCATTGAGATATCACATCTCATGCTATCAGAAGGGTCTCAGGATTGGAATGGGAAGGAGTTGTATATGACATCTCATGCCATAGGAAGGGTCTCAGGTTTGGTATAAGCATTGAGATATCACATCTCTGCTATCGGAAGGGTCTCAGGATTGGAATGGGAAGGACTTGGATATCACATCTCATGCTAAAGGGAGGGTCTCAGGTTTGGAAGGTGAAGGATTTGGATATCACATCTCATGTTATAGGAAGGATCTCAGGTTCGGTATTAGAAGCATTGAGATATCACATCTCATGCTATCGGAAGGATCTCAGGTTTGGTATTAGAGGCATTGAGATATCACATCTCATGCTATCAGAAGGGTCTCAGGATTGGAATGGGAAGGAGTTGGATATCACATCTCATGCTAAAGGGAGGGTCTCAGGTTTGGAAGGGGAAGGATTTGGATATCACATCTCATGTTATAGGAAGGATCACAGGTTTGGTATTAGACGCATTGAGATATCACATCTCATGCTATCAGAAGGGTCTCAGGATTGGAATGGGAAGGAGTTGGAGATCACATCTCATGCTATAGGAAGGGTCTCAGGTTTGGAACTGAAAGGAGTTGGATATCACATCTCATGTTATAGGAAGAGTCTCAGGTTTGGTATAAGCATTGAGATATCACATCTCATGCTATAGGAAGGGTCTCAGGATTGGAATGGGAAGGAGTTGTATATGACATCTCATGCCATAGGAAGGGTCTCAGGTTTGGTATTAGAAGCATTGAGACATACCATCTCATGTTATAGGAAGGGTCTCAGGACTGGAATGGGAAGGACTTGGATATCATATCTCATGCTAAAGGGAGGGTCTCAAGTTTGGAAGGTGAAGGATTTGGATATCACATCTCATGTTATAGGAAGGATCTCAGGTTCGGTATTAGAAGCATTGAGATATCACATCTCATGCTATCGGAAGGATCTCAGGTTTGGTATTAGAGGCATTGAGATATCACATCTCATGCTATCAGAAGGGTCTCAGGATTGGAATGGGAAGGAGTTGAATATCACATCTCATGCTAAAGGGAGGGTCTCAGGTTTGGAAGGGGAATGATTTGGATATCACATCTCATGTTATAGGAAGGATCACAGGTTTGGTATTAGAAGCATTGAGATATCACATCTCATGCTATCGGAAGGATCTCAGGTTTGGAACTGGAAGGAGTTGGATATCACATCTCATGTTATAGGAAGAGTCTCATGCTATAGGAAGGGTCTCAGGATTGGAATGGGAAGGAGTTGCATATGACATCTCATGCCATAGGAAGGGTCTCAGGTTTGGTATTAGAAGCATTGACACATACCATCTCATGTTATAGGAAGGGTCTCAGGATTGGAATGGGAAGGAGTTGGATATCACATCTCATGCTATAGGAAGGGTCTCAGGTTTGGAACTGGAAGGAGTTGGATATCACATCTCATGTTATAGGAAGAGTCTCATGCTATAGGAAGGGTCTCAGGATTGGAATGGGAAGGAGTTGCATATGACATCTCATGCCATAGGAAGGGTCTCAGGTTTGGTATTAGAAGCATTGAGACATACCATCTCATGTTATAGGAAGGGTCTCAGGATTGGAATGGGAAGGAGTTGGATATCACATCTTATGCTATAGGAAGGGTCTCAGGTTTGGTATAAGCATTGAGATATCACATCTCATGCTATAGGAAGGGTCTCAGGATTGGAATGGGAAGGAGGTGTATATGACATCTCATGCCATAGGAAGGGTCTCAGGTTTGGTATAAGCATTGAGATATCACATCTCTGCTATTGGAAGGGTCTCAGGGTTGTAATGGGAAGGAGTTGGATATCCCATCTTATGTTATAGGAAGGGTGTCAGGTTTGGTATTAGAAGCATTAAGATATCACATCTCATGCTATAGGAAGGGTCTCAGGATTGGAATGGGAAGGACTTGGATATCACATCTCATGCTATAGGGAGGGTCTCACGTTTGGAAAGGGAAGGAGTTGGATATCACATTTCATGTTAGAGGTAGGATCTCAGGTTTGGTATTAGAGGCATTGAGATATCACATCTCATGCTGTGAGAAGGGTCTCAGGATTGGAATTGGAAGGATTTGGATATCACATCTCATGCTAAAGGGAGGGTCTCAGGTTTGGAAGGGGAAGGATTTTGATATCACATCTCATGTTATAGGAAGGATCTCAGGTTTGGTATTAGAAGCATTGAGATATCACATCTCATGCTATCCGAAGGATCTTAGGTTTGGTATTAGAGGGATTGAGATATCACATCTCATGCTATCGGAAGGGTATCAGGATTGAATTTGGAAGTAGTTGGATATCCCATCTCATGCTATAGGAAGGGTCTCAGGTTGGAATGGGAAGGAGTTGGATATCACATCTCATGTTATAGGAAAGGTCTCAGGATTGGAATGGGAAATACTTCGATATCACATCTCATGCTATAGGAAGGCTCTCAGGTTTGGAAGGGGAAGGAGTTGGGTATCACATTTCATGTTAGAGGTAGGATCTCAGGTTTGGTATTAGAGGCATTGAGATATCACATCTCATGCTATCAGAAGGGTCTCAGGATTGGAATGGGAAGGAGTTTGATATCACATCTCATGCTAAAGGGAGGGTCTCAGTTTTGGAAGGGGAAGGATTTGGATATCACATCTCGTGTTATAGGAATGATCTCAGGTTTGGTATTAGAAGAATTGAGATATCACATCTCATGCTATCGGAAGGATCTCAGGTTTGGTATTGGAAGCATTGAAATATCACATCTCATGCTATCAGAATGGTCTCAGGATTGGAATGGGAAGGAGTTTTATATGACATATCATGCCATAGGAAGGATCTCAGGTTTGGTATTAGAAGCATTGAGATATCAAGTCTCATGGTATAGGACGGGAGTTTGATATCACATCTCATGCCATGGTATGGGTCTCAGGTTTTGTAGAAGCATTGGGATATCACATCTCATGCTATCGGAAGGGTATCAGGATTGGATTTGGAAGGAGTTGGATATCCCATCTCATGCTATAGGAAGGGTCTCAGGTTGGAATAGGAAGGAGTTGGATTTCACATCTCATGTTATAGGAAGGGTCTCAGGATTGGAATGGGAAGGACTTGGATATCACATCTCATGCTGTAGGAAGGCTCTCAGGTTTGGAAAGGGATGGAGTGGGCTATCACATTTCATGTTAGAGGTAGGATCTCAGGTTTGGTATTAGAGGCATTGAGATATCACATCTCATGCTATCAGAAGGGTATCAGGATTGGAATGGGAAGGAGTTGGATATCACATCTCATGCTAAAGGGAGGGTCTCAGGTTTGGAAGGGGAAGGATTTGGATATCACATCTCATGTTATAGGAAGGATCACAGGTTTGGTATTAGAAGCATTGAGATATCACAACTCATGTTATAGGAAGGATCTCAGGTTTGGTATTAGAAGCATTGAGATATCACATCTCATGCTATAGGAAGGGTCTCAGGATTGGAATGGGAAGGAGTTGGATATCACATCTCATGCTAAAGGAAGGGTCTCAGTTTTGGTAGAAGCATTGAGATATCACATCTCATGCTATAGGAAGGGTCTCAGGATTGGAATGGGAAGGAGTTGGATATCACATCTCATGCTGTAGGAAGGGTCTCAGGTTTGGTATAAGCATTGAGATATCACATCTCTGCTATCGGAAGGGTCTCAGGATTGAAATGGGAAGGACTTATATATCACATCTCATGCTATAGGGAGGGTCTCAGTTTTGATATTAGAAGCATTGAGATATCACATCTCATGCTATCGGAAGGGTCTCAGGATTGGAATGGGAGGAGCTGGATATCACATCTGATGCTAAAGGAAGGGTCTCAGGTTTGGAAGGGGAAGGATTTGGATATCACATCTCATGTTATAGGACGGGTCTCAGGTTTGGTATTAGAAGCATTGAGATATCACATCTCATGCTATAGGAAGTGTGTCAGGATTGGAATGGGAAGGAGTTGGATATCACATCTCATGCTATAGGAAGGGTTTCAGGTTTGGTAGAAGCATTGAGATATCACATCTCATGCTATAGGAAGAGTCTCAGGTTTGGGAAGGGAAGGATTTGGATTTCACATCTCATGTTATAGGATGGTTCTCATGTTTGGTTTTTGAAACATTGAGATATCACATCTCATGCTATCGGAAGGGTCTCAGGTTTGGAATGGGAAGTAGTTGGATATCACATCTCATGTTATAGGAAGGATCTCAGGTTTGGTATTAGAAGCATTGAGATATCACATCTCATGCTATAGGAAGGGTCTCAGGATTGGAATGTGAAGGATTTGGATATCACACCTCATGCCATAGGAAGGGTCTCAGGTTTGGTATAAGCAATGAGATATCACATCTCTGCTATCGGAAGGGTCTCAGGATTGGATTGGGAAGGAGTTGGATATCCCTTCTCATACTATAGGGTCTCAGGTTGGAATGGGAAGGAGTTGGATATCACATCTCATGTTATAGGAAGGGTCTCAGGATTGGAATGGGAAGGATTTGGATATCACATCTCTTGCTATAGGAAGGGTCTAAGGTTTTTTTATTAGAAACATTGAGATATCACATCTCATGATATAGGAAGGGTTTTAGGATTGGAATGGGAAGGATTTGGATATCACATCTCATGTTATAGGACGGGTCCCAGGTTTGGTATTAGAAGCATTGAGATATCACATCTCATGGTATAGGAAGGGTCTCAGGGTTGGAAGGGGAAGGATTTGGATATCACATCTCATGTTATAGGAAGGATCTCAGGTTTGGCCTTAGAAGCATTGAGATATCACATCTCATGCTATAGGAAGGTTCTCAGGATTGGAATGGGAAGTAGTTGGATATCACATCTCATGCTATAGGAAGGGTCTCAGGAATGAAATGGGAAGGAGTTTTATATGACATCTCATGCCATAGGAAGAATCTCAGGTTTGGTATTAGAAGCATTGAGACATACCATCTCATGTTATAGGAAGGGTCTCAGGATTGGAATGGGAAGGAGTTGGATATCACATCTCATGCTATAGGAAGGGTCTCAGGATTGGAATGGGAAGGAGTTGGATATCACATCTCATGCTATAGGAAGGGTCTCAGGTTTGGTAGAAGCATTGAGATATCACATCTCATGCTATAGGAAGAGTCTCAGGTTTGGGAAGGGAAGGATTTGGATTTCACATCTCATGTTATAGGATGGTTCTCATGTTTGGTTTTTGAAGCATTGAGATATCACAACTCATGCTATCGGAAGGGTCTCAGGTTTGGAATGGGAAGTAGTTGGATATCCCATCTCATGCTATAGGAAGGGTCTCAGGTTGGAATGGGAAGGAGTTGGATTTCACATCTCATGTTATAGGAAAGGTCTCAGGATTGGAATGGGAAATACTTCGATATCACATCTCATGCTATAGGAAGGCTCTCAGGTTTGGAAGGGGAAGGAGTTGGGTATCACATTTCATGTTAGAGGTAGGATCTCAGGTTTGGTATTAGAGGCATTGAGATATCACATCTCATGCTATCAGAAGGGTCTCAGGATTGGAATGGGAAGGAGTTTGATATCACATCTCATGCTAAAGAGAGGGTCTCAGTTTTGGAAGAAGAAGGATTTGGATATCACATCTCGTGTTATAGGAATGATCTCAGGTTTGGTATTAGAAGAATTGAGATATCACATCTCATGCTATCGGAAGGATCTCAGGTTTGGTATTAGAAGCATTGAAATATCACATCTCATGCTATCAGAACGGTCTCAGGATTGGAATGGGAAGGAGTTTTATATGACATCTCATGCCATAGGAAGGATCTCAGGTTTGGTATTAGAAGCATTGAGACATCACATCTCATGTTATAGGAAGGGTCTCAGGATTGGAATGGGAAGGAGTTGGATATCACATCTCATGCTATAGGAAGGGTCTCAGGTTTGGTATAAGCATTGATATATCACATCTCATGCTATAGGAAGGGTCTCAGGATTGGAATGGGAAGGAGTTGTATATGACATCTCATGCCATAGGAAGGGTCTCAGGTTTGGTATAAGCATTGAGATATCACATCTCTGCTATCGGAAGGGTCTCAGGATTGGAATGGGAAGGAGTTGGATATCCCATCTTATGTTATAGGAAGGGTCTCAGGTTTGATATTAGAAGCATTGAGATATCACATCTCATGTTATAGGAAGGGTCTCAGGACTGGAATGGGAAGGACTTGGATATCACATCTCATGCTATAGGGAGGGTCTCACGTTTGGAAAGGGAAGGAGTTGGATATCACATTTCATGTCAGAGGTAGGATCTCAAGTTTGGTATTAGAGGCATTGAGATATCACATCTCATGCTATCAGAAGGGTCTCAGGATTGGAATGGGAAGGAGTTGTATATGACATCTCATGCCATAGGAAGGGTCTCAGGTTTGGTATAAGCATTGAGATATCACATCTCTGCTATCGGAAGGGTCTCAGGATTGGAATGGGAAGGACTTGGATATCACATCTCATGCTAAAGGGAGGGTCTCAGGTTTGGAAGGTGAAGGATTTGGATATCACATCTCATGTTATAGGAAGGATCTCAGGTTCGGTATTAGAAGCATTGAGATATCACATCTCATGCTATCGGAAGGATCTCAGGTTTGGTATTAGAGGCATTGAGATATCACATCTCATGCTATCAGAAGGGTCTCAGGATTGGAATGGGAAGGAGTTGGATATCACATCTCATGCTAAAGGGAGGGTCTCAGGTTTGGAAGGGGAAGGATTTGGATATCACATCTCATGTTATAGGAAGGATCACAGGTTTGGTATTAGAAGCATTGAGATATCACATCTCATGCTATCAGAAGGGTCTCAGGATTGGAATGGTAAGGAGTTGGATATCACATTTCATGCTAAAGGGAGGGTCTACGGTTCGGAAGGGGAAGGATTTGGATATCACATCTCATGTTATAGGAAGGATCTCAGGTTTGGTATTAGAAGCATTGAGATATCACATCTCATGCTATCGGAAGGGTCTCAGGTTTGGTATAAGCATTGAGATATCACATCTCTGCTATCGGAAGGGTCTCAGGATTGGAATGGGAAGGACTTGGATATCACAATTCATGTTATAGGAAGGGTCTCAGGTTTGGTATTAGAAGCATTGAGATATCACATCTCATGCTATAGGAAGGGTCTCAGGATTGGAATGGGAAGGACTTGGATATCACATCTCATGTTATAGGAAGGGTCTCAGGTTTGGTATTAGAAGCATTGCGATATCACATCTCATGCTATAGGAAGGGTCTCAGGAATGGAATGGGAAGGAGTTGGATATCACATCTCATGATAAAGGAAGGGTCTAAGGTTTGGAAGGGGAAGGATTTGGATATCACATCTCATGTTATTGGACCGGTCTCAGGTTTGGTATTAGAAGCATTCAGATATCAAGTCTCATGGTATAGGAAGGGTCTCAGGACTGGAATGGGAAGGACTTGGATATCACATCTCATGCTATAGGGAGGGTCTCACGTTTGGAAAGGGAAGGAGTTGGATATCACATTTCATGTCAGAGGTAGGATCTCAAGTTTGGTATTAGAAGCATTGAGATATCACATCTCATGCTATCAGAAGGGTCTCAGGATTGGAATGGGAAGGAGTTGGATATGACATCTCATGCCATAGGAAGGGTCTCAGGTTTGGTATAAGCATTGAGATATCACATCTCTGCTATCGGAAGGGTCTCAGGATTGGAATCGGAAGGACTTGGATATCACATCTCATGCTAAAGGGAGGGTCTCAGGTTTGGAAGGTGAAGGATTTGGATATCACATCTCATGTTATAGGAAGGATCTCAGGTTCGGTATTAGAAGCATTGAGATATCACATCTCATGCTATCGGAAGGATCTCAGGTTTGGTATTAGAGGCATTGAGATATCACATCTCATGCTATCAGAAGGGTCTCAGGATTGGAATGGGAAGGAGTTGGATATCACATCTCATGCTAAAGGGAGGGTCTCAGGTTTGGAAGGGGAAGGATTTGGATATCACATCTCATGTTATAGGAAGGATCACAAGTTTGGTATTAGAAGCATTGAGATATCACATCTCATGCTATCAGAAGGGTCTCAGGATTGGAATGGGAAGGAGTTGGATATCACATTTCATGCTAAAGGGAGGGTCTACGGTTCGGAAGGGGAAGGATTTGGATATCACATCTCATGTTATAGGAAGGATCTCAGGTTTGGTATTAGAAGCATTGAGATATCACATCTCATACTATAGGAAGGGTCTCAGGATTGGAATGGAAGGAGTTGTATATGACATCTCATGCCATAGGAAGGGTCTCAGGTTTGGTATTAGAAGCATTGAGACATACCATCTCATGTTATAGGAAGGGTCTCAGGACTGGAATGGGAAGGACTTGGATATCACATCTCATGCTAAAGGGAGGGTCTCAGGTTTGGAAGGTGAAGGATTTGGATATCACATCTCATGTTATAGGAAGGATCTCAGGTTCGGTATTAGAAGCATTGAGATATCACATCTCATGCTATCGGAAGGATCTCAGGTTTGGTATTAGAAGCATTGAGATATCACATCTCATGCTATCAGAAGGGTCTCAGGATTGGAATGGGAAGGAGTTGGATATCACATCTCATGCTAAAGGGAGGGTCTCAGGTTTGGAAGGGGAAGGATTTGGATATCACATCTCATGTTATAGGAAGGATCACAGGTTTGGTATTAGAAGCATTGAGATATCACATCTCATGCTATCGGAAGGGTCTCAGGTTTGGTATAAGCATTGAGATATCACATCTCTGCTATCGGAAGGGTCTCAGGATTGGAATGGGAAGGACTTGGATATCACAATTCATGTTATAGGAAGGGTCTCAGGTTTGGTATTAGAAGCATTGAGATATCACATCTCATGCTATAGGAAGGGTCTCAGGATTGGAATGGGAAGGACTTGGATATCACATCTCATGTTATAGGAAGGGTCTCAGGTTTGGTATTAGAAGCATTGCGATATCACATCTCATGCTATAGGAAGGGTCTCAGGAATGGAATGGGAAGGCGTTGGATATCACATCTCATGATAAAGGAAGGGTCTAAGGTTTGGAAGGGGAAGGATTTGGATATCACATCTCATGTTATTGGACCGGTCTCAGGTTTGGTATTAGAAGCATTCAGATATCAAGTCTCATGGTATAGGACGGGAGTTTGATATCACATCTCATGCCATGGTATGGGTCTCAGGTTTTGTAGAAGCATTGGGATATCACATCTCATGCTATCGGAAGGGTATCAGAATTGGATTTGGAAGGAGTTGGATATCCCATCTCATGCTATAGGAAGGGTCTCAGGTTGGAATAGGAAGGAGTTGGATATCACATCTCATGTTATAGGAAGGGTCTCAGGATTGGAATGGGAAGGACTTGGATATCATATCTCATGCTGTAGGAAGGCTCTCAGGTTTGGAAAGGGAAGGAGTGGGCTATCACATTTCATGTTAGAGGTAGGATCTCAGGTTTGGTATTAGAGGCATTGAGATATCACATCTCATGCTATCAGAAGGGTATCAGGATTGGAATGGGAAGAAGTTGGATATCACATCTCATGCTAAAGGGAGGGTCTCAGGTTTGGAAGGGGAAGGATTTGGGTATCACATCTCATGTTATAGGAAGGATCTCAGGTTTGGTATTAGAAGCATTGAGAAATCACAACTCATGCTATCGGAAGGATCTCAGGTTTGGTATTAGAAGCATTGAGATATCACATCTCATGCTATAGGAAGGGTCCCAGGATTGGAATGGGAAGGAGTTGGATATCACATCTCATGTTATAGGAAGGATCTCAGGTTTGGTATTAGAAGCATTGAGATATCACATCTCATGCTATAGGAAGGGTCTCAGGATTGTTATGGGAAGGAGTTGGATATCACATCTCATGCTAAAGGAAGGGTCTCAGTTTTGGTAGAAGCATTGAGATATCACATCTCATGCTATAGGAAGGGTCTCAGGATTGGAATGGGAAGGAGTTGGATATCACATCTCATGCTATAGGAAGGGTCTCAGGTTTGGAAGGTGAAGGATTTGGATATCACATCTCATGTTATAGGAAGGATCTCAGGTTCGGTATTAGAAGCATTGAGATATCACATCTCATGCTATCGGAAGGATCTCAGGTTTGGTATTAGAGGCATTGAGATATCACATCTCATGCTATCAGAAGGGTCTCAGGATTGGAATGGGAAGGAGTTGGATATCACATCTCATGCTAAAGGGAGGGTCTCAGGTTTGGAAGGGGAAGGATTTGGATATCACATCTCATGTTATAGGAAGGATCACAAGTTTGGTATTAGAAGCATTGAGATATCACATCTCATGCTATCAGAAGGGTCTCAGGATTGGAATGGGAAGGAGTTGGATATCACATTTCATGCTAAAGGGAGGGTCTACGGTTCGGAAGGGGAAGGATTTGGATATCACATCTCATGTTATAGGAAGGATCTCAGGTTTGGTATTAGAAGCATTGAGATATCACATCTCATACTATAGGAAGGGTCTCAGGATTGGAATGGAAGGAGTTGTATATGACATCTCATGCCATAGGAAGGGTCTCAGGTTTGGTATTAGAAGCATTGAGACATACCATCTCATGTTATAGGAAGGGTCTCAGGACTGGAATGGGAAGGACTTGGATATCACATCTCATGCTAAAGGGAGGGTCTCAGGTTTGGAAGGTGAAGGATTTGGATATCACATCTCATGTTATAGGAAGGATCTCAGGTTCGGTATTAGAAGCATTGAGATATCACATCTCATGCTATCGGAAGGATCTCAGGTTTGGTATTAGAAGCATTGAGATATCACATCTCATGCTATCAGAAGGGTCTCAGGATTGGAATGGGAAGGAGTTGGATATCACATCTCATGCTAAAGGGAGGGTCTCAGGTTTGGAAGGGGAAGGATTTGGATATCACATCTCATGTTATAGGAAGGATCACAGGTTTGGTATTAGAAGCATTGAGATATCACATCTCATGCTATCGGAAGGGTCTCAGGTTTGGTATAAGCATTGAGATATCACATCTCTGCTATCGGAAGGGTCTCAGGATTGGAATGGGAAGGACTTGGATATCACAATTCATGTTATAGGAAGGGTCTCAGGTTTGGTATTAGAAGCATTGAGATATCACATCTCATGCTATAGGAAGGGTCTCAGGATTGGAATGGGAAGGACTTGGATATCACATCTCATGTTATAGGAAGGGTCTCAGGTTTGGTATTAGAAGCATTGCGATATCACATCTCATGCTATAGGAAGGGTCTCAGGAATGGAATGGGAAGGCGTTGGATATCACATCTCATGATAAAGGAAGGGTCTAAGGTTTGGAAGGGGAAGGATTTGGATATCACATCTCATGTTATTGGACCGGTCTCAGGTTTGGTATTAGAAGCATTCAGATATCAAGTCTCATGGTATAGGACGGGAGTTTGATATCACATCTCATGCCATGGTATGGGTCTCAGGTTTTGTAGAAGCATTGGGATATCACATCTCATGCTATCGGAAGGGTATCAGAATTGGATTTGGAAGGAGTTGGATATCCCATCTCATGCTATAGGAAGGGTCTCAGGTTGGAATAGGAAGGAGTTGGATATCACATCTCATGTTATAGGAAGGGTCTCAGGATTGGAATGGGAAGGACTTGGATATCATATCTCATGCTGTAGGAAGGCTCTCAGGTTTGGAAAGGGAAGGAGTGGGCTATCACATTTCATGTTAGAGGTAGGATCTCAGGTTTGGTATTAGAGGCATTGAGATATCACATCTCATGCTATCAGAAGGGTATCAGGATTGGAATGGGAAGAAGTTGGATATCACATCTCATGCTAAAGGGAGGGTCTCAGGTTTGGAAGGGGAAGGATTTGGATATCACATCTCATGTTATAGGAAGGATCTCAGGTTTGGTATTAGAAGCATTGAGAAATCACAACTCATGCTATCGGAAGGATCTCAGGTTTGGTATTAGAAGCATTGAGATATCACATCTCATGCTATAGGAAGGGTCCCAGGATTGGAATGGGAAGGAGTTGGATATCACATCTCATGTTATAGGAAGGATCTCAGGTTTGGTATTAGAAGCATTGAGATATCACATCTCATGCTATAGGAAGGGTCTCAGGATTGTTATGGGAAGGAGTTGGATATCACATCTCATGCTAAAGGAAGGGTCTCAGTTTTGGTAGAAGCATTGAGATATCACATCTCATGCTATAGGAAGGGTCTCAGGATTGGAATGGGAAGGAGTTGGATATCACATCTCATGCTATAGGAAGGGTCTCAGGTTTGGTATAAGCATTGAGATATCACATCTCTGCTATTGGAAGGGTCTCAGGATTGGAATGGGAAGGACTTAGATATCACATATCATGCTATAGGGAGGGTCTCAGTTTTGATATTAGAAGCATTGAGATATCACATCTCATGCTATCGGAAGGGTCTCAGGATTGGAATGGGAGGAGCTGGATATCACATCTCATGCTAAAGGAAGGGTCTCAGGTTTGGAAGGGGAAGGATTTGGATATCACATCTCATGTTATAGGACGGGTCTCAGGTTTGGTATTAGAAGCATTGAGATATCACATCTCATGCTATAGGAAGTGTGTCAGGATTGGAATGGGAAGGAGTTGGATATCACATCTCATGCTATAGGAAGGGTTTCAGGTTTGGTAGAAGCATTGAGATATCACATCTCATGCTATAGGAAGAGTCTCAGGTTTGGGAAGGGAAGGATTTGGATTTCACATCTCATGTTATAGGATGGTTCTCATGTTTGGTTTTTGAAGCATTGAGATATCACATCTCATGCTATCGGAAGGGTCTCAGGTTTGGAATGGGAAGTAGTTGGATATCACATCTCATGTTATAGGAAGGATCTCAGGTTTGGTATTAGAAGCATTGGGATATCACATCTCATGCTATAGGAAGGGTCTCCGGATTGGAATGTGAAGGATTTGGATATCACATCTCATGCCATAGGAAGGGTCTCAGGTTTGGTATAAGCATTGAGATATCACATCTCTGCTATCGTAAGGGTCTCAGGATTGGATTGGGAAGGAGTTGGATATCCCTTCTCATACTATAGGGTCTCAGGTTGGAATGGGAAGGAGTTGGATATCACATCTCACGTTATAGGAAGGGTCTCAGGATTGGAATGGGAAGGATTTGGATATCACATCTCTTGCTATAGGAAGGGTCTAAGGTTTTTTATTAGAAACATTGAGATATCACATCTCATGCTATAGGAAGGGTTTTAGGATTGGAATGGGAAGGATTTGGATATCACATCTCATGCTAAAGGAAGGGTCTCAGGTTTGGAAGGGGAAGGATTTGGATATCATATCTCATGTTATAGGACGGGTCCCAGGTTTGGTATTAGAAGCATTGAGATATCACATCTCATGGTATAGGAAGGGTCTCAGGGTTGGAAGGGGAAGGATTTGGATATCACATCTCATGTTATAGGAAGGATCTCAGGTTTGGTCTTAGAAGCATTGAGATATCACATCTCATGCTATAGGAAGGTTCTCAGGATTGGAATGGGAAGGAGTTGGATATCACATCTCATGCTATAGGAAGGGTCTCAGGAATGGAATGGGAAGGAGTTTTATATGACATCTCATGCCATAGGAAGAATCTCAGGTTTGGTATTAGAAGCATTGAGACATACCATCTCATGTTATAGGAAGGGTCTCAGGATTGGAATGGGAAGGAGTTGGATATCACATCTCATGCTATAGGAAGGGTCTCAGGATTGGAATGGGAAGGAGTTGGATATCACATCTCATGCTATAGGAAGGGTCTCAGGTTTGGTAGAAGCATTGAGATATCACATCTCATGCTATAGGAAGAGTCTCAGGTTTGGGAAGGGAAGGATTTGGATTTCACATCTCATGTTATAGGATGGTTCTCATGTTTGGTTTTTGAAGCATTGAGATATCACAACTCATGCTATCGGAAGGGTCTCAGGTTTGGAATGGGAAGTAGTTGGATATCCCATCTCATGCTATAGGAAGGGTCTCAGGTTGGAATGGGAAGGAGTTGGATTTCACATCTCATGTTATAGGAAAGGTCTCAGGATTGGAATGGGAAATACTTCGATATCACATCTCATGCTATAGGAAGGCTCTCAGGTTTGGAAGGGGAAGGAGTTGGGTATCACATTTCATGTTAGAGGTAGGATCTCAGGTTTGGTATTAGAGGCATTGAGATATCACATCTCATGCTATCAGAAGGGTCTCAGGATTGGAATGGGAAGGAGTTTGATATCACATCTCATGCTAAAGAGAGGGTCTCAGTTTTGGAAGAAGAAGGATTTGGATATCACATCTCGTGTTATAGGAATGATCTCAGGTTTGGTATTAGAAGAATTGAGATATCACATCTCATGCTATCGGAAGGATCTCAGGTTTGGTATTAGAAGCATTGAAATATCACATCTCATGCTATCAGAACGGTCTCAGGATTGGAATGGGAAGGAGTTTTATATGACATCTCATGCCATAGGAAGGATCTCAGGTTTGGTATTAGAAGCATTGAGACATCACATCTCATGTTATAGGAAGGGTCTCAGGATTGGAATGGGAAGGAGTTGGATATCACATCTTCTGCTATAGGAATGGTCTCAGGTTTGGTATAAGCATTGATATATCACATCTCATGCTATAGGAAGGGTCTCAGGATTGGAATGGGAAGGAGTTGTATATGACATCTCATGCCATAGGAAGGGTCTCAGGTTTGGTATAAGCATTGAGATATCACATCTCTGCTATCGGAAGGGTCTCAGGATTGGAATGGGAAGGAGTTGGATATCCCATCTTATGTTATAGGAAGGGTCTCAGGTTTGATATTAGAAGCATTGAGATATCACATCTCATTTTATAGGAAGGGTCTCAGGACTGGAATGGGAAGGACTTGGATATCACATCTCATGCTATAGGGAGGGTCTCACGTTTGGAAAGGGAAGGAGTTGGATATCACATTTCATGTCAGAGGTAGGATCTCAAGTTTGGTATTAGAGGCATTGAGATATCACATCTCATGCTATCAGAAGGGTCTCAGGATTGGAATGGGAAGGAGTTGTATATGACATCTCATGCCATAGGAAGGGTCTCAGTTTTGGTATAAGCATTGAGATATCACATCTCTGCTATCGGAAGGGTCTCAGGATTGGAATGGGAAGGACTTGGATATCACATCTCATGCTAAAGGGAGGGTCTCAGGTTTGGAAGGTGAAGGATTTGGATATCACATCTCATGTTATAGGAAGGATCTCAGGTTCGGTATTAGAAGCATTGAGATATCACATCTCATGCTATCGGAAGGATCTCAGGTTTGGTATTAGAGGCATTGAGATATCACATCTCATGCTATCAGAAGGGTCTCAGGATTGGAATGGGAAGGAGTTGGATATCACATCTCATGCTAAAGGGAGGGTCTCAGGTTTGGAAGGGGAAGGATTTGGATATCACATCTCATGTTATAGGAAGGATCACAGGTTTGGTATTAGAAGCATTGAGATATCACATCTCATGCTATCAGAAGGGTCTCAGGATTGGAATGGTAAGGAGTTGGATATCACATTTCATGCTAAAGGGAGGGTCTACGGTTCGGAAGGGGAAGGATTTGGATATCACATCTCATGTTATAGGAAGGATCTCAGGTTTGGTATTAGAAGCATTGAGATATCACATCTCATGCTATCGGAAGGGTCTCAGGTTTGGTATAAGCATTGAGATATCACATCTCTGCTATCGGAAGGGTCTCAGGATTGGAATGGGAAGGACTTGGATATCACAATTCATGTTATAGGAAGGGTCTCAGGTTTGGTATTAGAAGCATTGAGATATCACATCTCATGCTATAGGAAGGGTCTCAGGATTGGAATGGGAAGGACTTGGATATCACATCTCATGTTATAGGAAGGGTCTCAGGTTTGGTATTAGAAGCATTGCGATATCACATCTCATGCTATAGGAAGGGTCTCAGGAATGGAATGGGAAGGAGTTGGATATCACATCTCATGATAAAGGAAGGGTCTAAGGTTTGGAAGGGGAAGGATTTGGATATCACATCTCATGTTATTGGACCGGTCTCAGGTTTGGTATTAGAAGCATTCAGATATCAAGTCTCATGGTATAGGAAGGGTCTCAGGACTGGAATGGGAAGGACTTGGATATCACATCTCATGCTATAGGGAGGGTCTCACGTTTGGAAAGGGAAGGAGTTGGATATCACATTTCATGTCAGAGGTAGGATCTCAAGTTTGGTATTAGAAGCATTGAGATATCACATCTCATGCTATCAGAAGGGTCTCAGGATTGGAATGGGAAGGAGTTGGATATGACATCTCATGCCATAGGAAGGGTCTCAGGTTTGGTATAAGCATTGAGATATCACATCTCTGCTATCGGAAGGGTCTCAGGATTGGAATGGGAAGGACTTGGATATCACATCTCATGCTAAAGGGAGGGTCTCAGGTTTGGAAGGTGAAGGATTTGGATATCACATCTCATGTTATAGGAAGGATCTCAGGTTCGGTATTAGAAGCATTGAGATATCACATCTCATGCTATCGGAAGGATCTCAGGTTTGGTATTAGAGGCATTGAGATATCACATCTCATGCTATCAGAAGGGTCTCAGGATTGGAATGGGAAGGAGTTGGATATCACATCTCATGCTAAAGGGAGGGTCTCAGGTTTGGAAGGGGAAGGATTTGGATATCACATCTCATGTTATAGGAAGGATCACAAGTTTGGTATTAGAAGCATTGAGATATCACATCTCATGCTATCAGAAGGGTCTCAGGATTGGAATGGGAAGGAGTTGGATATCACATTTCATGCTAAAGGGAGGGTCTACGGTTCGGAAGGGGAAGGATTTGGATATCACATCTCATGTTATAGGAAGGATCTCAGGTTTGGTATTAGAAGCATTGAGATATCACATCTCATGCTATAGGAAGGGTCTCAGGATTGGAATGGAAGGAGTTGTATATGACATCTCATGCCATAGGAACGGTCTCAGGTTTGGTATTAGAAGCATTGAGACATACCATCTCATGTTATAGGAAGGGTCTCAGGACTGGAATGGGAAGGACTTGGATATCACATCTCATGCTAAAGGGAGGGTCTCAGGTTTGGAAGGTGAAGGATTTGGATATCACATCTCATGTTATAGGAAGGATCTCAGGTTCGGTATTAGAAGCATTGAGATATCACATCTCATGCTATCGGAAGGATCTCAGGTTTGGTATTAGAGGCATTGAGATATCACATCTCATGCTATCAGAAGGGTCTCAGGATTGGAATGGGAAGGAGTTGGATATCACATCTCATGCTAAAGGGAGGGTCTCAGGTTTGGAAGGGGAAGGATTTGGATATCACATCTCATGTTATAGGAAGGATCACAGGTTTGGTATTAGAAGCATTGAGATATCACATCTCATGCTATCGGAAGGGTCTCAGGTTTGGTATAAGCATTGAGATATCACATCTCTGCTATCGGAAGGGTCTCAGGATTGGAATGGGAAGGACTTGGATATCACAATTCATGTTATAGGAAGGGTCTCAGGTTTGGTATTAGAAGCATTGAGATATCACATCTCATGCTATAGGAAGGGTCTCAGGATTGGAATGGGAAGGACTTGGATATCACATCTCATGTTATAGGAAGGGTCTCAGGTTTGGTATTAGAAGCATTGCGATATCACATCTCATGCTATAGGAAGGGTCTCAGGAATGGAATGGGAAGGCGTTGGATATCACATCTCATGATAAAGGAAGGGTCTAAGGTTTGGAAGGGGAAGGATTTGGATATCACATCTCATGTTATTGGACCGGTCTCAGGTTTGGTATTAGAAGCATTCAGATATCAAGTCTCATGGTATAGGACGGGAGTTTGATATCACATCTCATGCCATGGTATGGGTCTCAGGTTTTGTAGAAGCATTGGGATATCACATCTCATGCTATCGGAAGGGTATCAGAATTGGATTTGGAAGGAGTTGGATATCCCATCTCATGCTATAGGAAGGGTCTCAGGTTGGAATAGGAAGGAGTTGGATATCACATCTCATGTTATAGGAAGGGTCTCAGGATTGGAATGGGAAGGACTTGGATATCATATCTCATGCTGTAGGAAGGCTCTCAGGTTTGGAAAGGGAAGGAGTGGGCTATCACATTTCATGTTAGAGGTAGGATCTCAGGTTTGGTATTAGAGGCATTGAGATATCACATCTCATGCTATCAGAAGGGTATCAGGATTGGAATGGGAAGAAGTTGGATATCACATCTCATGCTAAAGGGAGGGTCTCAGGTTTGGAAGGGGAAGGATTTGGATATCACATCTCATGTTATAGGAAGGATCTCAGGTTTGGTATTAGAAGCATTGAGAAATCACAACTCATGCTATCGGAAGGATCTCAGGTTTGGTATTAGAAGCATTGAGATATCACATCTCATGCTATAGGAAGGGTCCCAGGATTGGAATGGGAAGGAGTTGGATATCACATCTCATGTTATAGGAAGGATCTCAGGTTTGGTATTAGAAGCATTGAGATATCACATCTCATGCTATAGGAAGGGTCTCAGGATTGTTATGGGAAGGAGTTGGATATCACATCTCATGCTAAAGGAAGGGTCTCAGTTTTGGTAGAAGCATTGAGATATCACATCTCATGCTATAGGAAGGGTCTCAGGATTGGAATGGGAAGGAGTTGGATATCACATCTCATGCTATAGGAAGGGTCTCAGGTTTGGTATAAGCATTGAGATATCACATCTCTGCTATTGGAAGGGTCTCAGGATTGGAATGGGAAGGACTTAGATATCACATATCATGCTATAGGGAGGGTCTCAGTTTTGATATTAGAAGCATTGAGATATCACATCTCATGCTATCGGAAGGGTCTCAGGATTGGAATGGGAGGAGCTGGATATCACATCTCATGCTAAAGGAAGGGTCTCAGGTTTGGAAGGGGAAGGATTTGGATATCACATCTCATGTTATAGGACGGGTCTCAGGTTTGGTATTAGAAGCATTGAGATATCACATCTCATGCTATAGGAAGTGTGTCAGGATTGGAATGGGAAGGAGTTGGATATCACATCTCATGCTATAGGAAGGGTTTCAGGTTTGGTAGAAGCATTGAGATATCACATCTCATGCTATAGGAAGAGTCTCAGGTTTGGGAAGGGAAGGATTTGGATTTCACATCTCATGTTATAGGATGGTTCTCATGTTTGGTTTTTGAAGCATTGAGATATCACATCTCATGCTATCGGAAGGGTCTCAGGTTTGGAATGGGAAGTAGTTGGATATCACATCTCATGTTATAGGAAGGATCTCAGGTTTGGTATTAGAAGCATTGGGATATCACATCTCATGCTATAGGAAGGGTCTCCGGATTGGAATGTGAAGGATTTGGATATCACATCTCATGCCATAGGAAGGGTCTCAGGTTTGGTATAAGCATTGAGATATCACATCTCTGCTATCGGAAGGGTCTCAGGATTGGATTGGGAAGGAGTTGGATATCCCTTCTCATACTATAGGGTCTCAGGTTGGAATGGGAAGGAGTTGGATATCACATCTCATGTTATAGGAAGGGTCTCAGGATTGGAATGGGAAGGATTTGGATATCACATCTCTTGCTATAGGAAGGGTCTAAGGTTTTTTATTAGAAACATTGAGATATCACATCTCATGCTATAGGAAGGGTTTTAGGATTGGAATGGGAAGGATTTGGATATCACATTTCATGCTAAAGGAAGGGTCTCAGGTTTGGAAGGGGAAGGATTTGGATATCATATCTCATGTTATAGGACGGGTCCCAGGTTTGGTATTAGAAGCATTGAGATATCACATCTCATGGTATAGGAAGGGTCTCAGGGTTGGAAGGGGAAGGATTTGGATATCACATCTCATGTTATAGGAAGGATCTCAGGTTTGGTCTTAGAAGCATTGAGATATCACATCTCATGCTATAGGAAGGTTCTCAGGATTGGAATGGGAAGGAGTTGGATATCACATCTCATGCTATAGGAAGGGTCTCAGGAATGGAATGGGAAGGAGTTTTATATGACATCTCATGCCATAGGAAGAATCTCAGGTTTGGTATTAGAAGCATTGAGACATACCATCTCATGTTATAGGAAGGGTCTCAGGATTGGAATGGGAAGGAGTTGGATATCACATCTCATGCTATAGGAAGGGTCTCAGGATTGGAATGGGAAGGAGTTGGATATCACATCTCATGCTATAGGAAGGGTCTCAGGTTTGGTAGAAGCATTGAGATATCACATCTCATGCTATAGGAAGAGTCTCAGGTTTGGGAAGGGAAGGATTTGGATTTCACATCTCATGTTATAGGATGGTTCTCATGTTTGGTTTTTGAAGCATTGAGATATCACATCTCATGCTATCGGAAGGGTCTCAGGTTTGGAATGGGAAGTAGTTGGATATCCCATCTCATGCTATAGGAAGGGTCTCAGGTTGGAATGGGAAGGAGTTGGATTTCACATCTCATGTTATAGGAAAGGTCTCAGGATTGGAATGGGAAATACTTCGATATCACATCTCATGCTATAGGAAGGCTCTCAGGTTTGGAAGGGGAAGGAGTTGGGTATCACATTTCATGTTAGAGGTAGGATCTCAGGTTTGGTATTAGAGGCATTGAGATATCACATCTCATGCTATCAGAAGGGTCTCAGGATTGGAATGGGAAGGAGTTTGATATCACATCTCATGCTAAAGAGAGGGTCTCAGTTTTGGAAGGGGAAGGATTTGGATATCACATCTCGTGTTATAGGAAGGATCTCAGGTTCGGTATTAGAAGAATTGAGATATCACATCTCATGCTATCGGAAGGATCTCAGGTTTGGTATTAGAAGCATTGAAATATCACATCTCATGCTATCAGAACGGTCTCAGGATTGGAATGGGAAGGAGTTTTATATGACATCTCATGCCATAGGAAGGATCTCAGGTTTGGTATTAGAAGCATTGAGACATCACATCTCATGTTATAGGAAGGGTCTCAGGACTGGAATGGGAAGGACTTGGATATCACATCTCATGCTAAAGGGAGGGTCTCAGGTTTAGAAGGTGAAGGATTTGGATATCACATCTCAAGTTATAGGAAGGATCTCAGGTTCGGTATTAGAAGAATTGAGATATCACATCTCATGCTATCGGAAGGATCTCAGGTTTGGTATTAGAAGCATTGAAATATCACATCTCATGCTATCAGAACGGTCTCAGGATTGGAATGGGAAGGAGTTTTATATGACATCTCATGCCATAGGAAGGATCTCAGGTTTGGTATTAGAAGCATTGAGACATCACATCTCATGTTATAGGAAGGGTCTCAGGATTGGAATGGGAAGGAGTTGGATATCACATCTTATGCTATAGGAATGGTCTCAGGTTTGGTATAAGCATTGATATATCACATCTCATGCTATAGGAAGGGTCTCAGGATTGGAATGGGAAGGAGTTGTATATGACATCTCATGCCATAGGAAGGGTCTCAGGTGTGGTATAAGCATTGCGATATCACATCTCTGCTATCGGAAGGGTCTCAGGATTGGAATGGGAAGGAGTTGGATATCCCATCTTATGTTATAGGAAGGGTCTCAGGTTTGATATTAGAAGCATTGAGATATCACATCTCATGTTATAGGAAGGGTCTCAGGACTGGAATGGGAAGGACTTGGATATCACATCTCATGCTATAGGGAGGGTCTCACGTTTGGAAAGGGAAGGAGTTGGATATCACATTTCATGTCAGAGGTAGGATCTCAAGTTTGGTATTAGAGGCATTGAGATATCACATCTCATGCTATCAGAAGGTTCTCAGGATTGGAATGGGAAGGAGTTGTATATGACATCTCATGCCATAGGAAGGGTCTCAGGTTTGGTATAAGCATTGAGATATCACATCTCTGCTATCGGAAGGGTCTCAGGATTGGAATGGGAAGGAGTTGGATATCCCATCTTATGTTATAGGAAGGGTCTCAGGTTTGATATTAGAAGCATGGAGATATCACATCTCATGTTATAGGAATGGTCTCAGGACTGGAATGGGAAGGACTTGGATATCACATCTCATGCTAAAGGGAGGGTCTCAGGTTTGGAAGGTGAAGGATTTGGATATCACATCTCATGTTATAGGAAGGATCTCAGGTTCGGTATTAGAAGCATTGAGATATCACATCTCATGCTATCGGAAGGATCTCAGGTTTGGTATTAGAGGCATTGAGATATCACATCTCATGCTATCGGAAGGGTCTCAGGATTGGAATGGGAAGGAGTTGGATATCACATCTCATGCTAAAGGGAGGGTCTCAGGTTTGGAAGGGGAAGGATTTGGATATCACATCTCATGTTATAGGAAGGATCACAGGTTTGGTATTAGAAGCATTGAGATATCACATCTCATGCTATCAGAAGGGTCTCAGGATTGGAATGGGAAGGAGTTGGATATCACATTTCATGCTAAAGGGAGGGTCTACGGTTCGGAAAGGGAAGGATTTGGATATCACATCTCATGTTATAGGAAGGATCTCAGGTTTGGTATTAGAAGCATTGAGATATCACATCTCATGCTATCGGAAGGGTCTCAGGTTTGGTATAAGCATTGAGATATCACATCTCTGCTATCGGAAGGGTCTCAGGATTGGAATGGGAAGGACTTGGATATCACAATTCATGTTATAGGAAGGGTCTCAGGTTTGGTATAAGCATTGCGATATCACATCTAATGCTATAGGAAGGGTCTCAGGATTGGAATGGGAAGGAGTTGTATATGACATCTCATGCCATAGGAAGGGTCTCAGGTTTGGTATTAGAAGCATTGAGACATACCATCTCATGTTATAGGAAGGGTCTCAGGACTGGAATGGGAAGGACTTGGATATCACATCTCATGCTAAAGGGAGGGTCTCAGGTTTGGAAGGTGAAGGATTTGGATATCACATCTCATGTTATAGGAAGGATCTCAGGTTCGGTATTAGAAGCATTGAGATATCACATCTCATGCTATCGGAAGGATCTCAGGTTTGGTATTAGAGGCATTGAGATATCACATCTCATGCTATCAGAAGGGTCTCAGGATTGGAATGGGAAGGAGTTGGATATCACATCTCATGCTAAAGGGAGGGTCTCAGGTTTGGAAGGGGAAGGATTTGGATATCACATCTCATGTTATAGGAAGGATCACAGGTTTGGTATTAGAAGCATTGAGATATCACATCTCATGCTATCAGAAGGGTCTCAGGATTGGAATGGGAAGGAGTTGGATATCACATTTCATGCTAAAGGGAGGGTCTACGGTTCGGAAGGGGAAGGATTTGGATATCACATCTCATGTTATAGGAAGGATCTCAGGTTTGGTATTAGAAGCATTGAGATATCACATCTCATGCTATCGGAAGGGTCTCAGGTTTGGTATAAGCATTGATATATCACATCTCATGCTATAGGAAGGGTCTCAGGATTGGAATGGGAAGGAGTTGTATATGACATCTCATGCCATAGGAAGGGTCTCAGGTGTGGTATAAGCATTGCGATATCACATCTCTGCTATCGGAAGGGTCTCAGGATTGGAATGGGAAGGAGTTGGATATCCCATCTTATGTTATAGGAAGGGTCTCAGGTTTGATATTAGAAGCATTGAGATATCACATCTCATGTTATAGGAAGGGTCTCAGGACTGGAATGGGAAGGACTTGGATATCACATCTCATGCTATAGGGAGGGTCTCAGGATTGGAATGGGAAGGAGTTGTATATGACATCTCATGCCATAGGAAGGGTCTCAGGTTTGGTATAAGCATTGAGATATCACATCTCTGCTATCGGAAGGGTCTCAGGATTGGAATGGGAAGGAGTTGGATATCCCATCTTATGTTATAGGAAGGGTCTCAGGTTTGATATTAGAAGCATGGAGATATCACATCTCATGTTATAGGAATGGTCTCAGGACTGGAATGGGAAGGACTTGGATATCACATCTCATGCTAAAGGGAGGGTCTCAGGTTTGGAAGGTGAAGGATTTGGATATCACATCTCATGTTATAGGAAGGATCTCAGGTTCGGTATTAGAAGCATTGAGATATCACATCTCATGCTATCGGAAGGATCTCAGGTTTGGTATTAGAGGCATTGAGATATCACATCTCATGCTATCGGAAGGGTCTCAGGATTGGAATGGGAAGGAGTTGGATATCACATCTCATGCTAAAGGGAGGGTCTCAGGTTTGGAAGGGGAAGGATTTGGATATCACATCTCATGTTATAGGAAGGATCACAGGTTTGGTATTAGAAGCATTGAGATATCACATCTCATGCTATCAGAAGGGTCTCAGGATTGGAATGGGAAGGAGTTGGATATCACATTTCATGCTAAAGGGAGGGTCTACGGTTCGGAAAGGGAAGGATTTGGATATCACATCTCATGTTATAGGAAGGATCTCAGGTTTGGTATTAGAAGCATTGAGATATCACATCTCATGCTATCGGAAGGGTCTCAGGTTTGGTATAAGCATTGAGATATCACATCTCTGCTATCGGAAGGGTCTCAGGATTGGAATGGGAAGGACTTGGATATCACAATTCATGTTATAGGAAGGGTCTCAGGTTTGGTATAAGCATTGCGATATCACATCTAATGCTATAGGAAGGGTCTCAGGATTGGAATGGGAAGGAGTTGTATATGACATCTCATGCCATAGGAAGGGTCTCAGGTTTGGTATTAGAAGCATTGAGACATACCATCTCATGTTATAGGAAGGGTCTCAGGACTGGAATGGGAAGGACTTGGATATCACATCTCATGCTAAAGGGAGGGTCTCAGGTTTGGAAGGTGAAGGATTTGGATATCACATCTCATGTTATAGGAAGGATCTCAGGTTCGGTATTAGAAGCATTGAGATATCACATCTCATGCTATCGGAAGGATCTCAGGTTTGGTATTAGAGGCATTGAGATATCACATCTCATGCTATCAGAAGGGTCTCAGGATTGGAATGGGAAGGAGTTGGATATCACATCTCATGCTAAAGGGAGGGTCTCAGGTTTGGAAGGGGAAGGATTTGGATATCACATCTCATGTTATAGGAAGGATCACAGGTTTGGTATTAGAAGCATTGAGATATCACATCTCATGCTATCAGAAGGGTCTCAGGATTGGAATGGGAAGGAGTTGGATATCACATTTCATGCTAAAGGGAGGGTCTACGGTTCGGAAGGGGAAGGATTTGGATATCACATCTCATGTTATAGGAAGGATCTCAGGTTTGGTATTAGAAGCATTGAGATATCACATCTCATGCTATCGGAAGGGTCTCAGGTTTGGTATAAGCATTGAGATATCACATCTCTGCTATCGGAAGGGTCTCAGGATTGGAATGGGAAGGACTTGGATATCACAATTCATGTTATAAGAAGGGTCTCAGGTTTGGTATTAGAAGCATTGAGATATCACATCTCATGCTATAGGAAGGGTCTCAGGATTGGAATGGGAAGGACTTGGATATCACATCTCATGTTATAGGAAGTGTCTCAGGTTTGGTATTAGAAGCATTGAGATATCACATCTCATGCTATAGGAAGGGTCTCAGGATTGGAATGGGAAGGACTTGGATATCACATCTCATGTTATAGGAAGGGTCTCAGGTTTGGTATTAGAAGCATTGAGATATCACATCTCATGCTATAGGAAGGGTCTCAGGAATGGAATGGGAAGGAGTTGGATATCACATCTCATGATAAAGGAAGGGTCTAAGGTTTGGAAGGGGAAGGATTTGGATATCACATCTCATGTTATTGGACCGGTCTCAGGTTTGGTATTAGAAGCATTGAGATATCAAGTCTCATGGTATAGGACGGGAGTTTGATATCACATCTCATGCCATGGTATGGGTCTCAGGTTTTGTAGAAGCATTGGGATATCACATCTCATGCTATCGGAAGGGTATCAGTATTGGATTTGGAAGGAGTTGGATATCCCATCTCATGCTATAGGAAGGGTCTCAGGTTGGAATAGGAAGGAGTTGGATATCACATCTCATGTTATAGGAAGGGTCTCAGGATTGGAATGGGAAGGACTTGGATATCACATCTCATGCTGTAGGAAGGCTCTCAGGTTTGGAAAGCGAAGGAGTGGGCTATCACATTTCATGTTAGAGGTAGGATCTCAGGTTTGGTATTAGAGGCATTGAGATATCACATCTCATGCTATCAGAAGGGTATCAGGATTGGAATGGGAAGAAGTTGGATATCACATCTCATGCTAAAGGGAGGGTCTCAGGTTTGGAAGGGGAAGGATTTGGATATCACATCTCATGTTATAGGAAGGATCTCAGGTTTGGTATTAGAAGCATTGAGATATCACAACTCATGCTATCGGAAGGATCTCAGGTTTGGTATTAGAAGCATTGAGATATCACATCTCATGCTATAGGAAGGGTCCCAGGATTGGAATGCGAAGGAGTTGGATATCACATCTCATGTTATAGGAAGGATCTCAGGTTTGGTATTAGAAGCATTGAGATATCACATCTCATGCTATAGGAAGGGTCTCAGGATTGGAATGGGAAGGAGTTGGATATCACATCTCATGCTAAAGGAAGGGTCTCAGTTTTGGTAGAAGCATTGAGATATCACATCTCATGCTATAGGAAGGGTCTCAGGATTGGAATGGGAAGGAGTTGGATATCACATCTCATGCTATAGGAAGGGTCTCAGGTTTGGTATAAGCATTGAGATATCACATCTCTGCTATCGGAAGGGTCTCAGGATTGGAATGGGAAGGACTTAGATATCACATCTCATGCTATAGGGAGGGTCTCAGTTTTGATATTAGAATCATTGAGATATCACATCTCATGCTATCGGAAGGGTCTCAGGATTGGAATGGGAGGAGCTGGATATCACATCTCATGCTAAAGGAAGGGTCTCAGGTTTGGAAGGGGAAGGATTTGGATATCACATCTCATGTTATAGGACGGGTCTCAGGTTTGGTATTAGAAGCATTGAGATATCACATCTCATGCTATAGGAAGTGTGTCAGGATTGGAATGGGAAGGAGTTGGATATCACATCTCATGCTATAGGAAGGGTTTCAGGTTTGGTAGAAGCATTGAGATATCACATCTCATGCTATAGGAAGAGTCTCAGGTTTGGGAAGGGAAGGATTTGGATTTCACATCTCATGTTATAGGATGGTTCTCATGTTTGGTTTTTGAAGCATTGAGATATCACATCTCATGCTATCGGAAGGGTCTCAGGTTTGGAATTGGAAGTAGTTGGATATCACATCTCATGTTATAGGAAGGATCTCAGGTTTGGTATTAGAAGCATTGAGATATCACATCTCATGCTATAGGAAGGGTCTCAGGATTGGAATGTGAAGGATTTGGATATCACATCTCATGCCATAGGAAGGGTCTCAGGTTTGGTATAAACATTGAGATATCACATCTCTGCTATCGGAAGGGTCTCAGGATTGGATTGGGAAGGAGTTGGATATCCCTTCTCATACTATAGGGTCTCAGGTTGGAATGGGAAGGAGTTGGATATCACATCTCATGTTATAGGAAGGGTCTCAGGATTGGAATGGGAAGGATTTGGATATCACATCTCTTGCTATAGGAAGGGTCTAAGGTTTTTTATTAGAAACATTGAGATATCACATCTCATGCTATAGGAAGGGTTTTAGGATTGGAATGGGAAGGATTTGGATATCACATCTCATGCTAAAGGAAGGGTCTCAGGTTTGGAAGGGGAAGGATTTGGATATCATATCTCATGTTATAGGACGGGTCCCAGGTTTGGTATTAGAAGCATTGAGATATCACATCTCATGGTATAGGAAGGGTCTCAGGGTTGGAAGGGGAAGGATTTGGATATCACATCTCATGTTATAGGAAGGATCTCAGGTTTGGTCTTAGAAGCATTGAGATATCACATCTCATGCTATAGGAAGGTTCTCAGGATTGTAATGGGAAGGAGTTGGATATCACATCTCATGCTATAGGAAGGGTCTCAGGAATGGAATGGGAAGGAGTTTTATATGACATCTCATGCCATAGGAAGAATCTCAGGTTTGGTATTAGAAGCATTGAGACATACCATCTCATGTTATAGGAAGGGTCTCAGGATTGGAATGGGAAGGAGTTGGATATCACATCTCATGCTATAGGAAGGGTCTCAGGATTGGAATGGGAAGGAGTTGTATATGACATCTCATGCCATAGGAAGGGTCTCAGGTTTGGTATTAGAAGCATTGAGATATCACATCTCATGCTATAGGAAGGGTCCCAGGATTGGAATGCGAAGGAGTTGGATATCACATCTCATGTTATAGGAAGGATCTCAGGTTTGGTATTAGAAGCATTGAGATATCACATCTCATGCTATAGGAAGGGTCTCAGGATTGGAATGGGAAGGAGTTGGATATCACATCTCATGCTAAAGGAAGGGTCTCAGTTTTGGTAGAAGCATTGAGATATCACATCTCATGCTATAGGAAGGGTCTCAGGATTGGAATGGGAAGGAGTTGGATATCACATCTCATGCTATAGGAAGGGTCTCAGGTTTGGTATAAGCATTGAGATATCACATCTCTGCTATCGGAAGGGTCTCAGGATTGGAATGGGAAGGACTTAGATATCACATCTCATGCTATAGGGAGGGTCTCAGTTTTGATATTAGAAGCATTGAGATATCACATCTCATGCTATCGGAAGGGTCTCAGGATTGGAATGGGAGGAGCTGGATATCACATCTCATGCTAAAGGAAGGGTCTCAGGTTTGGAAGGGGAAGGATTTGGATATCACATCTCATGTTATAGGACGGGTCTCAGGTTTGGTATTAGAAGCATTGAGATATCACATCTCATGCTATAGGAAGTGTGTCAGGATTGGAATGGGAAGGAGTTGGATATCACATCTCATGCTATAGGAAGGGTTTCAGGTTTGGTAGAAGCATTGAGATATCACATCTCATGCTATAGGAAGAGTCTCAGGTTTGGGAAGGGAAGGATTTGGATTTCACATCTCATGTTATAGGATGGTTCTCATGTTTGGTTTTTGAAGCATTGAGATATCACATCTCATGCTATCGGAAGGGTCTCAGGTTTGGAATGGGAAGTAGTTGGATATCACATCTCATGTTATAGGAAGGATCTCAGGTTTGGTATTAGAAGCATTGAGATATCACATCTCATGCTATAGGAAGGGTCTCAGGATTGGAATGTGAAGGATTTGGATATCACATCTCATGCCATAGGAAGGGTCTCAGGTTTGGTATAAACATTGAGATATCACATCTCTGCTATCGGAAGGGTCTCAGGATTGGATTGGGAAGGAGTTGGATATCCCTTCTCATACTATAGGGTCTCAGGTTGGAATGGGAAGGAGTTGGATATCACATCTCATGTTATAGGAAGGGTCTCAGGATTGGAATGGGAAGGATTTGGATATCACATCTCTTGCTATAGGAAGGGTCTAAGGTTTTTTATTAGAAACATTGAGATATCACATCTCATGCTATAGGAAGGGTTTTAGGATTGGAATGGGAAGGATTTGGATATCACATCTCATGCTAAAGGAAGGGTCTCAGGTTTGGAAGGGGAAGGATTTGGATATCATATCTCATGTTATAGGACGGGTCCCAGGTTTGGTATTAGAAGCATTGAGATATCACATCTCATGGTATAGGAAGGGTCTCAGGGTTGGAAGGGGAAGGATTTGGATATCACATCTCATGTTATAGGAAGGATCTCAGGTTTGGTCTTAGAAGCATTGAGATATCACATCTCATGCTATAGGAAGGTTCTCAGGATTGGAATGGGAAGGAGTTGGATATCACATCTCATGCTATAGGAAGGGTCACAGGAATGGAATGGGAAGGAGTTTTATATGACATCTCATGCCATAGGAAGAATCTCAGGTTTGGTATTAGAAGCATTGAGACATACCATCTCATGTTATAGGAAGGGTCTCAGGATTGGAATGGGAAGGAGTTGGATATCACATCTCATGCTATAGGAAGGGTCTCAGGATTGGAATGGGAAGGAGTTGTATATGACATCTCATGCCATAGGAAGGGTCTCAGGTTTGGTATAAGCATTGAGATATCACATCTCTGCTATTGGAAGGGTCTCAGGATTGTAATGGGAAGGAGTTGGATATCCCATCTTATGTTATAGGAAGGGTGTCAGGTTTGGTATTAGAAGCATTGAGATATAACATCTCATGCTATAGGAAGGGTCTCAGGATTGGAATGGGAAGGACTTGGATATCACATCTCATGCTATAGGGAGGGTCTTACGTTTGGAAAGGGAAGGAGTTGGATATCACATTTCAAGTTAGAGGTAGGATCTCAGGTTTGGTATTAGAGGCATTGAGATATCACATCCCATGCTATGAGAAGGGTCTCAGGATTGGAATTGGAAGGATTTGGATATCACATCACATGCTAAAGGGAGGGTCTCAGGTTTGGAAGGGGAGGGATTTTGATATCACATCTCATGTTATAGGAAGGATCTCAGGTTTGGTATTAGAAGCATTGAGATATCACATCTCATGCTATCCGAAGGATCTCAGGTTTGGTATTAGAGGGATTGAGATATCACATCTCATGCTATCAGAAGGGTATCAGGATTGGATTTGGAAGTAGTTGGATATCCCATCTCATGCTATAGGAAGGGTCTCAGGTTGGAATGGGAAGGAGTTGGATTTCACATCTCATGTTATAGGAAAGGTCTCAGGATTGGAATGGGAAATACTTCGATATCACATCTCATGCTATAGGAAGGCTCTCAGGTTTGGAAGAGGAAGGAGTTGGGTATCACATTTCATGTTAGAGGTAGGATCTCAGGTTTGGTATTAGAGGCATTGAGATATCACATCTCATGCTATCAGAAGGGTCTCAGGATTGGAATGGGAAGGAGTTTGATATCACATCTCATGCTAAAGAGAGAGTCTCAGTTTTGGAAGGGGAAGGATTTGGATATCACATCTCGTGTTATAGGAATGATCTCAGGTTTGGTAATAGAAGAATTGAGATATCACATCTCATGCTATCGGAAGGATCTCAGGTTTGGTATTAGAAGCATTGAAATATCACATCTCATGCTATCAGAACGGTCTCAGGATTGGAATGGGAAGGAGTTTTATATGACATCTCATGCCATAGGAAGGATCTCAGGTTTGGTATTAGAAGCATTGAGACATCACATCTCATGTTATAGGAAGGGTCTCAGGATTGGAATGGGAAGGAGTTGGATATCACATCTTATGCTATAGGAATGGTCTCAGGTTTGGTATAAGCATTTATATATCACATCTCACGCTATAGGAAGGGTCTCAGGATTGGAATTGGAAGGAGTTGTATATGACATCTCATGCCATAGGAAGGGTCTCAGGTTTGGTATAAGCATTGAGATATCACATCTCTGCTATCGGAAGGGTCTCAGGATTGGAATGGGAAGGAGTTGGATATCCCATCTTATGTTATAGGAAGGGTCTCAGGTTTGATATTAGAAGCATTGAGATATCACATCTCATGTTATAGGAAGGGTCTCAGGACTGGAATGGGAAGGACTTGGATATCACATCTCATGCTATAGGGAGGGTCTCACGTTTGGAAAGGAAAGGAGTTGGATATCACATTTCATGTCAGAGGTAGGATCTCAGGTTTGGTATTAGAGGCATTGAGATATCACATCTCATGCTATCAGAAGGGTCTCAGGATTGGAATGGGAAGGAGTTGTATATGACATCTCATGCCATAGGAAGGGTCTCAGGTTTGGTATAAGCATTGAGATATCACATCTCTGCTATCGGAAGGGTCTCAGGATTGGAATGGGAAGGAGTTGGCTATCCCATCTTATGTTATAGGAAGGGTCTCAGGTTTGATATTAGAAGCATGGAGATATCACATCTCATGTTATAGGAAGGGTCTCAGGACTGGAATGGGAAGGACTTGGATATCACATCTCATGCTAAAGGGAGGGTCTCAGGTTTGGAAGGTGAAGGATTTGGATATCACATCTCATGTTATAGGAAGGATCTCAGGTTCGGTATTAGAAGCATTGAGATATCACATCTCATGCTATCGGAAGGATCTCAGGTTTGGTATTAGAGGCATTGAGATATCACATCTCATGCTATCAGAAGGGTCTCAGGATTGGAATGGGAAGGAGTTGGATATCACATCTCATGCTAAAGGGAGGGTCTCAGGTTTGGAAGGGGAAGGATTTGGATATCACATCTCATGTTATAGGAAGGATCACAGGTTTGGTATTAGAAGCATTGAGATATCACATCTCATGCTATCGGAAGGGTCTCAGGATTGGAATGGGAAGGAGTTGGAGATCACATCTCATGCTATAGGAAGGGTCTCAGGTTTGGAACTGGAAGGAGTTGGATATCACATCTCATGTTATAGGAAGAGTCTCAGGTTTGGTATAAGCATTGAGATATCACATCTCATGCTATAGGAAGGGTCTCAGGATTGGAATGGGAAGGAGTTGTATATGACATCTCATGCCATAGGAAGGGTCTCAGGTTTGGTATTAGAAGCATTGAGACATACCATCTCATGTTATAGGAAGGGTCTCAGGACTGGAATGGGAAGGACTTGGATATCACATCTCATGCTAAAGGGAGGGTCTCAAGTTTGGAAGGTGAAGGATTTGGATATCACATCTCATGTTATAGGAAGGATCTCAGGTTCGGTATTAGAAGCATTGAGATATCACATCTCATGCTATCGGAAGGATCTCAGGTTTGGTATTAGAGGCATTGAGATATCACATCTCATGCTATCAGAAGGGTCTCAGGATTGGAATGGGAAGGAGTTGAATATCACATCTCATGCTAAAGGGAGGGTCTCAGGTTTGGAAGGGGAATGATTTGGATATCACATCTCATGTTATAGGAAGGATCACAGGTTTGGTATTAGAAGCATTGAGATATCACATCTCATGCTATCGGAAGGATCTCAGGTTTGGAACTGGAAGGAGTTGGATATCACATCTCATGTTATAGGAAGAGTCTCATGCTATAGGAAGGGTCTCAGGATTGGAATGGGAAGGAGTTGCATATGACATCTCATGCTATAGGAAGGGTCTCAGGTTTGGTATTAGAAGCATTGAGACATACCATCTCATGTTATAGGAAGGGTCTCAGGATTGGAATGGGAAGGAGTTGGATATCACATCTCATGCTATAGGAAGGGTCTCAGGTTTGGAACTGGAAGGAGTTGGATATCACATCTCATGTTATAGGAAGAGTCTCATGCTATAGGAAGGGTCTCAGGATTGGAATGGGAAGGAGTTGCATATGACATCTCATGCCATAGGAAGGGTCTCAGGTTTGGTATTAGAAGCATTGAGACATACCATCTCATGTTATAGGAAGGGTCTCAGGATTGGAATGGGAAGGAGTTGGATATCACATCTTATGCTATAGGAAGGGTCTCAGGTTTGGTATAAGCATTGAGATATCACATCTCATGCTATAGGAAGGGTCTCAGGATTGGAATGGGAAGGAGTTGTATATGACATCTCATGCCATAGGAAGGGTCTCAGGTTTGGTATAAGCATTGAGATATCACATCTCTGCTATTGGAAGGGTCTCAGGGTTGTAATGGGAAGGAGTTGGATATCCCATCTTATGTTATAGGAAGGGTGTCAGGTTTGGTATTAGAAGCATTAAGATATCACATCTCATGCTATAGGAAGGGTCTCAGGATTGGAATGGGAAGGACTTGGATATCACATCTCATGCTATAGGGAGGGTCTCACGTTTGGAAAGGGAAGGAGTTGGATATCACATTTCATGTTAGAGGTAGGATCTCAGGTTTGGTATTAGAGGCATTGAGATATCACATCTCATGCTATGAGAAGGGTCTCAGGATTGGAATTGGAAGGATTTGGATATCACATCTCATGCTAAAGGGAGGGTCTCAGGTTTGGAAGGGGAAGGATTTTGATATCACATCTCATGTTATAGGAAGGATCTCAGGTTTGGTATTAGAAGCATTGAGATATCACATCTCATGCTATCCGAAGGATCTTAGGTTTGGTATTAGAGGGATTGAGATATCACATCTCATGCTATCGGAAGGGTATCAGGATTGAATTTGGAAGTAGTTGGATATCCCATCTCATGCTATAGGAAGGGTCTCAGGTTGGAATGGGAAGGAGTTGGATATCACATCTCATGTTATAGGAAAGGTCTCAGGATTGGAATGGGAAATACTTCGATATCACATCTCATGCTATAGGAAGGCTCTCAGGTTTGGAAGGGGAAGGAGTTGGGTATCACATTTCATGTTAGAGGTAGGATCTCAGGTTTGGTATTAGAGGCATTGAGATATCACATCTCATGCTATCAGAAGGGTCTCAGGATTGGAATGGGAAGGAGTTTGATATCACATCTCATGCTAAAGGGAGGGTCTCAGTTTTGGAAGGGGAAGGATTTGGATATCACATCTCGTGTTATAGGAATGATCTCAGGTTTGGTATTAGAAGAATTGAGATATCACATCTCATGCTATCGGAAGGATCTCAGGTTTGGTATTGGAAGCATTGAGATATCAAGTCTCATGGTATAGGACGGGAGTTTGATATCACATCTCATGCCATGGTATGGGTCTCAGGTTTTGTAGAAGCATTGGGATATCACATCTCATGCTATCGGAAGGGTATCAGGATTGGATTTGGAAGGAGTTGGATATCCCATCTCATGCTATAGGAAGGGTCTCAGGTTGGAATAGGAAGGACTTGGATTTCACATCTCATGTTATAGGAAGGGTCTCAGGATTGGAATGGGAAGGACTTGGATATCACATCTCATGCTGTAGGAAGGCTCTCAGGTTTGGAAAGGGATGGAGTGGGCTATCACATTTCATGTTAGAGGTAGGATCTCAGGTTTGGTATTAGAGGCATTGAGATATCACATCTCATGCTATCAGAAGGGTATCAGGATTGGAATGGGAAGGAGTTGGATATCACATCTCATGCTAAAGGGAGGGTCTCAGGTTTGGAAGGGGAAGGATTTGGATATCACATCTCATGTTATAGGAAGGATCACAGGTTTGGTATTAGAAGCATTGAGATATCACAACTCATGTTATAGGAAGGATCTCAGGTTTGGTATTAGAAGCATTGACATATCACATCTCATGCTATAGGAAGGGTCTCAGGATTGGAATGGGAAGGAGTTGGATATCACATCTCATGCTAAAGGAAGGGTCTCAGTTTTGGTAGAAGCATTGAGATATCACATCTCATGCTATAGGAAGGGTCTCAGGATTGGAATGGGAAGGACTTATATATCACATCTCATGCTATAGGGAGGGTCTCAGTTTTGATATTAGAAGCATTGAGATATCACATCTCATGCTATCGGAAGGGTCTCAGGATTGGAATGGGAGGAGCTGGATATCACATCTGATGCTAAAGGAAGGGTCTCAGGTTTGGAAGGGGAAGGATTTGGATATCACATCTCATGTTATAGGACGGGTCTCAGGTTTGGTATTAGAAGCATTGAGATATCACATCTCATGCTATAGGAAGTGTGTCAGGATTGGAATGGGAAGGAGTTGGATATCACATCTCATGCTATAGGAAGGGTTTCAGGTTTGGTAGAAGCATTGAGATATCACATCTCATGCTATAGGAAGAGTCTCAGGTTTGGGAAGGGAAGGATTTGGATTTCATATCTCATGTTATAGGATGGTTCTCATGTTTGGTTTTTGAAGCATTGAGATATCACATCTCATGCTATCGGAAGGGTCTCAGGTTTGGAATGGGAAGTAGTTGGATATCACATCTCATGTTATAGGAAGGATCTCAGGTTTGGTATTAGAAGCATTGAGATATCACATCTCATGCTATAGGAAGGGTCTCAGGATTGGAATGTGAAGGATTTGGATATCACATCTCATGCCATAGGAAGGGTCTCAGGTTTGGTATAAGCAATGAGATATCACATCTCTGCTATCGGAAGGGTCTCAGGATTGGATTGGGAAGGAGTTGGATATCCCTTCTCATACTATAGGGTCTCAGGTTGGAATGGGAAGGAGTTGGATATCACATCTCATGTTATAGGAAGGGTCTCAGGATTGGAATGGGAAGGATTTGGATATCACATCTCTTGCTATAGGAAGGGTCTAAGGTTTTTTTATTAGAAACATTGAGATATCACATCTCATGCTATAGGAAGGGTTTTAGGATTGGAATGGGAAGGATTTGGATATCACATCTCATGTTATAGGACGGGTCCCAGGTTTGGTATTAGAAGCATTGAGATATCACATCTCATGGTATAGGAAGGGTCTCAGGGTTGGAAGGGGAAGGATTTGGATATCACATCTCATGTTATAGGAAGGATCTCAGGTTTGGCCTTAGAAGCATTGAGATATCACATCTCATGCTATAGGAAGTTTCTCAGGATTGGAATGGGAAGTAGTTGGATATCACATCTCATGCTATAGGAAGGGTCTCAGGAATGGAATGGGAAGGAGTTTTATATGACATCTCATGCCATAGGAAGAATCTCAGGTTTGGTATTAGAAGCATTGAGACATACCATCTCATGTTATAGGAAGGGTCTCAGGATTGGAATGGGAAGGAGTTGGATATCACATCTCATGCTATAGGAAGGGTCTCAGGATTGGAATGGGAAGGAGTTGGATATCACATCTCATGCTATAGGAAGGGTCTCAGGTTTGGTAGAAGCATTGAGATATCACATCTCATGCAATAGGAAGAGTCTCAGGTTTGGGAAGGGAAGGATTTGGATTTCACATCTCATGTTATAGGATGGTTCTCATGTTTGGTTTTTGAAGCATTGAGATATCACAACTCATGCTATCGGAAGGGTCTCAGGTTTGGAATGGGAAGTAGTTGGATATCCCATCTCATGCTATAGGAAGGGTCTCAGGTTGGAATGGGAAGGAGTTGGATTTTACATCTCATGTTATAGGAAAGGTCTCAGGATTGGAATGGGAAATACTTCGATATCACATCTCATGCTATAGGAAGGCTCTCAGGTTTGGAAGGGGAAGGAGTTGGGTATCACATTTCATGTTTGAGGTAGGATCTCAGGTTTGGTATTAGAGGCATTGAGATATCACATCTCATGCTATCAGAAGGGTCTCAGGATTGGAATGGGAAGGAGTTTGATATCACATCTCATGCTAAAGAGAGGGTCTCAGTTTTGGAAGAAGAAGGATTTGGATATCACATCTCGTGTTATAGGAATGATCTCAGGTTTGGTATTAGAAGAATTGAGATATCACATCTCATGCTATCGGAAGGATCTCAGGTTTGGTATTAGAAGCATTGAAATATCACATCTCATGCTATCAGAACGGTCTCAGGATTGGAATGGGAAGGAGTTTTATATGACATCTCATGCCATAGGAAGGATCTCAGGTTTGGTATTAGAAGCATTGAGACATCACATCTCATGTTATAGGAAGGGTCTCAGGATTGGAATGGGAAGGAGTTGGATATCACATCTTCTGCTATAGGAATGGTCTCAGGTTTGGTATAAGCATTGATATATCACATCTCATGCTATAGGAAGGGTCTCAGGATTGGAATGGGAAGGAGTTGTATATGACATCTCATGCCATAGGAAGGGTCTCAGGTTTGGTATAAGCATTGAGATATCACATCTCTGCTATCGGAAGGGTCTCAGGATTGGAATGGGAAGGAGTTGGATATCCCATCTTATGTTATAGGAAGGGTCTCAGGTTTGATATTAGAAGCATTGAGATATCACATCTCATGTTATAGGAAGGGTCTCAGGACTGGAATGGGAAGGACTTGGATATCACATCTCATGCTATAGGGAGGGTCTCACGTTTGGAAAGGGAAGGAGTTGGATATCACATTTCATGTCAGAGGTAGGATCTCAAGTTTGGTATTAGAGGCATTGAGATATCACATCTCATGCTATCAGAAGGGTCTCAGGATTGGAATGGGAAGGAGTTGTATATGACATCTCATGCCATAGGAAGGGTCTCAGGTTTGGTATAAGCATTGAGATATCACATCTCTGCTATCGGAAGGGTCTCAGGATTGGAATGGGAAGGACTTGGATATCACATCTCATGCTAAAGGGAGGGTCTCAGGTTTGGAAGGTGAAGGATTTGGATATCACATCTCATGTGTATAGGAAGGATCTCAGGTTCGGTATTAGAAGCATTGAGATATCACATCTCATGCTATCGGAAGGATCTCAGGTTTGGTATTAGAGGCATTGAGATATCACATCTCATGCTATCAGAAGGGTCTCAGGATTGGAATGGGAAGGAGTTGGATATCACATCTCATGCTAAAGGGAGGGTCTCAGGTTTGGAAGGGGAAGGATTTGGATATCACATCTCATGTTATAGGAAGGATCACAGGTTTGGTATTAGAAGCATTGAGATATCACATCTCATGCTATCAGAAGGGTCTCAGGATTGGAATGGGAAGGAGTTGGATATCACATTTCATGCTAAAGGGAGGGTCTACGGTTCGGAAGGGGAAGGATTTGGATATCACATCTCATGTTATAGGAAGGATCTCAGGTTTGGTATTAGAAGCATTGAGATATCACATCTCATGCTATCGGAAGGGTCTCAGGTTTGGTATAAGCATTGAGATATCACATCTCTGCTATCGGAAGGGTCTCAGGATTGGAATGGGAAGGACTTGGATATCACAATTCATGTTATAGGAAGGGTCTCAGGTTTGGTATTAGAAGCATTGAGATATCACATCTCATGCTATAGGAAGGGTCTCAGGATTGGAATGGGAAGGACTTGGATATCACATCTCATGTTATAGGAAGGGTCTCAGGTTTGGTATTAGAAGCATTGCGATATCACATCTCATGCTATAGGAAGGGTCTCAGGAATGGAATGGGAAGGAGTTGGATATCACATCTCATGATAAAGGAAGGGTCTAAGGTTTGGAAGGGGAAGGATTTGGATATCACATCTCATGTTATTGGACCGGTCTCAGGTTTGGTATTAGAAGCATTCAGATATCAAGTCTCATGGTATAGGAAGGGTCTCAGGACTGGAATGGGAAGGACTTGGATATCACATCTCATGCTATAGGGAGGGTCTCACGTTTGGAAAGGGAAGGAGTTGGATATCACATTTCATGTCAGAGGTAGGATCTCAAGTTTGGTATTAGAGGCATTGAGATATCACATCTCATGCTATCAGAAGGGTCTCAGGATTGGAATGGGAAGGAGTTGGATATGACATCTCATGCCATAGGAAGGGTCTCAGGTTTGGTATAAGCATTGAGATATCACATCTCTGCTATCGGAAGGGTCTCAGGATTGGAATGGGAAGGACTTGGATATCACATCTCATGCTAAAGGGAGGGTCTCAGGTTTGGAAGGTGAAGGATTTGGATATCACATCTCATGTTATAGGAAGGATCTCAGGTTCGGTATTAGAAGCATTGAGATATCACATCTCATGCTATCGGAAGGATCTCAGGTTTGGTATTAGAGGCATTGAGATATCACATCACATGCTATCAGAAGGGTCTCAGGATTGGAATGGGAAGGAGTTGGATATCACATCTCATGCTAAAGGGAGGGTCTCAGGTTTGGAAGGGGAAGGATTTGGATATCACATCTCATGTTATAGGAAGGATCACAGGTTTGGTATTAGAAGCATTGAGATATCACATCTCATGCTATCAGAAGGGTCTCAGGATTGGAATGGGAAGGAGTTGGATATCACATTTCATGCTAAAGGGAGGGTCTACGGTTCGGAAGGGGAAGGATTTGGATATCACATCTCATGTTATAGGAAGGATCTCAGGTTTGGTATTAGAAGCATTGAGATATCACATCTCATGCTATCGGAAGGGTCTCAGGTTTGGTATAAGCATTGAGATATCACATCTCTGCTATCGGAAGGGTCTCAGGATTGGAATGGGAAGGACTTGGATATCACAATTCATGTTATAGGAAGGGTCTCAGGTTTGGTATTAGAAGCATTGAGATATCACATCTCATGCTATAGCAAGGGTCTCAGGATTGGAATGGGAAGGACTTGGATATCACATCTCATGTTATAGGAAGGGTCTCAGGTTTGGTATTAGAAGCATTGCGATATCACATCTCATGCTATAGGAAGGGTCTCAGGAATGGAATGGGAAGGAGTTGGATATCACATCTCATGATAAAGGAAGGGTCTAAGGTTTGGAAGGGGAAGGATTTGGATATCACATCTCATGTTATTGGACCGGTCTCAGGTTTGGTATTAGAAGCATTCAGATATCAAGTCTCATGGTATAGGAACGGTCTCAGGACTGGAATGGGAAGGACTTGGATATCACATCTCATGCTATAGGGAGGGTCTCACGTTTGGAAAGGGAAGGAGTTGGATATCACATTTCATGTCAGAGGTAGGATCTCAAGTTTGGTATTAGAGGCATTGAGATATCACATCTCATGCTATCAGAAGGGTCTCAGGATTGGAATGGGAAGGAGTTGGATATGACATCTCATGCCATAGGAAGGGTCTCAGGTTTGGTATAAGCATTGAGATATCACATCTCTGCTATCGGAAGGGTCTCAGGATTGGAATGGGAAGGACTTGGATATCACATCTCATGCTAAAGGGAGGGTCTCAGGTTTGGAAGGTGAAGGATTTGGATATCACATCTCATGTTATAGGAAGGATCTCAGGTTCGGTATTAGAAGCATTGAGATATCACATCTCATGCTATCGGAAGGATCTCAGGTTTGGTATTAGAGGCATTGAGATATCACATCTCATGCTATCAGAAGGGTCTCTGGATTGGAATGGGAAGGAGTTGGATATCACATCTCATGCTAAAGGGAGGGTCTCAGGTTTGGAAGGGGAAGGATTTGGATATCACATCTCATGTTATAGGAAGGATCACAAGTTTGGTATTAGAAGCATTGAGATATCACAACTCATGCTATCAGAAGGGTCTCAGGATTGGAATGGGAAGGAGTTGGATATCACATTTCATGCTAAAGGGAGGGTCTACGGTTCGGAAGGGGAAGGATTTGGATATCACATCTCATGTTATAGGAAGGATCTCAGGTTTGGTATTAGAAGCATTGAGATATCACATCTCATGCTATAGGAAGGGTCTCAGGATTGGAATGGAAGGAGTTGTATATGACATCCCATGCCATAGGAAGGGTCTCAGGTTTGGTATTAGAAGCATTGAGACATACCATCTCATGTTATAGGAAGGGTCTCAGGACTGGAATGGGAAGGACTTGGATATCACATCTCATGCTAAAGGGAGGGTCTCAGGTTTGGAAGGTGAAGGATTTGGATATCACATCTCATGTTATAGGAAGGATCTCAGGTTCGGTATTAGAAGCATTGAGATATCACATCTCATGCTATCGGAAGGATCTCAGGTTTGGTATTAGAGGCATTGAGATATCACATCTCATGCTATCAGAAGGGTCTCAGGATTGGAATGGGAAGGAGTTGGATATCACATCTCATGCTAAAGGGAGGGTCTCAGGTTTGGAAGGGGAAGGATTTGGATATCACATCTCATGTTATAGGAAGGATCACAGGTTTGGTATTAGAAGCATTGAGATATCACATCTCATGCTATCAGAAGGGTCTCAGGATTGGAATGGGAAGGGGTTGGATATCACATTTCATGCTAAAGGGAGGGTCTACGGTTCGGAAGGGGAAGGATTTGGATATCACATCTCATGTTATAGGAAGGATCTCAGGTTTGGTATTAGAAGCATTGAGATATCACATCTCATGCTATCGGAAGGGTCTCAGGTTTGGTATAAGCATTGAGATATCACATCTCTGCTATCGGAAGGGTCTCAGGATTGGAATGGGAAGGACTTGGATATCACAATTCATGTTATAGGAAGGGTCTCAGGTTTGGTATTAGAAGCATTGAGATATCACATCTCATGCTATAGGAAGGGTCTCAGGATTGGAATGGGAAGGACTTGGATATCACATCTCATGTTATAGGAAGGGTCTCAGGTTTGGTATTAGAAGCATTGCGATATCACATCTCATGCTATAGGAAGGGTCTCAGGAATGGAATGGGAAGGAGTTGGATATCACATCTCATGATAAAGGAAGGGTCTAAGGTTTGGAAGGGGAAGGATTTGGATATCACATCTCATGTTATTGGACCGGTCTCAGGTTTGGTATTAGAAGCATTCAGATATCAAGTCTCATGGTATAGGACGGGAGTTTGATATCACATCTCATGCCATGGTATGGGTCTCAGGTTTTGTAGAAGCATTGGGATATCACATCTCATGCTATCGGAAGGGTATCAGAATTGGATTTGGAAGGAGTTGGATATCCCATCTCATGCTATAGGAAGGGTCTCAGGTTGGAATAGGAAGGAGTTGGATATCACATCTCATGTTATAGGAAGGGTCTCAGGATTGGAATGGGAAGGACTTGGATATCATATCTCATGCTGTAGGAAGGCTCTCAGGTTTGGAAAGGGAAGGAGTGGGCTATCACATTTCATGTTAGAGGTAGGATCTCAGGTTTGGTATTAGAGGCATTGAGATATCACATCTCATGCTATCAGAAGGGTATCAGGATTGGAATGGGAAGAAGTTGGATATCACATCTCATGCTAAAGGGAGGGTCTCAGGTTTGGAAGGGGAAGGATTTGGATATCACATCTCATGTTATAGGAAGGATCTCAGGTTTGGTATTAGAAGCATTGAGAAATCACAACTCATGCTATCGGAAGGATCTCAGGTTTGGTATTAGAAGCATTGAGATATCACATCTCATGCTATAGGAAGGGTCCCAGGATTGGAATGGGAAGGAGTTGGATATCACATCTCATGTTATAGGAAGGATCTCAGGTTTGGTATTAGAAGCATTGAGATATCACATCTCATGCTATAGGAAGGGTCTCAGGATTGTTATGGGAAGGAGTTGGATATCACATCTCATGCTAAAGGAAGGGTCTCAGTTTTGGTAGAAGCATTGAGATATCACATCTCATGCTATAGGAAGGGTCTCAGGATTGGAATGGGAAGGAGTTGGATATCACATCTCATGCTATAGGAAGGGTCTCAGGTTTGGTATAAGCATTGAGATATCACATCTCTGCTATTGGAAGGGTCTCAGGATTGGAATGGGAAGGACTTAGATATCACATATCATGCTATAGGGAGGGTCTCAGTTTTGATATTAGAAGCATTGAGATATCACATCTCATGCTATCGGAAGGGTCTCAGGATTGGAATGGGAGGAGCTGGATATCACATCTCATGCTAAAGGAAGGGTCTCAGGTTTGGAAGGGGAAGGATTTGGATATCACATCTCATGTTATAGGACGGGTCTCAGGTTTGGTATTAGAAGCATTGAGATATCACATCTCATGCTATAGGAAGTGTGTCAGGATTGGAATGGGAAGGAGTTGGATATCACATCTCATGCTATAGGAAGGGTTTCAGGTTTGGTAGAAGCATTGAGATATCACATCTCATGCTATAGGAAGAGTCTCAGGTTTGGGAAGGGAAGGATTTGGATTTCACATCTCATGTTATAGGATGGTTCTCATGTTTGGTTTTTGAAGCATTGAGATATCACATCTCATGCTATCGGAAGGGTCTCAGGTTTGGAATGGGAAGTAGTTGGATATCACATCTCATGTTATAGGAAGGATCTCAGGTTTGGTATTAGAAGCATTGAGATATCACATCTCATGCTATAGGAAGGGTCTCCGGATTGGAATGTGAAGGATTTGGATATCACATCTCATGCCATAGGAAGGGTCTCAGGTTTGGTATAAGCATTGAGATATCACATCTCTGCTATCGGAAGGGTCTCAGGATTGGATTGGGAAGGAATTGGATATCCCTTCTCATACTATAGGGTCTCAGGATGGGATGGGAAGGAGTTGGATATCACATCTCATGTTATAGGAAGGGTCTCAGGATTGGAATGGGAAGGATTTGGATATCACATCTCTTGCTATAGGAAGGGTCTAAGGTTTTTTATTAGAAACATTGAGATATCACATCTCATGCTATAGGAAGGGTTTTAGGATTGGAATGGGAAGGATTTGGATATCACATCTCATGCTAAAGGAAGGGTCTCAGGTTTGGAAGGGGAAGGATTTGGATATCATATCTCATGTTATAGGACGGGTCCCAGGTTTGGTATTAGAAGCATTGAGATATCACATCTCATGGTATAGGAAGGGTCTCAGGGTTGGAAGGGGAAGGATTTGGATATCGCATCTCATGTTATAGGACGGATCTCAGGTTTGGTCTTAGAAGCATTGAGATATCACATCTCATGCTATAGGAAGGTTCTCAGGATTGGAATGGGAAGGAGTTGGATATCACATCTCATGCTATAGGAAGGGTCTCAGGAATGGAATGGGAAGGAGTTTTATATGACATCTCATGCCATAGGAAGAATCTCAGGTTTAGTATTAGAAGCATTGAGACATACCATCTCATGTTATAGGAAGGGTCTCAGGATTGGAATGGGAAGGAGTTGTATATGACATCTCATGCCATAGGAAGGGTCTCAGGTTTGGTATAAGCATTGAGATATCACATCTCTGCTATTGGAAGGGTCTCAGGATTGTAATGGGAAGGAGTTGGATATCCCATCTTATGTTATAGGAAGGGTGTCAGGTTTGGTATTAGAAGCATTGAGATATCACATCTCATGCTATAGGAAGGCTCTCAGGTTTGGAAGAGGAAGGAGTTGGGTATCACATTTCATGTTAGAGGTAGGATCTCAGGTTTGGTATTAGAGGCATTGAGATATCACATCTCATGCTATCAGAAGGGTCTCAGGATTGGAATGGGAAGGAGTTTGATATCACATCTCATGCTAAAGAGAGGGTCTCAGTTTTGGAAGGGGAAGGATTTGGATATCACATCTCGTGTTATAGGAATGATCTCAGGTTTGGTAATAGAAGAATTGAGATATCACATCTCATGCTATCGGAAGGATCTCAGGTTTGGTATTAGAAGCATTGAAATATCACATCTCATGCTATCAGAACGGTCTCAGGATTGGAATGGGAAGGAGTTTTATATGACATCTCATGCCATAGGAAGGATCTCAGGTTTGGTATTAGAAGCATTGAGACATCACATCTCATGTTATAGGAAGGGTCTCAGGATTGGAATGGGAAGGAGTTGGATATCACATCTTATGCTATAGGAATGGTCTCAGGTTTGGTATAAGCATTGATATATCACATCTCATGCTATAGGAAGGGTCTCAGGATTGGAATGGGAAGGAGTTGGATATGACATCTCATGCCATAGGAAGGGTCTCAGGTTTGGTATAAGCATTGAGATATCACATCTCTGCTATCGGAAGGGTCTCAGGATTGGAATGGGAAGGAGTTGGATATCCCATCTTATTTTATAGGAAGGGTCTCAGGTTTGATATTAGAAGCATTGAGATATCACATCTCATGTTATAGGAAGGGTCTCAGGACTGGAATGGGAAGGACTTGGATATCACATCTCATGCTATAGGGAGGGTCTCACGTTTGGAAAGGGAAGGAGTTGGATATCACATTTCATGTCAGAGGTAGGATCTCAGGTTTGGTATTAGAGGCATTGAGATATCACATCTCATGCTATCAGAAGGCTCTCAGGATTGGAATGGGAAGGAGTTGTATATGACATCTCATGCCATAGGAAGGGTCTCAGGTTTGGTATAAGCATTGAGATATCACATCTCTGCTATCGGAAGGCTCCCAGGATTGGAATGGGAAGGAGTTGGATATCACATCTTATGTTATAGGAAGGGTCTCAGGTTTGATATTAGAAGCATGGAGATATCACATCTCATGTTATAGGAAGGGTCTCAGGACTGGAATGGGAAGGACTTGGATATCACATCTCATGCTAAAGGGAGGGTCTCAGGTTTGGAAGGTGAAGGATTTGGATATCACATCTCATGTTATAGGAAGGATCTCAGGTTCGATATTAGAAGCATTGAGATATCACATCTCATGCTATCGGAAGGATCTCAGGTTTGGTATTAGAGGCATTGAGATATCACATCTCATGCTATCAGAAGGGTCTCAGGATTGGAATGGGAAGGAGTTGGATATCACATCTCATGCTAAAGGGAGGGTCTCAGGTTTGGAAGGGGAAGGATTTGGATATCACATCTCATGTTATAGGAAGGATCACAGGTTTGGTATTAGAAGCATTGAGATATCACATCTCATGCTATCGGAAAGGTCTCAGGATTGGAATGGGAAGGAGTTGGATATCACATCTCATGCTATAGGAAGGGTCTCAGGTTTGGAACTGGAAGGAGTTGGATATCACATCTCATGTTATAGGAAGAGTCTCAGGTTTGGTATAAGCATTGAGATATCACATCTCATGCTATAGGAAGGGTCTCAGGATTGGAATGGGAAGGAGTTGTATATGACATCTCATGCCATAGGAAGGGTCTTAGGTTTGGTATTAGAAGCATTGAGACATACCATCTCATGTTATAGGAAGGGTCTCAGGACTGGAATGGGAAGGACTTGGATATCACATCTCATGCTAACGGGAGGGTCTCAGGTTTGGAAGGTGAAGGATTTGGATAATACATCTCATGTTATAGCAAGGATCTCAGGTTCGGTATTAGAAGCATTGAGAAATCACATCTCATGCTATCGGAAGGATCTCAGGTTTGGTATTAGAGGCATTGAGATATCACATCTCATGCTATCAGAAGGGTCTCAGGATTGGAATGGGAAGGAGTTGAATATCACATCTCATGCTAAAGGGAGGGTCTCAGGTTTGGAAGGGGAAGGATTTGGATATCACATCTCATGTTATAGGAAGGATCACAGGTTTGGTATTAGAAGCATTGAGATATCACATCTCATGCTATCGGAAGGGTCTCAGGATTGGAATGGGAAGGAGTTGGATATCACATCTCATGCTATAGGAAGGGTCTCAGGTTTGGAACTGGAAGGAGTTGGATATCACATCTCATGTTATAGGAAGAGTCTCAGGTTTGGTATAAGCATTGAGATATCACATCTCATGCTATAGGAAGGGTCTCAGGATTGGAATGGGAAAGAGTTGTATATGACATCTCATGCCATAGGAAGGGTCTCAGGTTTGGTATTAGAAGCATTGAGACATACCATCTCATGTTATAGGAAGGGTCTCAGGATTGGAATGGGAAGGAGTTGGATATCACATCTTATGCTATAGGAAGGGTCTCAGGTTTGGTATAAGCATTGAGATATCACATCTCATGCTATAGGAAGGGTCTCAGGATTGGAATGTGAAGGAGTTGTATATGACATCTCATGCCATAGGAAGGGTCTCAGGTTTGGTATAAGCATTGAGATATCACATCTCTGCTATTGGAAGGGTCTCAGGGTTGTAATGGGAAGGAGTTGGATATCCCATCTTATGTTATAGGAAGGGTGTCAGGTTTGGTATTAGAAGCATTGAGATATCACATCTCATGCTATAGGAAGGGTCTCAGGATTGGAATGGGAAGGACATGGATATCACATCTCATGCTATAGGGAGGGTCTCACGTTTGGAAAGGGAAGGAGTTGGATATCACATTTCATGTTAGAGGTAGGATCTCAGGTTTGGTATTAGAGGCATTGAGATATCACATCTCATGCTATGAGAAGGGTCTCGGCATTGGAATTGGAAGGATTTGGATATCACATCTCATGCTAAAGGGAGGGTCTCAGGTTTGGAAGGGGAAGGATTTTGATATCACATCTCATGTTATAGGAAAGATCTCAGGTTTGGTATTAGAAGCATTGAGATATCACATCTCATGCTATCCGAAGGATCTCAGGTTTGGTATTAGAGGGATTGAGATATCACATCTCATGCTATCGGAAGGGTATCAGGATTGGATTTGGAAGTAGTTGGATATCCCATCTCATGCTATAGGAAGGGTGTCAGGTTGGAATGGGAAGGAGTTGGATATCACATCTCATGTTATAGGAAAGGTCTCAGGATTGGAATGGGAAATACTTCGATATCACATCTCATGCTATAGGAAGGCTCTCAGGTTTGGAAGGGGAAGGAGTTGGGTACCACATTTCATGTTAGAGGTAGGATCTCAGTTTTGGTATTAGAGGCATTGAGATATCACATCTCATGCTATCAGAAGGGTCTCAGGATTGGAATGGGAAGGAGTTTGATATCACATCTCATGCTAAAGGGAGGGTCTCAGTTTTGGAAGGGGAAGGATTTGGATATCACATCTCGTGTTATAGGAATGATCTCAGGTTTGGTATTAGAAGAATTGAGATATCACATCTCATGCTATCGGAAGGATATCAGGTTTGGTATTAGAAGCATTGAAATATCACATCTAATGCTATCAGAACGGTTTCAGGATTGGAATGGGAAGGAGTTTTATATGACATCTCATGCCATAGGAAGGATCTCAGGTTTGGTATTAGAAGCACTGAGACAACACATCTCATGCTATAGGAAGGGTCTCAGGATTGGAATGGGAAGGACTTGGATATCACATCTCATGCTATAGGGAGGGTCTCACGTTTGGAAAGGGAAGGAGTTGGATATCACATTTCATGTTAGAGGTAGGATCTCAGGTTTGGTATTAGAGGCATTGAGATATCACATCTCATGCTATGAGAAGGGTCTCAGGATTGGAATTGGAAGGATTTGGATATTACATCTCATGCTAAAGGGAGGGTCTCAGGTTTGGAAGGGGAAGGATTTTGATATCACATCTCATGTTATAGGAAGGATCTCAGGTTTGGTATTAGAAGCATTGAGATATCACATCTCATGCTATCCGAAGGATCTCAGGTTTGGTATTAGAGGGATTGAGATATCACATCTCATGCTATCGGAAGGGTATCAGGATTGGATTTGGAAGTAGTTGGATATCCCATCTCATGCTATAGGAAGGGTCTCAGGTTGGAATGGGAAGGAGTTGGATATCACATCTCATGTTATAGGAAAGGTCTCAGGATTGGAATGGGAAATACTTCGATATCACATCTCATGCTATAGGAAGGCTCTCAGGTTTGGAAGGGGAAGGAGTTGGGTATCACATTTCATGTTAGAGGTAGGATCTCAGGTTTGGTATTAGAGGCATTGAGATATCACATCTCATGCTATCAGAAGGGTCTCAGGATTGGAATGGGAAGGAGTTTGATATCACATCTCATGCTAAAGGGAGGGTCTCAGTTTTGGAAGGGGAAGGATTTGGATATCACATCTCGTGTTATAGGAATGATCTCAGGTTTGGTATTAGAAGAATTGAGATATCACATCTCATGCTATCGGAAGGATCTCAGGTTTGGTATTAGAAGCATTGAAATATCACATCTCATGCTATCAGAACGGTCTCAGGATTGGAATGGGAAGGAGTTTTATATGACATCTCATGCCATAGGAAGGATCTCAGGTTTGGTATTAGAAGCACTGAGACATCACATCTCATGTTATAGGAAGGGTCTCAGGATTGGAATGGGAAGGAGTTGGATATCACATCTTATGCTATAGGAATGGTCTCAGGTTTGGTATAAGCATTGATATATCACATCTCATGCTATAGGAAGGGTCTCAGGATTGGAATGGGAAGGAGTTTTATATGACATCTCATGCCATAGGAAGAGTCTCAGGTTTGGTATAAGCATTGAGATATCACATCTCTGCTATCGGAAGGGTCTCAGGATTGGAATGGGAAGGAGTTGGATATCCCATTTTATGTTATAGGAAGGGTCTCAGGTTTGATATTAGAAGCATTGAGATATCACATCTCATGTTATAGGAAGGGTCTCAGGACTGGAATGGGAAGGACTTGGATATCACATCTCATGCTATAGGGAGGGTCTAACGTTTGGAAAGGGAAGGAGTTGGATATCACATTTCATGTTAGAGGTAGGATCTCAGGTTTGGTATTAGAGGCATTGAGATATCACATCTCATGCTATCAGAAGGGTCTCAGGATTGGAATGGGAAGGAGTTGGATATCACATCTCATGCTAAAGGGAGGGTCTCAGGTTTGGAAGAGGAAGGATTTGGATATCACATCTCATGTTATAGGAAGGATCTCAGGTTCGGTATTAGAAGCATTGAGATATCACATCTCATGCTATCGGAAGGATATCAGGTTTGGTATTAGAGGCATTGAGATATCACATCTCATGCTATCAGAAGGGTCTCAGGATTGGAATGGGAAGGAGTTGGATATCACATCTCATGCTAAAGGGAGGGTCTCAGGTTTGGAAGGGGAAGGATTTGGATATCACATCTCATGTTATAGGAAGGATCACAGGTTTGGTATTAGAAGCATTGAGATATCACATCTCATGCTATCGGAAAGGTCTATTGATTGGAATGGGAAGGAGTTGGATATCACATCTCATGCTATAGGAAGGGTCTCAGGTTTGGAACTGGAAGGAGTTGGATATCACATCTCATGTTATAGGAAGGATCACAGGTTTGGTATTAGAAGCATTGAGATATCACATCTCATGCTATCGGAAGGGTCTCAGGATTGGAATGGGAAGGAGTTGTATATGACATCTCATGCCGTAGGAAGGGTCTCAGGTTTGGAATGGGAAGGAGATTTATATAACATCTCATGCCATTGGAAGGATCTCAGGTTTGGTATTAGAAGCATTGAGACATCACATCTCATGTTATAGGAAGGGTCTCAGGATTGGAATGGGAAGGAGTTGGATATCACATCTTATGCTATAGGAATGGTCTCAGGTTTGGTATAAGCATTGATATATCAGATCTCATGCTATAGGAAGGGTCTCAGGATTGGAATGGGAAGGAGTTGTATATGACATCTCATGCCATAGGAAGGGTCTCAGGTTTGGTATAAGCATTGAGATATCACATCTCTGCTATCAGAAGGGTCTCAGGATTGGAATGGGAAGGAGTTGGATATGCCATCTTATGTTATAGGAAGGGACTCAAGTTTGATATTAGAAGCATTGAGATATCACATCTCATGTTATAGGAAGGGTCTCAGGACTGGAATGGGAAGGACTTGGATATCACATCTCATGCTATAGGGAGGGTCTCACGTTTGGAAAGGGAAGGAGTTGGATATCACATTTCATGTTAGAGGTAGGATCTCAGGTTTGGTATTAGAAGCATTGAGATATCACATCTCATGCTATCGGAAGGATCTCAGGTTTGGTATTAGAAGCATTGAGATATCACATCTCATGCTATCGGAAGGGTCTCAGGATTGGAATGGGAAGGAGTTGGATATGCCATCTTATGTTATAGGAAGGGACTCAAGTTTGATATTAGAAGCATTGAGATATCACATCTCATGTTATAGGAAGGGTCTCAGGACTGGAATGGGAAGGACTTGGATATCACATCTCATGATATAGGAAGGGTCTCAGGTTTGGAACTGGAAGGAGTTGGATATCACATCTCATGTTATAGGAAGGATCACAGGTTTGGTATTAGAAGCATTGAGATATCACATCTCATGCTATCGGAAGGGTCTCAGGATTGGAATGGGAAGGAGTTGTATATGACATCTCATGCCGTAGGAAGGGTCTCAGGTTTGGAATGGGAAGGAGTTTTATATGACATCTCATGCCATAGGAAGGATCTCAGGTTTGGTATTAGAAGCATTGAGACATCACATCTCATGTTATAGGAAGGGTCTCAGGATTGGAATGGGAAGGAGTTGGATATCACATCTTATGCTATAGGAATGGTCTCAGGTTTGGTATAAGCATTGATATATCAGATCTCATGCTATAGGAAGGGTCTCAGGATTGGAATGGGAAGGAGTTGTATATGACATCTCATGCCATAGGAAGGGTCTCAGGTTTGGTATAAGCATTGAGATATCACATCTCTGCTATCAGAAGGGTCTCAGGATTGGAATGGGAAGGAGTTGGATATGCCATCTTATGTTATAGGAAGGGACTCAAGTTTGATATTAGAAGCATTGAGATATCACATCTCATGTTATAGGAAGGGTCTCAGGACTGGAACGGGAAGGAGTTGGATATCACATCTCATGTCATAGGAAGAGTCTTAGGTTTGGTATAAGCATTGAGATATCACATCTCTGCTATCGGAGGTGTCTCAGGATTGGCATGGGAAGGAGTTGGATATCACATCTCATGCTATAGGAAGGGTATCAGGTTTGGAACGGGAAGGAGTTGGATATCCCATCTCATGTTATAGGACGGGTCTCAGGTTTGGTATTAGAAGCATTGAGATATCACATCTCATGCTATCGGAAGGGTCTCAGGATTGGAATGGGAAGGAGTTGGATATCACATATCATGCTATAGGAAGGGTCTCAGTTTTGGTAGAAGCATTGAGGTATCACATCTCATGCTATAGGAAGGGTCTCAGGATTGGAATGGGAAGGAGTTGGATATCACATCTCATGCTATAGGAAGGGTCTCAGGATTGGTATAAGCATTGAGATATCACATCTCTGCTATCGGAAGGGTCTCAGGATTGGAATGGGAAGGACTTAGATATCACATCTCATGCTATAGGGAGGGTCTCAGTTTTGATATTAGAAGCATTGAGATATCACATCTCATGCTATCGGAAGGGTCTCAGGATTGGAATGGGAGGAGCTGGATATCACATCTCATGCTAAAGGAAGGGTCTCAGGTTTGGAAGGGGAAGGATTTGGATATCACATCTCATGTTATAGGACGGGTCTCAGGTTTGGTATTAGAAGCATTGAGATATCACATCTCATGCTATAGGAAGTGTGTCAGGATTGGAATGGGAAGGAGTTGGATATCACATCTCATGCTATAGGAAGGGTTTCAGGTTTGGTAGAAGCATTGAGATATCACATCTCATGCTATAGGAAGAGTCTCAGGTTTGGGAAGGGAAGGATTTGGATTTCACATCTCATGTTATAGGATGGTTCTCATGTTTGGTTTTTGAAGCATTGAGATATCACATCTCATGCTATCGGAAGGGTCTCAGGTTTGGAATGGGAAGTAGTTGGATATAACATCTCATGTTATAGGAAGGATCTCAGGTTTGGTATTAGAAGCATTGAGATATCACATCTTATGCTATAGGAAGGGTCTCAGGATTGGAATGTGAAGGATTTGGATATCACATCTCATGCCATAGGAAGGGTCTCAGGTTTGGTATAAGCATTGAGATATCACATCTCTGCTATCGGAAGGGTCTCAGGATTGGATTGGGAAGGAGTTGGATATCCCTTCTCATACTATAGGGTCTCAGGTTGGAATGGGAAGGAGTTGGAAATCACATCTCATGTTATAGGAAGGGTCTCAGGATTGGAATGGGAAGGATTTGGATATCACATCTCTTGCTATAGGAAGGGTCTAAGGTTTTTTATTAGAAACATTGAGATATCACATCTCATGCTATAGGAAGGGTTTTAGGATTGGAATGGGAAGGATTTGGATATCACATCTCATGCTAAAGGAAGGGTCTCAGGTTTGGAAGGGGAAGGATTTGGATATCATATCTCATGTTATAGGACGGGTCCCATGTTTGGTATTAGAAGCATTGAGATATCACATCTCATGGTATAGGAAGGATCTCAGGGTTGGAAGGGGAAGGATTTGGATATCACATCTCATGTTATAGGAAGGATCTCAGGTTTGGTCTTAGAAGCATTGTGATATCACATCTCATGCTATAGGAAGGTTCTCAGGATTGGAATGGGAAGGAGTTGGATATCACATCTCATGCTATAGGAAGGGTCTCAGGAATGGAATGGGAAGGTGTTTTATATGACATCTCATGCCATAGGAAGAATCTCAGAATTGGTATTAGAAGCATTGAGACATACCATCTCATGTTATAGGAAGGGTCTCAGGATTGGAATGGGAACGAGTTGGATATCACATCTCATGCTATAGGAAGGGTCTCAGGACTGGAACGGGAAGGAGTTGGATATCACATCTCATGTCATAGGAAGAGTCTTAGGTTTGGTATAAGCATTGAGATATCACATCTCTGCTATCAGAGGTGTCTCAGGATTGGCATGGGAAGGAGTTGGATATCACATCTCATGCTATAGGAAGGGTATCAGGTTTGGAACGGGAAGGAGTTGGATATCCCATCTCATGTTATAGGACGGGTCTCAGGTTTGGTATTAGAAGCATTGAGATATCACATCTCATGCTATCGGAGTGGTCTCAGGATTGGAATGGGAAGGAGTTGGATATCACATATCATGCTATAGGAAGGGTCTCAGTTTTGGTAGAAGCATTGAGATATCACATCTCATGCTATAGGAAGGGTCTCAGGATTGGAATGGGAAGGAGTTGGATATCACATCTCATGCTATAGGAAGGGTCTCAGGTTTGGTATAAACATTGAGATATCACATCTCTGCTATCGGAAGGGTCTCAGGATTGGAATGGGAAGGACTTAGATATCACATCTCATGCTATAGGGAGGGTCTCAGTTTTGATATTAGAAGCATTGAGATATCACATCTCATGCTATCGGAAGGGTCTCAGGATTGGAATGGAAGGAGCTGGATATCACATCTCATGCTATAGGAAGGGTTTCAGGTTTGGTATTAGAAGCATTGAGATATCACATCTCATGCTATAGGAAGTGTGTCAGGATTGGAATGGGAAGGAGTTGGATATCACATCTCATGCTATAGGAAGGGTTTCAGGTTTGGTAGAAGCATTGAGATATCACATCTCATGCTATAGGAAGAGTCTCAGGTTTGGGAAGGGAAGGATTTGGATTTCACATCTCATGTTATAGGATGGTTCTCATGTTTGGTTTTTGAAGCATTGAGATTTCACATCTCATGCTATCGAAGGGTCTCAGGTTTGGAATGGGAAGTAGTTGGATATCACATCTCATGTTATAGGAAGGATCTCAGGTTTGGTATTAGAAGCATTGAGATATCACATCTTATGCTATAGGAAGGGTCTCAGGATTGGAATGTGAAGGATTTGGATATCACATCTCATGCCATAGGAAGGGTCTCAGGTTTGGTATAAGCATTGAGATATCACATCTCATGCTATCGGAAGGGTCTCAGGTTTGGAATGGGAAGTAGTTGGATATAACATCTCATGTTATAGGAAGGATCTCAGGTTTGGTATTAGAAGCATTGAGATATCACATCTTATGCTATAGGAAGGGTCTCAGGATTGGAATGTGAAGGATTTGGATATCACATCTCATGCCATAGGAAGGGTCTCAGGTTTGGTATAAGCATTGTGATATCACATCTCTGCTATCGGAAGGGTCTCAGGATTGGATTGGGAAGGAGTTGGATATCCCTTCTCATACTATAGGGTCTCAGGTTGGATTGGGAAGGAGTTGGAAATCACATCTCATGTTATAGGAAGGGTCTCAGGATTGGAATGGGAAGGATTTGGATATCACATCTCTTGCTATAGGAAGGGTCTAAGGTTTTTTATTAGAAACATTGAGATATCACATCTCATGCTATAGGAAGGGTTTTAGGATTGGAATGGGAAGGATTTGGATATCACATCTCATGCTAAAGGAAGGGTCTCAGGTTTGGAAGGGGAAGGATTTGGATATCATATCTCATGTTATAGGACGGGTCCCAGGTTTGGTATTAGAAGCATTGAGATATCACATCTCATGTTATAGGAAGGATCTCAGGTTTGGTCTTAGAAGCATTGAGATATCACATCTCATGCTATAGGAAGGTTCTCAGGATTGGAATGGGAAGGAGTTGGATATCACATCTCATGCTATAGGAAGGGTCTCAGGAATGGAATGGGAAGGAGTTTTATATGACATCTCATGCCATAGGAAGAATCTCAGGTTTGGTATTAGAAGCATTGAGACATACCATCTCATGTTATAGGAAGGGTCTCAGGATTGGAATGGGAAGGAGTTGGATATCACATCTCATGCTATAGGAAGGGTCTCAGGTTTGGTATAAGCATTGAGATATCACATCTCATGCCATAGGCAGGGTCTCAGGTTTGGTATAAGCATTGAGATATCACATCTCTGCTATTGGAAGGGTCTCAGGATTGTAATGGGAAGGAGTTGGATATCCCATCATATGTTATAGGAAGGGTGTCAGGTTTGGTATTAGAAGCATTGAGATATCACATCTCATGCTATAGGAAGGGTCTCAGGATTGGAATGGGAAGGACTTGGATATCACATCTCATGCTATAGGGAGGGTCTCACGTTTGGAAAGGGAAGGAGTTGGATATCACATTTCATGTTAGAGGTAGGATCTCAGGTTTGGTATTAGAGGCATTGAGATATCACATCTCATGCTATGAGAAGGGTCTCAGGATTGGCATTGGAAGGATTTGGATATCACATCTCATGCTAAAGGGAGGGTCTCAGGTTTGGAAGGGGAAGGATTTTGATATCGCATCTCATGTTATAGGAAGGATCTCAGGTTTGGTATTAGAAGCATTGAGATATCACATCTCATGCTATCCGAAGGATCTCAGGTTTGGTATTAGAGGGATTGAGATATCACATCTCATGCTATTGGAAGGGTATCAGGATTGGATTTGGAAGTAGTTGGATATCCCATCTCATGCTATAGGAAGGGTCTCAGGTTGGAATGGGAAGGAGTTGGATATCACATCTCATGTTATAGGAAAGGTCTCAGGATTGGAATGGGAAATACTTCGATATCACATCTCATTCTATAGGAAGGCTCTCAGGTTTGGAAGGGGAAGGAGTTGGGTATCACATTTCATGTTAGAGGTAGGATCTCAGATTTGGTATTAGAGGCATTGAGATATCACATCTCATGCTATCAGAAGGGTCTCACGATTGGAATGGGAAGGAGTTTGATATCACATCTCATGCTAAAGAGAGGGTCTCAGTTTTGGAAGGGGAAGGATTTGGATATCACATCTCGTGTTATAGGAATGATCTCAGGTTTGGTATTAGAAGAATTGAGATATCACATCTCTTGCTATCGGAAGGATCTCAGGTTTGGTATTAGAAGCATTGAAATATCACATCTCATGCTATCAGAACGGTCTCAGGATTGGAATGGGAATGAGTTTTATATGACATCTCATGCCATAGGAAGGATCTCAGGTTTGGTATTAGAAGCATTGAGACATCACATCTCATGTTATAGGAAGGGTCTCAGGATTGGAATGGGAAGGAGTTGGATATCACATCTTATGCTATAGGAATGGTCTCAGGTTTGGTATAAGCATTGATATATCACATCTCATGCTATAGGAAGGGTCTCAGGATTGGAATGGGAAAGAGTTGTATATGACATCTCATGCCATAGCAAGGGTCTCAGGTTTGGTATAAGCATTGAGATATCACATCTCTGCTATCGGAAGGGTCTCAGGATTGGAATGGGAAGGAGTTGGATATCCCATCTTATGTTATAGGAAGGGTCTCAGGTTTGATATTAGAAGCATTGAGATATCACATCTCATGTTATAGGAAGGGTCTCAGGACTGGAATGGGAAGGACTTGGATATCACATCACATGTCATAGGAAGAGTCTTAGGTTTGGTATAAGCATTGAGATATAACATCTCTGCTATCGGAGGTGTCTCAGGATTGGCATGGGAAGGAGTTGGATATCACATCTCATGCTATAGGAAGGGTATCAGGTTTGGAACGGGAAGGAGTTGGATATCCCATCTCATGTTATAGGACGGGTCTCAGGTTTGGTATTAGAAGCATTGAGATATCACATCTCATGCTATCGGAAGGGTCTCAGGATTGGAATGGGAAGGAGTTGGATATCACATCTCATGCTATAGGAAGGTTCTCAGTTTTGGTAGAAGCATTGAGATATCACATCTCATGCTATAGGAAGGGTCTCAGGATTGGAATGGGAAGGAGTTGGATATCACATCTCATGCTATAGGAAGGGTCTCAGGTTTGGTATAAGCATTGAGATATCACATCTCTGCTATCGGAAGGGTCTCAGGATTGGAATGGGAAGGACTTAGATATCACATCTCATGCTATAGGGAGGGTCTCAGTTTTGATATTAGAAGCATTGAGATATCACATCTCATGCTATCGGAAGGGTCTCAGGATTGGAATGGGAGGAGCTGGATATCACATCTCATGCTAAAGGAAGGGTTTCAGGTTTGGTAGAAGCATTGAGATATCACATCTCATGCTATAGGAAGAGTCTCAGGTTTGGGAAGGGAAGGATTTGGATTTCACATCTCATGTTATAGGATGGTTCTCATGTTTGGTTTTTGAAGCATTGAGATATCACATCTCATGCTATCGGAAGGGTCTCAGGTTTGGAATGGGAAGTAGTTGGATATCACATCTCATGTTATAGGAAGGATCTCAGGTTTGGTATTAGAAGCATTGAGATATCACATCTTATGCTATAGGAAGGGTCTCAGGATTGGAATGTGAAGGATTTGGATATCACATCTCATGCCATAGGAAGGGTCTCAGGTTTGGTATAAGCATTGAGATATCACATCTCTGCTATCGGAAGGGACTCAGGATTGGATTGGGAAGGAGTTGGATATCCCTTCTCATACTATAGGGTCTCAGGTTGGAATGGGAAGGAGTTGGAAATCACATCTCATGTTATAGGAAGGGTCTCAGGATTGGAATGGGAAGGATTTGGATATCACATCTCTTGCTCTAGGAAGGGTCTAAGGTTTTTTATTAGAAACATTGAGATATCACATCTCATGCTATAGGAAGGGTTTTAGGATTGGAATGGGAAGGATTTGGATATCACATCTCATGCTAAAGGAAGGGTCTCAGGTTTGGAAGGGGAAGGATTTGGATATCATATCTCATGTTATAGGACGGGTCCCAGGTTTGGTATTAGAAGCATTGAGATATCACATCTCATGGTATAGGAAGGGTCTCAGGGTTGGAAGGGGAAGGATTTGGATATCACATCTCATGTTATAGGAAGGATCTCAGGTTTGGTCTTAGAAGCATTGAGATATCACATCTCATGCTATAGGAAGGTTCTCAGGATTGGAATGGGAAGGAGTTGGATATCACATCTCATGCTATAGGAAGGGTCTCAGGAATGGAATGGGAAGGAGTTGGATATCACATCTCATGCTATAGGAAGGGTCTCAGGTTTGGTATAAGCATTGAGATATCACATCTCATGCCATAGGCAGGGTCTCAGGTTTGGTATAAGCATTGAGATATCACATCTCTGCTATTGGAAGGGTCTCAGGATTGTAATGGGAAGGAGTTGGATATCCCATCATATGTTATAGGAAGGGTGTCAGGTTTGGTATTAGAAGCATTGAGATATCACATCTCATGCTATAGGAAGGGTCTCAGGATTGGAATGGGAAGGACTTGGATATCACATCTCATGCTATAGGGAGGGTCTCACGTTTGGAAAGGGAAGGAGTTGGATATCACATTTCATGTTAGAGGTAGGATCTCAGGTTTGGTATTAGAGGCATTGAAATATCACATCTCATGCTATGAGAAGGGTCTCAGGATTGGAATTGGAAGGATTTGGATATCACATCTCATGCTAAAGGGAGGGTCTCAGGTTTGGAAGGGGAAGGATTTTGATATCGCATCTCATGTTATAGGAAGGATCTCAGGTTTGGTATTAGAAGCATTGAGATATCACATCTCATGCTATCCGAAGGATCTCAGGTTTGGTATTAGAGGGATTGAGATATCACATCTCATGCTATCGGAAGGGTATCAGGAATGGATTTGGAAGTAGTTGGATATCCCATCTCATGCTATAGGAAGGGTCTCAGGTTGGAATGGGAAGGAGTTGGATATCACATCTCATGTTATAGGAAGGGTCTCAGGATTGGAATGGGAAGGAGTTGGATATCACATCTTATGCTATAGGAATGGTCTCAGGTTTGGTATAAGCATTGATATATCACATCTCATGCTATAGGAAGGGTCTCAGGATTGGAATGGGAAAGAGTTGTATATGACATCTCATGCCATAGCAAGGGTCTCAGGTTTGGTATAAGCATTGAGATATCACATCTCTGCTATCGGAAGGGTCTCAGGATTGGAATGGGAAGGAGTTGGATATCCCATCTTATGTTATAGGAAGGGTCTCAGGTTTGATATTAGAAGCATTGAGATATCACATCTCATGTTATAGGAAGGGTCTCAGGACTGGAATGGGAAGGACTTGGATATCACATCTCATGCTATAGGGAGGGTCTCACGTTTGGAAAGGGAAGGAGTTGGATATCACATTTCATGTCAGAGGTAGGATCTCAGGTTTGGTATTAGAGGCATTGAGATATCACATCTCATGCTATCAGAAGGGTCTCAGGATTGGAATGGGAAGGAGTTGTATATGACATCTCATGCCATAGGAAGGGTCTCAGGTTTGGTATAAGCATTGAGATATCACATCTCTGCTATCGGAAGGGTCTCAGGATTGGAATGGAAAGGAGTTGGATATACCATCTTATGTTATAGGAAGGGGCTCAGGTTTGATATTAGAAGCATGTAGATATCACATCTCATGTTATAGGAAGGGTCTCAGTACTGGAATGGAAAGGACTTGGATATCACATCTCATGCTAAAGGGAGGGTCTCAGGTTTGGAAGGTGAAGGATTTGGATATCACATCTCATGTTATAGGAAGGATCTCAGGTTCGGTATTAGAAGCATTGAGATATCACATCTCATGCTATCGGAAGGATCTCAGGTTTGGTATTAGAGGCATTGAGATATCACATCTCATGCTATCAGAAGGGTCTCAGGATTGGAATGGGAAGGAGTTGGATATCACATCTCATGCTAAAGGGAGGGTCTCAGGTTTGGAAGGGGAAGGATTTGGATATCACATCTCATGTTATAGGAAGGATCACAGGTTTGGTATTAGATGCATTGAGATATCACATCTCATGCTATCGGAAGTCCCTCAGGATTGGAATGGGAAGGAGTTGGATATCACATCTCATGCTATAGGAAGGGTCTCAGGTTTGGAACTGGAAGGAATTGTATATCACATCTCATGTTATAGGAAGAGTCTCGGGTTTGGTATAAGCATTGAGATATCACATCTCATGCTATAGGAAGGGTCTCAGGATTGGAATGGGAAGGAGTTGTATATGACATCTCATGCCATAGGAAGGGTCTCAGGTTTGGTATTAGAAGCATTGAGACATACCATCTCATGTTATAGGAAGGGTCTCAGGACTGGAATGGGAAGGACTTGGATATCACATCTCATGCTAAAGGGAGGGTCTCAGGTTTGGAAGGTGAAGGATTTGGATATCACATCTCATGTTATAGGAAGGATCTCAGGTTCGGTATTAGAAGCATTGAGATATCACATCTCATGCTATATGAAGGGTCTCAGGATTGGAATGGGAAGTAGTTGGATATCACATCTCATGCTATAGGAAGGGTCTCAGGTTTGGAACTGGAAGGAGTTGGATATCACATCTCATGTTTTAGGAAGAGTCTCTGGTTTGGTATAAGCATTGAGATATCACATCTCATGCTATAGGAAGGGTCTCAGGATTGGAATGGGAAGGAGTTGTATATGACATCTCATGCCATAGGAAGGGTCTCAGGTTTGGTATTAGAAGCATTGAGACATACCATCTCATGTTATAGGAAGGGTCTCAGGATTGGAATGGGAAGGAGTTGGATATCACATCTTATGCTATAGGAAGGGTCTCAGGTTTGGTATAAGCATTGAGATATCACATCTCATGCTATAGGAAGGGTCTCAGGATTGGAATGGGAAGGAGTTGTATATGACATCTCATGCCATAGGAAGGGTCTCAGGTTTGGTATAAGCATTGAGATATCACATCTCTGCTATTGGAAGGGTCTCAGGGTTGTAATGGGAAGGAGTTGGATATCCCATCTTATGTTATAGGAAGGGTGTCAGGTTTGGTATTAGAAGCATTGAGATATCACATCTCATGCTATAGGAAGGGTCTCAGGATTGGAATGGGAAGGACTTGGATATCACATCTCATGCTATAGGGAGGGTCTCACATTTGGAAAGGGAAGGAGTTGGATATCACATTTCATGTTAGAGGTAGGATCTCAGGTTTGGTATTAGAGGCATTGAGATATCACATCTCATGCTATGAGAAGGGTCTCAGGATTGGAATTGGAAGGATTTGGATATCACATCTCATGCTAAAGGGAGGGTCTCAGGTTTGGAAGGGGAAGGATTTTGATATCACATCTCATGTTATAGGAAGGATCTCAGGTTTGGTATTAGAAGCATTGAGATATCACATCTCATGCTATCCGAAGGATCTCAGGTTTGGTATTAGAGGGATTGAGATATCACATCTCATGCGATCGGAAGGGTATCAGGATTGGATTTGAAAGTAGTTGGATATCCCATCTCATGCTATAGGAAGGGTCTCAGGTTGGAATGGGAAGGAGTTGGATATCACATCTCATGTTATAGGAAAGGTCTCAGGATTGGAATGGGAAATACTTCGATATCACATCTCATGCTATAGGAAGGCTCTCAGGTTTGGAAGGGGAAGGAGTTGGGTATCACATTTCATGTTAGAGGTAGGATCTCAGGTTTGGTATTAGAGGCATTGAGATATCACATCTCATGCTATCAGAAGGGTCTCAGGATTGGAATGGGAAGGAGTTTGATATCACATCTCATGCTAAAGGGAGGGTCTCAGGTTTGGAAGGGGAAGGATTTGGATATCACATCTCGTGTTATAGGAATGATCTCAGGTTTGGTATTAGAAGAATTGAGATATCACATCTCATGCTATCGGAAGGATCTCAGGTTTGGTATTAGAAGCATTGAAATATCACATCTCATGCTATCAGAACGGTCTCAGGATTGGAATGGGAATGAGTTTTATATGACATCTCATGCCATAGGAAGGATCTCAGGTTTGGTATTAGAAGCACTGAGACATCACATCTCATGTTATAGGAAGGGTCTCAGGATTGGAATGGGAAGGAGTTTTATATGACATCTCATGCCATAGGAAGGGTCTCAAGTTTGGTATAAGCATTGAGATATCACATCTCTGCTATCGGAAGGGTCTCAGGATTGGAATGGGAAGGAGTTGGATATCCCATCTTATGTTATAGGAAGGGTCTCAGGTTTGATATTAGAAGCATTGAGATATCACATCTCATGTTATAGGAAGGGTCTCAGGATTGGAATGGGAAGGACTTGGATATCACATCTCATGCTATAGGGAGGGTCTAACGTTTGGAAAGGGAAGGAGTTGGATATCACATTTCATGTTAGAGGTAGGATATCAGGTTTGGTATTAGAGGCATTGAGATATCACATCTCATGCTATCAGAAGGGTCTCAGGATTGGAATGGGAAGGAGTTGGATATCACATCTCATGCTAAAGGGAGGGTCTCAGGTTTGGAAGGGGAAGGATTTGGATATCACATCTCATGTTATAGGAAGGATCTCAGGTTCGGTATTAGAAGCATTGAGATATCACATCTCATGCTATCGGAAGGATCTCAGGTTTGGTATTAGAGGCATTGAGATATCACATCTCATGCTATCAGAAGGGTCTCAGGATTGGAATGGGAAGGAGTTGGATATCACATCTCATGCTAAAGGGAGGGTCTCAGGTTTGGAAGGGGAAGGATTTGGATATCACATCTCATGTTATAGGAAGGATCACAGGTTTGGTATTAGAAGCATTGAGATATCACATCTCATGCTATCGGAAGGGTCTCAGGATTGGAATGGGAAGGAGTTGGATATCACATCTCATGCTATAGGAAGGGTCTCAGGTTTGGAACTGGAAGGAGTTGGATATCACATCTCATGTTATAGGAAGAGTCTCAGGTTTGGTATAAGCATTGAGATATCACATCTCATGCTATAGAAAGGGTCTCAGGATTGGAATGGGAAGGAGTTGTATATGACATCTCATGCCGTAGGAAGGGTCTCAGGTTTGGAATGGGAAGGAGTTTTATATGACATCTCATGCCATAGGAAGGATCTCAGGTTTGGTATTAGAAGCATTGAGACATCACATCTCATGTTATAGGAAGGGTCTCAGGATCGGAATTGGAAGGAGTTGGATATGACATCTCATGCCATAGGAAGGGTCTCAGGTTTGGTATAAGCATTGAGATATCACATCTCTGCTATCAGAAGGGTCTCACGATTGGAATGGGAAGGAGTTGGATATGCCATCTTATGTTATAGGAAGGGTCTCAGGTTTGATATTAGAAGCATTGAGATTTCACATCTCATGTTATAGGAAGGGTCTCAGGACTGGAATGGGAAGGACTTGGATATCACATCTCATGCTATAGGGAGGGTCTCACGTTTGGAAAGGGAAGGAGTTGGATATCACATTTCATGTTAGAGGTAGGATCTCAGGTTTGGTATTAGAAGCATTGAGATATCACATCTCATGCTATCGGAAGGATCTCAGGTTTGGTATTAGAAGCATTGAGATATCACATCTCATGCTATCGGAAGGGTCTCAGGATTGGAATGGGAAGGAGTTGGATATCACATCTCATGCTATAGGAAGGGTCTCAGGTTTGGTATAAGCATTGAGATATCACATCTCTGCTATCGGAAGGGTCTCAGGATTGGAATGGGAAGGAGTTGGATATCCCATCTTATGTTATAGGAAGGGTCTCAGTTTTGATATTAGAAGCATTGAGATATCACATCTCATGTTATAGGAAGGGTCTCAGGACTGGAATGGGAAGGTCTTGGATATCACATCTCATGCTAAAGGGAGGGTCTCAGGTTTGGAAGGGGAAGGATTTGGATATCACATCTCATGTTATAGGAAGGATCACAGGTTTGGTATTAGAAGCATTGAGATATCACATCTCATGCTATCGGAAGGGTCTCAGGATTGGAATGGGAAGGAGTTGGATATCACATCTCATGCTATAGGAAGGGTCTCAGGTTTGGAACTGGAAGGAGTTGGATATCACATCTCATGTTATAGGAAGAGTCTCAGGTTTGGTATAAGCATTGAGATATCACATCTCATGCTATAGAAAGGGTCTCAGGATTGGAATGGGAAGGAGTTGTATATGACATCTCATGCCGTAGGAAGGGTCTCAGGTTTGGAATGGGAAGGAGTTTTATATGACATCTCATGCCATAGGAAGGATCTCAGGTTTGGTATTAGAAGCATTGAGACATCACATCTCATGTTATAGGAAGGGTCTCAGGATTGGAATTGGAAGGAGTTGGATATGACATCTCATGCCATAGGAAGGGTCTCAGGTTTGGTATAAGCATTGAGATATCACATCTCTGCTATCAGAAGGGTCTCACGATTGGAATGGGAAGGAGTTGGATATGCCATCTTATGTTATAGGAAGGGTCTCAGGTTTGATATTAGAAGCATTGAGATTTCACATCTCATGTTATAGGAAGGGTCTCAGGACTGGAATGGGAAGGACTTGGATATCACATCTCATGCTATAGGGAGGGTCTCACGTTTGGAAAGGAAAGGAGTTGGATATCACATCTCATGCTAAAGGGAGGGTCTCAGGTTTGGAAGGGGAAGGATTTGGATATCACATCTCATGTTATAGGAAGGATCACAGGTTTGGTATTAGAAGCATTGAGATATCACATCTCATGCTATCGGAAGGGTCTCAGGATTGGAATGGGAAGGAGTTGGATATCACATCTCATGCTATAGGAAGGGTCTCAGGTTTGGAACTGGAAGGAGTTGGATATCACATCTCATGTTATAGGAAGAGTCTCAGGTTTGGTATAAGCATTGAGATATCACATCTCATGCTATAGAAAGGGTCTCAGGATTGGAATGGGAAGGAGTTGTATATGACATCTCATGCCGTAGGAAGGGTCTCAGGTTTGGAATGGGAAGGAGTTTTATATGACATCTCATGCCGTAGGAAGGATCTCAGGTTTGGTATTAGAAGCATTGAGACATCACATCTCATGTTATAGGAAGGGTCTCAGGATTGGAATTGGAAGGAGTTGGATATGACATCTCATGCCATAGGAAGGGTCTCAGGTTTGGTATAAGCATTGAGATATCACATCTCTGCTATCAGAAGGGTCTCACGATTGGAATGGGAAGGAGTTGGATATGCCATCTTATGTTATAGGAAGGGTCTCAGGTTTGATATTAGAAGCATTGAGATTTCACATCTCATGTTATAGGAAGGGTCTCAGGACTGGAATGGGAAGGACTTGGATATCACATCTCATGCTATAGGGAGGGTCTCATGTTTGGAAAGGGAAGGAGTTGGATATCACATTTCATGTTAGAGGTAGGATCTCAGGTTTGGTATTAGAAGCATTGAGATATCACATCTCATGCTATCGGAAGGATCTCAGGTTTGGTATTAGAAGCATTGAGATATCACATCTCATGTGTTAGGAAAGATTTCGTAATTGTAGGGAACTTTCCTTCCATGTGGCAACCCCTAAACCTTTTTGCTATTGTTTTCAACCTGTTTTCTTGACTTTGCCAGAGAAGTGCAGCCTTCTGCCGTACTCCTCTGGGCTTTCGCTCCTTTCTTACGGGGAAACTGACATGCCCTTAAGACAGTCAGTACCGGGGAACGCTGTTTCCCGTAGTTTCTTTTATCGTGTCGCCATTTTAGTGCAACACGACACAAGAGGGCACTGTAAGCTAAGTTACAGCTCTCTTGGGTCTCTAGCCTTCTACAGACCCTAGACACTCTTGTAGGATGGTTTTTGGATCGGTGCAAGTCATTCAGGGACTGGGCTGGTGGCAGCGATCATTTGGTTTATTTTGAGCTCCTTTTGCCGTTCTGAGCACCTTTTTGCCGCGAACACAAAAGGGTGGCCCGGCTACCCAAAATGGCCGGACCACGAGGCTCCTTTGTCTCGTCCACTGTCCGTCTTGCTCCCTTTACCTTCCCCCGGGTCAGGCGACCCGGGGCCTTCCTTATTTGGGCATGTAGTTTCCCGCGAAACACGGTTGCTTTCGCGGGCTTCTACATGTCGTTTGAGTGCCCCCAGGATGTGGGATGGGCTGTCTGGTCCCAATACACATCCTGGGTGCCAGAGAGTCTAGGGTGGTGTGAATGCCTGGGACCACCGTGGTCCGTGATTGGTCCACGTATGGTATGTGTGTTGATGAGCGGATCTCCCATTGGCTCCCCTCCGTTTTGGCGCGAAAGGAACCGTGGATAAGAGGGAGCTGGAAACACCACTGCCATGTCGATCTCCTGAGTTCTTACGAACCCAGGGATACAGGAGCCAAGTATCCTGCGAACACGAGGCTGGACCGAGGAATCGCTGGTGACCCCCTGAAGAACTTCTGCTCCTCATTGCTGTCGTCCGGTGAAGCCCTTTCCACCTAAGATCGAACAAGAAGGCCTGTACTGGCGCTTCGACCTATTGGAATAGCAGGACCAGCTATTCCCGGCACCTTCATCAACTCCTGCCGTAAGCCTTCGGAAGTGTCTCTGGGCCATCCAGTTGACTGACCAGCTTACTAAGGAGTCCTGCTCTGTAATCGCCGACAGGTTGGGTGGTATTCTGAGTCCGGGGCACGCTCACACGCTTCGTTTGCTTAGCAACCCTAAGCTAGAGGTGAACGGTGCTCGTTTGGCTTGAATACACCCGGCCGTTCCGTTGCCCTGCCGTGGCGACCAAACTGTGCTTGTTTCTTCGATCGGGACGTCTTTTTACTCTGCACGACGACGAGACGTTCCCTGCTCTTCAGAACCTGCCAGAAGCTGCATCTATCGAGGAGAAGCTCGGGCCTGCTTGCTTCGGGGACCGGTGAGTAGATTAGCTAGGATCTGGTCGCCCTCCTGCAGTGCCCCTTGCTTTTCCCCGCTGTAAATACAGCACCCCTTGTCCGTACTCGCGCCCTGCTTCTGCCTCACAGTGGAGGCTGCGCTAGAGTCGCGGACCGTGTTCTCCTTCATTAGGGCACCCTACAGAGCTGTCCAACGTCCTCCGAAGAGCTTCACCTTCTGCCCATTGGCACCGGCGTGTGCAGGTACTTTTGAGCGCTAGGCTCCACTCTTCGTAGGGATTGGACTACCATCCAGTTAGGGGCCTCAGAAGGCGGACATATCACACGCATTGGTTTGCACTGCCTGTTTTCCTTCCCCTGCAGGTGGATAACATATTTCGTGCTGCTAATGCTGTGAAACTGTGTATTCTGTATATATATTGGGTGGATAGTGTATGTGTTGGTTTAATATCGTTGTATATTGCTGCTTTTACTGTGGTTATTAGTTTCAAGGCCTTATAATAAATGTGTATCTATTTTTGATATGAACAACTGTTTGGAGTAGTTTGTAAGCGCTCTTGCTTTGTGTGCTCACTGCGGGCTTTCAGTCACCCTCACCCCTCTTGAGACCTAGTCTTGACCGCCGCGATCGCTACCTTGATTGGTCTGGCTTGTCCAGAGGTTACCCTGTTCCAAGTAATTAGGTTGGCCTTCTGAACTTCTGCGCCACCAGGACAGAGTTCAGAAATCCGTCTTAACAAATTGGTGTACAGCGGTGGGATACGACTGAAGGTATCCAGTGTTGCGCACGAGCTAAGGCGTTTTCAGGTTATTCCAACCAGGACACGCAGTAAAGTATTGAATATAACGTTAAAAAGGCCATAGACCTATCAACAGTATGGAAACGAATACTTTATTAACCTTAAATGCTTCGAAATCTGAAACATTGAAGAAGATGTGTGCGGAGAGAGGGGTTTCCTCTCAAGGCACTAAATTGGAAATGATCCAGAGAATCGTGGCGTGGCAAGAAGCGCAGCTTGACGCTATAACTTCCGAGGACAGTGCAGAAGGTGGTGGGGCTGCTCTCACTGGCAGAACCGACGGTTCTGCCGCTGCACTGATCCATCACGACCACGAGGACAGGGAGGATGTAATGTCTAACGTTTCCTCTGCCAGTATTGATGGGGAGGCTATGCTTGAATTCAAGAAGCAAGAGCTGCGGTTTAGGCAGCAGGAGCTTGAATTCAGCATAGCCAAACTGAAAATCGACCAGGCAGAAAAACAAAAAGACAGGGATCACCAGTTGGAACTGGCCAAGCTTCAGTTCGCAAATGGGTCCAAGGGTCCTGGACATGGTTCTGGGGCTTCCTCTCATCCACGGTTTCCAAAAGATCTGCCCAGTGTGTATGAGGAACGAAATGACATTATGGACTGGTTAAATGCGTTTGAGTATGCATGCGAGGTTCAAGAGGTTGATAATGCGGATAAGATTGCATGGTTACTCAGCAGACTGCCCCATTCTGGTTGCAGTGCCATTATGGAAATGTCGAAGGCTGAGCGCGCTGATTTTGCAATGTTGAAGCAGACTCTCATTTTAAAGTTTGGGAAGACTCCGACCCAATATTTGAAAAGGTTTAGAGAGTATAAGAAAAAGGAAGGTGGTACTTGGGTGTCGTATGTAGCTGAGTCCTTGAAAAACTTAACTGGCTGGGTTGAAGGTTATAAGGTTTCTACCTTCGAAGGCATGATCAATCTGGTCATGCTGGAACACATTTTTGCTTCTTCTTCCCCGGAGCTTAAGCAGCATTTGGCCGATTCGAAGGAGATAGATCCTAAGAAGCTGGCCATTGCAGCAGACTTATGGGTGTCACATCGAGTGTCCCATAAGGACAAAACTCATCCTGGTAAGCAGGAGGAAGGGAAAAAGTCCAAAGATATGGAGGGTGGGGAATCTGCTAAATCTTCTTCCCATAAGGGCCACAAAAAGAAAAATAAGGGTAAGCCATACGAGAACTCACAGGGTAGCGGAGGTTCGCCTCCGAAACAGAACTCTGGTTATAATAAGCCTCCCTACGTAAACAGACCCAATGGGGCTTGTTTTTCTTGTGGAGCAACTGACCATGTGAAGGGGGATCCCCGTTGTAAGGTTAGACCTTTGGGGGTCCACTCCGCTAATCTGGCCTTCTCCTCCTACGAGGAAGAAGAGATTACAGGAGCATCCTTCTCCTCAGACTCATTTCCCAGCGGAATAGAGGCTGAGGTAGTTTTAGTGTCCCTGGGTTCCTGGGAGCCTAAAGTCGCAGAGGCGTATGCTAGGATTCCGGATAATACCAAGCACTACTTTAAAGACAGTGTGCTGATCAATGGGGTGGATACTCCAGCTCTTAGGGATAGTGGGTGCAGTCGAACTGTAGTGGATTCTACCTTGGTAGACTCAGAGGAAGTTGCCAGAGCTCCTCTGATGCCCACTAAGTTGGCTGACGGCCCCCTCCGTATGTTTCCCGTGATCCCTGTTAATCTAACTTTAAATGGTACAGCAGTTAGGATTCCAGTGAGCATTCAGAGAAACGTCCCGGGAAAGGTCTTGTTGGGCAATGATCTCAGAGCTCTAGGGCTCGTAGGAGACACTGCCGAAAGACCCTACACACGGTCTCAAGCACGGGCAGCATTGGCCAAGTCCAATACGCCGCCCCAGCCGAAGGGGAAACCCAAGGCGAAAGGAGTCAACAAGTCCCGACGGGGGAAAGAGAATGTTCCCCCGAGCTCGCCTACCACTGCGGTGGAGGGAGTTGGTCAATCGCCCGAGCCTGACGAGGAGGTGGCGATGCCTGAAGTGTTCGACCCCAACGACCATCCTGAACTAAAAGACTTGTTAGTTGAAGGAGGTCCTGATAGGGACGACTTCAGTAAGGGCCAACGTGAGTGCCCATCTCTGGAAGGCCTAAGGAGACAGGCCTGCTCCCAGCTTGAGGGTGAGCCTCCTGGGAAGCATAGGATTTATTGGGAAGGTGGACTCCTGTATAGTGAGCCCACAGAGTCTACAGAAGGAGACCATAGGAGGTTGGTGGTTCCCCTTGCTGTTAGGCCCTTCCTCCTGCAGTTGGCGCATGAAGTTCCCCTTGCTGGTCACCTTGGTATTAAGAGGACCAAGCAAAGGTTATCCATGCACTTCTACTGGCCCAAGATGGGGGTGCAAGTAGAAAGTCACTGCAGGAGTTGTGCCTCCTGCCAGTTGTCTGGTAAGGTTGGCGCGACAATCCAAGCTCCGTTGGTACCGCTCCCAGTTGTGGGGGTACCATTTGAAAGGGTAGGGATCGACATCGTTGGTCCCCTTGACCCGCAAACATCCTCAGGCAATAGGTTTATCCTGGTGCTGGTCGACCATGCAACCAGGTATCCTGAGGCCATCCCATTAAAGACTGTAACTGCCAAGTCAGTTGCAAAAGCTTTGCTCGGCATATTTACTAGGGTTGGCTTCCCTAAAGAAGTTGTGTCAGATCGTGGCAGCAACTTTATGTCGAAGTATATGCAGGCTATGTGGAAAGAATGTGGGGTCACCTACAAGTTCTCTTCTGCATATCACCCCCAGACCAATGGTCTGGTGGAACGTTTCAACAGAACGTTAAAGAGCATGATTGGGGCTCTGGAGGAGCCCCAGAGAAGAAAATGGGATCTTCTTTTACCATGCTTGCTGTTTGCCTACAGAGAGGTACCACAGGAGGGTGTTGGCTTCAGCCCCTTCGAACTTCTGTTCGGTCATCCCATACGGGGACCCTTAGCCATCGTCAAAGAGGGATGGGAGATGCCCACTCCCCCTGTTACTACCAATGTAGTTGACTATGTGCTAGGGCTCAGAAAACGGATGGTACTCCTGATGGGCTTGGCTAGTGAAAAGTTGAAGGCAGGACAAGCGCTGGTGAAACATTGGTACGACCAGAAAGCTTCCTTAATTCACTTTACCCCTGGTCAGCAAGTCCTGATCATGAACCCTATAAGGCCTCGCGCTTTACAGGACAAATGGTCAGGCCCTTACACAGTGGTGGAGCCCCTGGGTGAGGTGAACTATTTAGTGGACCTTGGAAGGCCTGGACAGGCTCCAAAAGTGTTCCACGTAAATAGGCTGAAGGCTTTCGTCCCAAGAGTCGAAATCGCAGCACTGCTACTGGCGTCAGACGTCGAGGAAGAGGAGTCAGAACCTCTCCCCGACCTGTTCCAAAGCGGTCCTTCAGATAGCTCCGTTGAGGGTGTCCGAGTGGCCCCTCACCTGACTTCTGATCAGCAGGCTGAGGTGAAAAGTTTGCTTAGGCAGTTTTCCCCCCTGTTTTCACAGTCGCCTGGTTTGACACCTTGGTGCAAACATAACATTGACACAGGAGACAGTGTACCTACCAAAAGTAGGGGATACAGGATGTCGGATAAAGTACGGTCTTATATTAAGACCGAGGTCAACAAGATGTTAGACCTTGGGGTGATTGAACCCTCTAGTAGTCCTTGGTCCAGTCCTGAGGTATTGGTTCCAAAGGCAGGCACTTCTGAATTGAGGTTCTGCGTGGATTACAGGGCTCTGAATGCTGTCACCAAGACAGACGCTCACCCCTTGCCTCGAACTGACGAGCTGGTGGATACCTTGGGTGCCTCCAAGTACCTCAGCACGTTTGACCTGACTGCGGGCTATTGGCAAATAGCTTTAGCAGAACATGCCAAGGAGAAGACAGCATTTTCAACTCCCGACGGGCTTTACCAATTCCGGGTAATGCCGTTCGGATTGAAGAATGCACCTGCCACTTTCCAGAGGCTTGTGAATCATGTGTTGAATGGGTTGGACGAATTCTGTCTTGCATATCTGGACGATATAGCAGTTTTCAGTGCCACCTGGGAAGACCATGTGAAACACCTCGGGATTGTGCTCCAGGCTCTTCAGAAAGCCCACTTGACCATAAAGGCGAGTAAATGCCAGATTGGACAAGGCTCAGTGGTTTACCTTGGGCATGAAGTAGGTGGAGGAAGGATACAGCCTCTCCCCAGTAAAGTACAAGCAGTACAAGACTGGCCTACCCCCACTACGCAAACCCAAGTGAGAGCCTTCTTAGGACTCACGGGTTATTACCGCAATTTTATGGCAGACTATGGCACCATAGCTGCTCCTCTGACTGCCCTCACAACTCCGAAGAAACCCAAGAAGGTAACTTGGACTGACGAGTGTGAGAAGGCCTTCAATGGCTTGAAAGACTCCTTGTGCCAGGCCCCTGTGCTCAGGGCCCCTGATTATCAAAGACCTTTTATCGTGCAGACGGATGCCTCTGACACTGGGATAGGAGCTGTACTATCACAAGTAGATGAGAAGGGTAAGGAACACCCTATCGGTTTTATTAGTCGCCAGCTTAAGGACAGAGAGCTCAGATGGTCCACGGTAGAGAAAGAATGTTTCTCTGTTGTGTGGGCCCTAAGGAAGCTGCGGCCCTACCTCTATGGGACCCACTTCACTGTGCAGACTGACCATAAGCCGTTAAAGTGGCTAATGAACATGAAGGGGGAGAATCCAAAGTTGCTTAGGTGGTCCATAAGTCTACAAGGCTTCGACTTCACTATTGAGCATAGGCCAGGTGTCCAACATAGCAATGCTGATGGGTTGTCCAGAATGTTTTACCGACCTGAACAAGAGACTCATCCAGGGGTGGATTAGTTCCCCCTGTCCATAGTCTGGGAGGGGCGAGTGTTAGGAAAGATTTCGTAATTGTAGGGAACTTTCCTTCCATGTGGCAACCCCTAAACCTTTTTGCTATTGTTTTCAACCTGTTTTCTTGACTTTGCCAGAGAAGTGCAGCCTTCTGCCGTACTCCTCTGGGCTTTCGCTCCTTTCTTACGGGGAAACTGACATGCCCTTAAGACAGTCAGTACCGGGGAACGCTGTTTCCCATAGTTTCTTTTATCGTGTCGCCATTTTAGTGCAACACGACACAAGAGGGCACTGTAAGCTAAATTACAGCTCTCTTGGGTCTCTAGCCTTCTACAGACCCTAGACACTCTTGTAGGATGGTTTTTGGATCGGTGCAAGTCATTCAGGGACTGGGCTGGTGGCAGCGATCATTTGGTTTATTTTGAGCTCCTTTTGCCGTTCTGAGCACCTTTTTGCCGCGAACACAAAAGGGTGGCCCGGCTACCCAAAATGGCCGGACCACGAGGCTCCTTTGTCTCGTCCACTGTCCGTCTTGCTCCCTTTACCTTCCCCCGGGTCAGGCGACCCGGGGCCTTCCTTATTTGGGCATGTAGTTTCCCGCGAAACACGGTTGCTTTCGCGGGCTTCTACATGTCGTTTGAGTGCCCCCAGGATGTGGGATGGGCTGTCTGGTCCCAATACACATCCTGGGTGCCAGAGAGTCTAGGGTGGTGTGAATGCCTGGGACCACCGTGGTCCGTGATTGGTCCACGTATGGTATGTGTGTTGATGAGCGGATCTCCCATTGGCTCCCCTCCGTTTTGGCGCGAAGGGAACCGTGGATAAGAGGGAGCTGGAAACACCACTGCCATGTCGATCTCCTGAGTTCTTACGAACCCAGGGATACAGGAGCCAAGTATCCTGCGAACACGAGGCTGGACCGAGGAATCGCTGGTGACCCCCTGAAGAACTTCTGCTCCTCATTGCTGTCGTCCGGTGAAGCCCTTTCCACCTAAGATCGAACAAGAAGGCCTGTACTGGCGCTTCGACCTATTGGAATAGCAGGACCAGCTATTCCCGGCACCTTCATCAACTCCTGCCGTAAGCCTTCGGAAGTGTCTCTGGGCCATCCAGTTGACTGACCAGCTTACTAAGGAGTCCTGCTCTGTAATCGCCGACAGGTTGGGTGGTATTCTGAGTCCGGGGCACGCTCACACGCTTCGTTTGCTTAGCAACCCTAAGCTAGAGGTGAACGGTGCTCGTTTGGCTTGAATACACCCGGCCGTTCCGTTGCCCTGCCGTGGCGACCAAACTGTGCTTGTTTCTTCGATCGGGACGTCTTTTTACTCTGCACGACGACGAGACGTTCCCTGCTCTTCAGAACCTGCCAGAAGCTGCATCTATCGAGGAGAAGCTCGGGCCTGCTTGCTTCGGGGACCGGTGAGTAGATTAGCTAGGATCTGGTCACCCTCCTGCAGTGCCCCTTGCTTTTCCCCGCTGTAAATACAGCACCCCTTGTCCGTACTCGCGCCCTGCTTCTGCCTCACAGTGGAGGCTGCGCTAGAGTCGCGGACCGTGTTCTCCTTCATTAGGGCACCCTACAGAGCTGTCCAACGTCCTCCGAAGAGCTTCACCTTCTGCCCATTGGCACCGGCGTGTGCAGGTACTTTTGAGCGCTAGGCTCCACTCTTCGTAGGGATTGGACTACCATCCAGTTAGGGGCCTCAGAAGGCGGACATATCACACGCATTGGTTTGCACTGCCTGTTTTCCTTCCCCTGCAGGTGGATAACATATTTCGTGCTGCTAATGCTGTGAAACTGTGTATTCTGTATATATATTGGGTGGATAGTGTATGTGTTGGTTTAATATCGTTGTATATTGCTGCTTTTACTGTGGTTATTAGTTTCAAGGCCTTATAATAAATGTGTATCTATTTTTGATATAAACAACTGTTTGGAGTAGTTTGTAAGCGCTCTTGCTTTGTGTGCTCACTGCGGGCTTTCAGTCACCCTCACCCCTCTTGAGACCTAGTCTTGACCGCCGCGATCGCTACCTTGATTGGTCTGGCTTGTCCAGAGGTTACCCTGTTCCAAGTAATTAGGTTGGCCTTCTGAACTTCTGCGCCACCAGGACAGAGTTCAGAAATCCGTCTTAACATCATGCTATCGGAAGGGTCTCAGGATTGGAATGGGAAGGAGTTGGATATCACATCTCATGCTATAGGAAGGGTCTCAGGTTTGGTATAAGCATTGAGATATCACATCTCTGCTATCGGAAGGGTCTCAGGATTGGAATGGGAAGGAGTTGGATATCCCATCTTATGTTATAGGAAGGGTCTCAGTTTTGATATTAGAATCATTGAGATATCACATCTCATGTTATAGGAAGGGTCTCAGGACTGGAATGGGAAGGTCTTGGATATCACATCTCATGCTAAAGGGAGGGTCTCAGGTTTGGAAGGTGAAGGATTTGGATATCACATCTCATGTTATAGGAAGGATCTCAGGTTCGGTATTAGAAGCATTGAGATATCACATCTCATGCTATCGGAAGGATCTCAGGTTTGGTATTAGAGGCATTGAGATATCACATCTCATGCTATCAGAAGGGTCTCAGGATTGGAATGGGAAGGAGTTGGATATCACATCCCATGCTAAAGGGAGGGTCTCAGGTTTGGAAGGGGAAGGATTTGGATATCACATCTCATGTTATAGGAAGGATCACAGGTTTGGTATTAGAAGCATTGAGATATCACATCTCATGCTATCGGAAGGGTCTCAGGATTGGAATGGGAAGGAGTTGGATATCACATCTCATACTATAGGAAGGGTCTCAGTTTTGGAACTGGAAGGAGTTGGATATCACATCTCATGTTATAGGAAGAGTCTCAGGTTTGGTATAAGCATTGAGATATCACATCTCATGCTATAGGAAGGGTCTCAGGACTGGAATGGGAAGGACTTGGATATCACATCTCATGCTAAAGGGAGGGTCTCAGGTTTGGAAGGTGAAGGATTTGGATATCACATCTCATGTTATAGGAAGGATCTCAGGTTCGGTATTAGAAGCATTGAGATATCACATCTCATGCTATCGGAAGGATCTCAGGTTTGGTATTAGAGGCATTGAGCTATCACATCTCATGCTATCAGAAGGGTCTCAGGATTGGAATGGGAAGGAGTTGGATATCACATCTCATGCTAAAGGGAGGGTCTCAGGTTTGGAAGGGGAAGGATTTGGATATCACATCTCATGTTATAGGAAGGATCACAGGTTTGGTATTAGAAGCATTGAGATATCACATCTCATGCTATCGGAAGTCCCTCAGGATTGGAATGGGAAGGAGTTGGATATCACATCTCATGCTATAGGAAGGGTCTGAGGTTTGGAACTGGAAGGAGTTGGATATCACATCTCATGTTATAGGAAGAGTCTCAGGTTTGGTATAAGCATTGAGATATCACATCTCATGCTATAGGAAGGGTCTCAGGATTGGAATGGGAAGGAGTTGTATATGACATCTCATGCCATAGGAAGGGTCTCAGGTTTGGTATTAGAAGCATTGAGACATACCATCTCATGTTATAGGAAGGGTCTCAGGACTGGAATGGGAAGGACTTGGATATCACATCTCATGCTAAAGGGAGGGTCTCAGGTTTGGAAGGTGAAAGATTTGGATATAACATCTCATGTTATAGGAAGGATCTCAGGTTCGGTATTAGAAGCATTGAGATATCACATCTCATGCTATATGAAGGGTCTCAGGATTGGAATGGGAAGTAGTTGGATATCACATCTCATGCTATAGGAAGGGTCTCAGGTTTGGAACTGGAAGGAGTTGGATATCACATCTCATGTTATAGGAAGAGTCTCAGGTTTGGTATAAGCATTGAGATATCACATCTCATGCTATAGGAAGGGTCTCAGGATTGGAATGGGAAGGAGTTGTATATGACATCTCATGCCATAGGAAGGGTCTCAGGTTTGGTATTAGAAGCATTGAGACATACCATCTCATGTTATAGGAAGGGTCTCAGGATTGGAATGGGAAGGAGTTGGATATCACATCTTATGCTATAGGAAGGGTCTCAGGTTTGGTATAAGCATTGAGATATCACATCTCATGCTATAGGAAGGGTCTCAGGATTGGAATGGGAAGGAGTTGTATATGACATCTCATGCCATAGGAAGGGTCTCAGGTTTGGTATAAGCATTGAGATATCACATCTCTGCTATTGGAAGGATCTCAGGGTTGTAATGGGAAGGAGTTGGATATCCCATCTTATGTTATAGGAAGGGTGTCAGGTTTGGTATTAGAAGCATTGAGATATCACATCTCATGCTATAGGAAGGGTCTCAGGATTGGAATGGGAAGGACTTGGATATCACATCTCATGCTATAGGGAGGGTCTCACGTTTGGAAAGGGAAGGAGTTGGATATCACATTTCATGTTAGAGGTAGGATCTCAGGTTTGGTATTAGAGGCATTGAGATATCACATCTCATGCTATGAGAAGGGTCTCAGGATTGGAATTGGAAGGATTTGGATATCACATCTCATGCTAAAGGGAGGGTCTCAGGTTTGGAAGGGGAAGGATTTTGATATCACATCTCATGTTATAGGAAGGATCTCAGGTTTGGTATTAGAAGCATTGAGATATCACATCTCATGCTATCCCAAGGATCTCAGGTTTGGTATTAGAGGGATTGAGATATCACATCTCATGCGATCGGAAGGGTATCAGGATTGGATTTGAAAGTAGTTGGATATCCCATCTCATGCTATAGGAAGGGTCTCAGGTTGGAATGGGAAGGAGTTGGATATCACATCTCATGTTATAGGAAAGGTCTCAGGATTGGAATGGGAAATACTTCGATATCACATCTCATGCTATAGGAAGGCTCTCAGGTTTGGAAGGGGAAGGAGTTGGGTATCACATTTCATGTTAGAGGTAGGATCTCAGGTTTGGTATTAGAGGCATTGAGATATCACATCTCATGCTATCAGAAGGGTCTCAGGATTGGAATGGGAAGGAGTTTGATATCACATCTCATGCTAAAGGGAGGGTCTCAGTTTTGGAAGGGGAAGGATTTGGATATCACATCTCGTGTTATAGGAATGATCTCAGGTTTGGTATTAGAAGAATTGAGATATCACATCTCATGCTATCGGAAGGATCTCAGGTTTGGTATTAGATGCATTGAAATATCACATCTCATGCTATCAGAAGGTTCTCAGGATTGGAATGGGAAGGAGTTTTATATGACATCTCATGCCATAGGAAGGATCTCAGGTTTGGTATTAGATGCACTGAGACATCACATCTCATGTTATAGGAAGGGTCTCAGGACTGGAATGGGAAGGACTTGGATATCACATCTCATGCTAAAGGGAGGGTCTCAGGTTTGGAAGGTGAAGGATTTGGATATCACATCTCATGTTATAGGAAGGATCTCAGGTTCGGTATTAGAAGCATTGAGATATCACATCTCATGCTATCGGAAGGATCTCAGGTTTGGTATTAGAGGCATTGAGATATCACATCTCATGCTATCAGAAGGGTCTCAGGATTGGAATGGGAAGGAGTTGGATATCACATCTCATGCTAAAGGGAGGGTCTCAGGTTTGGAAGGGGAAGGATTTGGATATCACATCTCATGTTATAGGAAGGATCACAGGTTTGGTATTAGAAGCATTGAGATATCACATCTCATGCTATCGGAAGTCCCTCAGGATTGGAATGGGAAGGAGTTGGATATCACATCTCATGCTATAGGAAGGGTCTCAGGTTTGGAACTGGAAGGAGTTGGATATCACATCTCATGTTATAGGAAGAGTCTCAGGTTTGGTATAAGCATTGAGATATCACATCTCATGCTATAGGAAGGGTCTCAGGATTGGAATGGGAAGGAGTTGTATATGACATCTCATGCCATAGGAAGGGTCTCAGGTTTGGTATTAGAAGCATTGAGACATACCATCTCATGTTATAGGAAGGGTCTCAGGACTGGAATGGGAAGGACTTGGATATCACATCTCATGCTAAAGGGAGGGTCTCAGGTTTGGAAGGTGAAAGATTTGGATATAACATCTCATGTTATAGGAAGGATCTCAGGTTCGGTATTAGAAGCATTGAGATATCACATCTCATGCTATATGAAGGGTCTCAGGATTGGAATGGGAAGTAGTTGGATATCACATCTCATGCTATAGGAAGGGTCTCAGGTTTGGAACTGGAAGGAGTTGGATATCACATCTCATGTTATAGGAAGAGTATCAGGTTTGGTATAAGCATTGAGATATCACATCTCATGCTATAGGAAGGGTCTCAGGATTGGAATGGGAAGGAGTTGTATATGACATCTCATGCCATAGGAAGGGTCTCAGGTTTGGTATTAGAAGCATTGAGACATACCATCTCATGTTATAGGAAGGGTCTCAGGATTGGAATGGGAAGGAGTTGGATATCACATCTTATGCTATAGGAAGGGTCTCAGGTTTGGTATAAGCATTGAGATATCACATCTCATGCTATAGGAAGGGTCTCAGGATTGGAATGGGAAGGAGTTGTATATGACATCTCATGCCATAGGAAGGGTCTCAGGTTTGGTATAAGCATTGAGATATCACATCTCTGCTATTGGAAGGGTCTCAGGGTTGTAATGGGAAGGAGTTGGATATCCCATCTTATGTTATAGGAAGGGTGTCAGGTTTGGTATTAGACGCATTGAGATATCACATCTCATGCTATAGGAAGGGTCTCAGGATTGGAATGGGAAGGACTTGGATATCACATCTCATGCTATAGGGAGGGTCTCACGTTTGGAAAGGGAAGGAGTTGGATATCACATTTCATGTTAGAGGTAGGATCTCAGGTTTGGTATTAGAGGCATTGAGATATCACATCTCATGCTATGAGAAGGGTCTCAGGATTGGAATTGGAAGGATTTGGATATCACATCTCATGCTAAAGGGAGGGTCTCAGGTTTGGAAGGGGAAGGATTTTGATATCACATCTCATGTTATAGGAAGGATCTCAGGTTTGGTATTAGAAGCATTGAGATATCACATCTCATGCTATCCCAAGGATCTCAGGTTTGGTATTAGAGGGATTGAGATATCACATCTCATGCGATCGGAAGGGTATCAGGATTGGATTTGAAAGTAGTTGGATATCCCATCTCATGCTATAGGAAGGGTCTCAGGTTGGAATGGGAAGGAGTTGGATATCACATCTCATGTTATAGGAAAGGTCTCAGGATTGGAATGGGAAATACTTCGATATCACATCTCATGCTATAGGAAGGCTCTCAGGTTTGGAAGGGGAAGGAGTTGGGTATCACATTTCATGTTAGAGGTACCAAACCTGAGATCATTCCTATAACACGAGATGTGATATCCAAATCCTTCCCCTTCCAAAACTGAGACCCTCCCTTTAGCATGAGATGTGATATCAAACTCCTTCCCATTCCAATCCTGAGACCCTTCTGATAGCATGAGATGTGATATCTCAATGCCTCTAATACCAAACCTGAGATCCTACCTCTAACATGAAATGTGATACCCAACTCCTTCCCCTTCCAAACCTGAGAGCCTTCCTATAGCATGAGATGTGATATCGAAGTATTTCCCATTCCAATCCTGAGACCTTTCCTATAACATGAGATGTGATATCCAACTCCTTCCCATTCCAACCTGAGACCCTTCCTATAGCATGAGATGGGATATCCAACTACTTTCAAATCCAATCCTGATACCCTTCCGATCGCATGAGATGTGATATCTCAATCCCTCTAATACCAAACCTGAGATCCTTGGGATAGCATGAGATGTGATATCTCAATGCTTCTAATACCAAACCTGAGATCCTTCCTATAACATGAGATGTGATATCCAAATCCTTCCAATTCCAATCCTGAGACCCTTCTCATAGCATGAGATGTGATATCTCAATGCCTCTAATACCAAACCTGAGATCCTACCTCTAACATGAAATGTGATATCCAACTCCTTCCCTTTCCAAACGTGAGACCCTCCCTATAGCATGAGATGTGATATCCAAGTCCTTCCCATTCCAATCCTGAGACCCTTCCTATAGCATGAGATGTGATATCTCAATGCTTCTAATACCAAACCTGACACCCTTCCTATAACATAAGATGGGATATCCAACTCCTTCCCATTACAACCCTGAGACCCTTCCAATAGCAGAGATGTGATATCTCAATGCTTATACCAAACCTGAGACCCTTCCTATGGCATGAGATGTCATATACAACTCCTTCCCATTCCAATCCTGAGACCCTTCCTATAGCATGAGATGTGATATCTCAATGCTTATACCAAACCTGAGACCCTTCCTATAGCATAAGATGTGATATCCAACTCCTTCCGATTCCAATCCTGAGACCCTTCCTATAACATGAGATGGTATGTCTCAATGCTTCTAATACCAAACCTGAGACCCTTCCTATGGCATGAGATGTCATATACAACTCCTTCCCATTCCAATCCTGAGACCCTTCCTATAGCATGAGATGTGATATCTCAATGCTTATACCAAACCTGAGACTCTTCCTATAACATGAGATGTGATATCCAACTCCTTCCAGTTCCAAACCTGAGACCCTTCCTATAGCATGAGATGTGATATCCAACTACTTCCCATTCCAATCCTGAGACCCTTCATATAGCATGAGATGTGATATCTCAATGCTTCTAATACCGAACCTGAGATCCTTCCTATAACATGAGATGTTATATCCAAATCTTTCACCTTCCAAACCTGAGACCCTCCCTTTAGCATGAGATGTGATATCCAAGTCCTTCCCATTCCAGTCCTGAGACCCTTCCTATAACATGAGATGGTATGTCTCAATGCTTCTAATACCAAACCTGAGACCCTTCCTATGGCATGAGATGTCATATACAACTCCTTCCCATTCCAATCCTGAGACCCTTCCTATAGCATGAGATGTGATATCTCAATGCTTATACCAAACCTGAGACTCTTCCTATAACATGAGATGTGATATCCAACTCCTTCCAGTTCCAAACCTCAGACCCTTCCTATAGCATGAGATGTGATATCCAACTCCTTCCCATTCCAATCCTGAGGGACTTCCGATAGCATGAGATGTGATATCTCAATGCTTCTAATACCAAACCTGTGATCCTTCCTATAACATGAGATGTGATATCCAAGTCCTTCCCATTCCAGTCCTGAGACCCTTCCTATAGCATGAGATGTGATATCTCAATGCTTATACCAAACCTGAGACTCTTCCTATAACATGAGATGTGATATCCAACTCCTTCCAGTTCCAAAACTGAGACCCTTCCTATAGTATGAGATGTGATATCCAACTCCTTCCCATTCCAATCCTGAGACCCTTCCGATAGCATGAGATGTGATATCTCAATGCTTCTAATACCAAACCTGTGATCCTTCCTATAACATGAGATGTGATATCCAAATCCTTCCCCTTCCAAACCTGAGACCCTCCCTTTAGCATGGGATGTGATATCCAACTCCTTCCCATTCCAATCCTGAGACCCTTCTGATAGCATGAGATGTGATATCTCAATGCCTCTAATACCAAACCTGAGATCCTTCCGATAGCATGAGATGTGATATCTCAATGCTTCTAATACCGAACCTGAGATCCTTCCTATAACATGAGATGTGATATCCAAATCCTTCACCTTCCAAACCTGAGACCCTCCCTTTAGCATGAGATGTGATATCCAAGACCTTCCCATTCCAGTCCTGAGACCCTTCCTATAACATGAGATGTGATATCTCAATGCTTCTAATATCAAAACTGAGACCCTTCCTATAACATAAGATGGGATATCCAACTCCTTCCCATTCCAATCCTGAGACCCTTCCGATAGCAGAGATGTGATATCTCAATGCTTATACCAAACCTGAGACCCTTCCTATAGCATGAGATGTGATATCCAACTCCTTCCCATTCCAATCCTGAGACCCTTCCGATAGCATGAGATGTGATATCTCAATGCTTCTAATACCAAACCTGAGATCCTTCCGATAGCATGAGATGTGATATCTCAATGCTTCTAATACCAAACCTGAGATCCTACCTCTAACATGAAATGTGATATCCAACTCCTTCCCTTTCCAAACGTGAGACCCTCCCTATAGCATGAGATGTGATATCCAAGTCCTTCCCATTCCAGTCCTGAGACCCTTCCTATAACATGAGATGTGAAATCTCAATGCTTCTAATATCAAACCTGAGACCCTTCCTATAACATAAGATGGCATATCCAACTCCTTCCCATTCCAATCGTGAGAAAGGGTCTCATGATTGGAATGGGAAGGATTTGGATATCACATCTCATGTTATAGGACGGGTCTCAGGATTGGAATGGGAAGGAGTTCGATATCACATCTCATGCCATAGTATGGGTCTCAGGTTTGGTAGAAGCATTGGGATATCACATCTCATGCTATCGGAAGGGTATCAGTATTGGATTTGGAAGGAGTTGGATATCCCATCTCATGCTAAAGGAAGGGTCTCAGGTTGGAATGGGAAGGATTTGGATATCACATCTCATGTTATAGGACGGGTCTCAGGATTGGAATGGGAAGGAGTTTGATATCACATCTCATGCCATAGTATGGGTCTCAGGTTTGGTAGAAGCATTGGGATATCACATCTCATGCTATCGGAAGGGTATCAGTATTGGATTTGGAAGGAGTTGGATATCCCATCTCATGTTATAGGAAGGGTCTCAGGATTGGAATGGGAAGGACTTGGATATCATATCTCATGCTATAGGAAGGGTCTCATAATTGGAATGGGAAGGAGTTGGATATCACATCTCATGTTATAGGAAAGATCTCAGGTTTGGTATTAGAAGCATTGAGACATCACATCTCTCTCATGTTATAGGAAGGGTCTCAGGATTGGAATGGGAAGAAGTTGGATATCACATCTCATGCTATAGGAAGGGTCTCAGGTTTGGTATAAGCATTGAGATATCACATCTCATGCTATAGGAAGGGTCTCAGGATTGGAATGGGAAGAAGTTGGATATCACATCTCATGCTATAGGAAGCATCTCAGATTTGGTATTAGAAGCATTGAGATATCACATCTCATGCTATCGGAAGGGTCTCAGGATTGGAATGGGAAGGAGTTGTATATGACATCTCATGCCGTAGGAAGGGTCTCAGGTTTGGTATAAGCATTGAGATATCACATCTTTGCAATCGAAAGGGTCTCAGGATTGGAATGGGAAGGAGTTGGATATCCCATCTCATGTTATAGGACGGGTCTCTGGTTTGGTATTAGAATCATTGAGATATCACATCGCATGCTGTAGGAAGGGTCTAAGGATTGGAATGGGATGGACTTGGACATCACATCTCATGCTATAGGTAGGCTCTCAGGTTTGGTATAAACATTGAGATATCACATCTCATGGTATAGGAAGGGTCTCAGGATTGGAATGGGACGGATTTGGATATCACATCTCATGCTATAGGAAGGGTCTCAGGTTTGGTATACGCATGGAGATATCACTTCTCATGCTATATGAAGGGTCTCAGGATTGGAATGGGAAGGAGTTGGATATCACATCTCATGCTATAGGAAGGGTCTCTGATTTGGTATAAGCATTGAGATATCACATCTCATGCTATAGGAAGGGTCTCAGGATTGGAATGGGAAGGAGTTGTATATGACATCTCAGGCTATAGGAAGGGTCTCAGGTTTGGTATAAGCATTGAGATATCACATCTCTGCTATCGGAAGGGTCTCAGGATTGGAATGGGAAGGACTTGGATGTCACATCTCATGCTATAGGGAGGGTCTCAAGTTTGATATTAGAAGCATTGAGATAACAAATCTCATGATATCGGAAGGGTCTCAGGATTGGAATGGGAAGGAGTTGGATATCACATCTCATGATATAGGAAGGGTCTAAGGTTTGGAAGGGGAAGGATTTGGATATCACATCTCATGTTATAGGACGGGTCTCAGGTTTGGTATTAGAAGCATTGAGATATCAAGTCTCATGGTATAGGAAGGGTCTCAGAATTGGAATGGGAAGGAGTTGGATAACACATCTCAAGCTATAGGAAGGGTCTCAGGATTGGAATGGGAAGAAGTTTGATATCACAGCTCATGCCATAGTATGGGTCTCAGGTTTGGTAGAAGCATTGGGATATCACATCTCATGCTATCGGAAGGGTATCAGTATTGGATTTGGAAGGAGTTGGATATCCCATCATGCTATAGGAAGGGTCTCAGGTTGGAATGGGAAGGAGTTGGATATCACATCTCATGTTATAGGAAGGGTCTCAGGATTGGAATGGGAAGGACTTGGATATCATATCTCATGCTATGGGAAGGCTCTCAGGTTTGGAAGGGGAAGGAGTTGGATATCACATCTCAAGCTATAGGAAGGGTCTCAGGTTTGGTATTAGAAGCATTGAGATATCACATCTCATGCGATAGGAAGGGTCTCAGGATTGGAATGGGAAGGAGTTGGATATCACATCTCAAGCTATAGGAAGAGTCTCAGGTTTGGTATAAGCATTGAGATATCACATCTCATGCTATAGGAAGGGTCTCAGGATTGGAATGGGAAGGAGTTGTATATGACATCACATGCCATAGGAAGGGTCTCAGGTTTGGTATAAGCATTGAGATATCACATCACATGCTATAGGAAGGGTCTCAGGATTGGAATGGGAAGGACTTGGATATCACATCTCATGCTATAGGCAGGGTCTCAGGCTTGGAAAGGGAAGGAGTTGGATATCACATTTCATGTTAGAGGTAGGATCTCAGGTTTGGTATTAGAGGCATTGAGATATCACATCTCATGCTATCAGAAGGGTCTCAGGATTGGAATGGGAAGGAGTTGGATATCACATCTCATGCTAAAGGGAGGGTCTCAGGTTTGGAAAGGGAAGGATTTGGATATCACATCTCATGTTATAGGAAGGATCTCAGGTTTGGTATTAGAAGCATTGAGATATCACATCTCATGCTATCGGAAGTATCTCAGGTTTGGTATTAGAGGCATTGAGATATCACATCTCATGCTATCATAAGAGTCTCAGGATTGGAATGGGAAGGAGTTGGATAGCACATCTCATGCTATAGGAAGTGTCTCAGGATTGGAATGGGAAGGAGTTGGATATCACATCTCATGTTATAGGAAGGATCTCAGGTTTGGTATTAGAAGCATTGAGATATCACTTCTCATGCTATAGGGAGGGTCTCAGGATTGGAATGGGAAGGATTTGGATATCACATCTCATGCTATAGGGAGGGTTTCAAGTTTGATATTAGAAGCATTGAGATATCACATCTCATGATATCGAAAGGGTCTCAGGATTGGAATGGGAAGGAGTTGGATATCACATCCCATGATAAAGGAAGGGTCTAAGGTTTGGTATTAGAAGCATTGAGATATCACTTCTCATGCTATAGGAAGGGTCTCAGGATTGGAATGGGAAGGACTTGGATATCACATCTCATGCTATAGGGAGGGTCTCAAGTTTGATATTAGAAGCATTGAGATATCACATCTCATGATATCGGAAGGGTCTCATGATTGGAATGGGAAGGATTTGGATATCACATCTCATGTTATAGGACGGGTCTCAGGATTGGAATGGGAAGGAGTTCGATATCACATCTCATGCCATAGTATGGGTCTCAGGTTTGGTAGAAGCATTGGGATATCACATCTCATGCTATCGGAAGGGTATCAGTATTGGATTTGGAAGGAGTTGGATATCCCATCTCATGCTAAAGGAAGGGTCTCAGGTTGGAATGGGAAGGATTTGGATATCACATCTCATGTTATAGGACGGGTCTCAGGATTGGAATGGGAAGGAGTTTGATATCACATCTCATGCCATAGTATGGGTCTCAGGTTTGGTAGAAGCATTGGGATATCACATCTCATGCTATCGGAAGGGTATCAGTATTGGATTTGGAAGGAGTTGGATATCCCATCTCATGTTATAGGAAGGGTCTCAGGATTGGAATGGGAAGGACTTGGATATCATATCTCATGCTATAGGAAGGGTCTCATAATTGGAATGGGAAGGAGTTGGATATCACATCTCATGTTATAGGAAAGATCTCAGGTTTGGTATTAGAAGCATTGAGACATCACATCTCTCTCATGTTATAGGAAGGGTCTCAGGATTGGAATGGGAAGAAGTTGGATATCACATCTCATGCTATAGGAAGGGTCTCAGGTTTGGTATAAGCATTGAGATATCACATCTCATGCTATAGGAAGGGTCTCAGGATTGGAATGGGAAGAAGTTGGATATCACATCTCATGCTATAGGAAGCATCTCAGATTTGGTATTAGAAGCATTGAGATATCACATCTCATGCTATCGGAAGGGTCTCAGGATTGGAATGGGAAGGAGTTGTATATGACATCTCATGCCGTAGGAAGGGTCTCAGGTTTGGTATAAGCATTGAGATATCACATCTTTGCAATCGAAAGGGTCTCAGGATTGGAATGGGAAGGAGTTGGATATCCCATCTCATGTTATAGGAAGAGTCTCAGGTTTGGTATTAGAAGCATTGAGATATCACATCTCATGCTATAGGAAGTGTCTCAGGATTGGAATGGGAAGGACTTGGATATCACATATGCTATAGGGAGGGTCTCAAGTTTGATATTAGAAGCATTGAGATATCACATCTCATGCTATAGGAAGGGTCTCAGGATTGGAATGGGAAGGATTGGATATCACATCTCATGCTATAGGAAGGGTCTCAGGTTTGTTATAAGCAGTGAGATACATCTCATGCTATAGGAAGTGTCTCAGGATTGGAATGGGAAGGAGTTGGATATCACATCTCATGCTATAGGAAGGGTCTCAGGTTTGGTAGCATTGAGATATCACATCTCATGCTATAGGAAGGGTCTCAGGATTGGAATGGGAAGAAGTTGGATATCACATCTCATGCTATAGGAAGGATCTCAGATTTGGTATTAGAAGCATTGAGATATCAAGTCTCATGGTATAGGAAGGGTCTCAGAATTGGAATGGGAAGGAGTTGGATATCACATCTCAAGCTATAGGAAGGGTCTCAGGATTGGAATGGGAAGGAGTTTGATATCACATCTCATGCCATAGTATGGGTCTCAGGTTTGGTAGAAGCATTGGGATATCACATCTCATGCTATCGGAAGGGTATCAGTATTGGATTTGGAAGGAGTTGGATATCCCATCTCATGCTATAGGAAGGGTCTCAGGTTGGAATGGGAAGGAGTTGGATATCACATCTCATGTTATAGGAAGGGTCTCAGGATTGGAATGGGAAGGACTTGGATATCATATCTCATGCTATAGGAAGGGTCTCAGAATTGGAATGGGAAGGAGTTGGATATCATCTCATGTTATAGGAAAGATCTCAGGTTTGGTATTAGAAGCATTGAGACATCACATCTCATGTTATAGGAAGGGTCTCAGGATTGGAATGGGAAGAAGTTGGATATCACATCTCATGCTATAGGAAGGGTCTCCGGTTTGGTATAAGCATTGAGATATCACATCTCATGCTATAGGAAGGGTCTCAGGAATGGAATGGGAAGAAGTTGGATATCACATCTCATGCTAAAGGAAGGATCTCAGGTTTGGTATTAGAAGCATTGATATATCACATCTCATGCTATAGGAAGGGTCTCAGGATTGGAATGGGTAGGAGTTGGATATTACATTCTTGCTATAGGAAGGGTCTCATGTTTGGAATGGGAAGGAGTTGTATATGACATCTCATGCCATAGGAAGGGTCTCAGGTTTGGTATAAGCATTGAGATATCACATCACATGCTATAGGAAGGGTCTCGGGATTGGAATGGGAAGGACTTGGATATCACATCTCATGCTATAGGCAGGGTCTCAGGTTTGGAAAGGGAAGGAGTTGGATATCACATTTCATGTTAGAGGTAGGATCTCAGGTTTGGTATTAGAGGCATTGAGATATCACATCTCATGCTATCAGAAGGGTCTCAGGATTGGAATGGGAAGGAGTTGGATATCACATCTCATGCTAAAGGGAGGGTCTCAGGTTTGGAAAGGGAAGGATTTGGATATCACATCTCATGTTATAGGAAGGATCTCAGGTTTGGTATTAGAAGCATTGAGATATCACATCTCATGCTATCGGAAGTATCTCAGGTTTGGTATTAGAGGCATTGAGATATCACATCTCATGCTATCATAAGAGTCTCAGGATTGGAATGGGAAGGAGTTGGATAGCACATCTCATGCTATAGGAAGTGTCTCAGGATTGGAATGGGAAGGAGTTGGATATCACATCTCATGTTATAGGAAGGATCTCAGGTTTGGTATTAGAAGCATTGAGATATCACTTCTCATGCTATAGGGAGGGTCTCAGGATTGGAATGGGAAGGATTTGGATATCACATCTCATGCTATAGGGAGGGTCTCAAGTTTGATATTAGAAGCATTGAGATATCACATCTCATGATATCGGAAAGGTCTCAGGATTGGAATGGGAAGGAGTTGGATATCACATCCCATGATAAAGGAAGGGTCTAAGGTTTGGTATTAGAAGCATTGAGATATCACTTCTCATGCTATAGGAAGGGTCTCAGGATTGGAATGGGAAGGACTTGGATATCACATCTCATGCTATAGGGAGGGTCTCAAGTTTGATATTAGAAGCATTGAGATATCACATCTCATGATATCGGAAGGGTCTCAGGATTGGAATGGGAAGGATTTGGATATCACATCTCATGTTATAGGACGGGTCTCAGGATTGGAATGGGAAGGAGTTCGATATCACATATCATGCCATAGTATGGGTCTCAGGTTTGGTAGAAGCATTGGGATATCACATCTCATGCTATCGGAAGGGTATCAGTATTGGATTTGGAAGGAGTTGGATATCCCATCTCATGCTAAAGGAAGGGTCTCAGGTTGGAATGGGAAGGATTTGGATATCACATCTCATGTTATAGGACGGGTCTCAGGATTGGAATGGGAAGGAGTTTGATATCACATCTCATGCCATAGTATGGGTCTCAGGTTTGGTAGAAGCATTGGGATATCACATCTCATGCTATCGGAAGGGTATCAGTATTGGATTTGGAAGGAGTTGGATATCCCATCTCATGTTATAGGAAGGGTCTCAGGATTGGAATGGGAAGGACTTGGATATCATATCTCATGCTATAGGAAGGGTCTCATAATTGGAATGGGAAGGAGTTGGATATCACATCTCATGTTATAGGAAAGATCTCAGGTTTGGTATTAGAAGCATTGAGACATCACATCTCTCTCATGTTATAGGAAGGGTCTCAGGATTGGAATGGGAAGAAGTTGGATATCACATCTCATGCTATAGGAAGGGTCTCAGGTTTGGTATAAGCATTGAGATATCACATCTCATGCTATAGGAAGGGTCTCAGGATTGGAATGGGAAGAAGTTGGATATCACATCTCATGCTATAGGAAGCATCTCAGATTTGGTATTAGAAGCATTGAGATATCACATCTCATGCTATCGGAAGGGTCTCAGGATTGGAATGGGAAGGAGTTGTATATGACATCTCATGCCTTAGGAAGGGTCTCAGGTTTGTTATAAGCAGTGAGATACATCTCATGCTATAGGAAGTGTCTCAGGATTGGAATGGGAAGGAGTTGGATATCACATCTCATGCTATAGGAAGGGTCTCAGGTTTGGTAGCATTGAGATATCACATCTCATGCTATAGGAAGGGTCTCAGGATTGGAATGGGAAGAAGTTGGATATCACATCTCATGCTATAGGAAGGATCTCAGATCTGGTATTAGAAGCATTGAGATATCAAGTCTCATGGTATAGGAAGGGTCTCAGAATTGGAATGGGAAGGAGTTGGATATCACATCTCAAGCTATAGGAAGGGTCTCAGGATTGGAATGGGAAGGAGTTTGATATCACATCTCATGCCATAGTATGGGTCTCAGGTTTGGTAGAAGCATTGGGATATCACATCTCATGCTATCGGAAGGGTATCAGTATTGGATTTGGAAGGAGTTGGATATCCCATCTCATGCTATAGGAAGGGTCTCAGGTTGGAATGGGAAGGAGTTGGATATCACATCTCATGTTATAGGAAGGGTCTCAGGATTGGAATGGGAAGGACTTGGATATCATATCTCATGCTATAGGAAGGGTCTCAGAATTGGAATGGGAAGGAGTTGGATATCATCTCATGTTATAGGAAAGATCTCAGGTTTGGTATTAGAAGCATTGAGACATCACATCTCATGTTATAGGAAGGGTCTCAGGATTGGAATGGGAAGAAGTTGGATATCACATCTCATGCTATAGGAAGGGTCTCAGGTTTGGTATAAGCATTGAGATATCACATCTCATGCTATAGGAAGGGTCTCAGGAATGGAATGGGAAGAAGTTGGATATCACATCTCATGCTATAGGAAGGATCTCAGGTTTGGTATTAGAAGCATTGATATATCACATCTCATGCTATAGGAAGGGTCTCAGGATTGGAATGGGTAGGAGTTGGATATTACATTCTTGCTGTAGGAAGGGTCTCATGTTTGGAATGGGAAGGAGTTGGATATCACATATGCTATAGGAAGGATCTCAGGTTTGGTATTAGAAGCATTGAGATATCACATCTCATGCTATCGGAAGGGTCTCAGGATTGGAATGGGAATGATTTGGATATCACATCTCATGTTATAGGAAGGGTCTCAGGTTTGGTATAAGCATTGAGATATCACATCTTTGCTATCGGAAGTGGCTCAGGATTGGAATGGGAAGAAGTTGGATATCCCATCTCATGTTATAGGACAGGTCTCTGGTTTGGTATTAGAATCATTGAGATATCACATCGCATGCTGTAGGAAGGGTCTAAGGATTGGAATGGGATGGACTTGGACATCACATCTCATGCTATAGGTAGGCTCTCAGGTTTGGTATAAGCATTGAGATATCACATCTCATGGTATAGGAAGGGTCTCAGGATTGGAATGGTACGGATTTGGATATCACATCTCATGCTATAGGAAGGGTCTCAGGTTTGGTATACGCATGGAGATATCACTTCTCATGCTATAGGAAGGGTCTCAGGATTGGAATGGGAAGGAGTTGGATATCACATCTCATGCTATAGGAAGGGTCTGTGATTTGGTATAAGCATTGAGATATCACATCTCATGCTATAGGAAGGGTCTCAGGATTGGAATGGGAAGGAGTTGTATATGACATCTCAGGCTATAGGAAGGGTCTCAGGTTTGGTATAAGCATTGAGATATCACATCTCTGCTATCGGAAGGGTCTCAGGATTGGAATGGCAAGGACTTGGATGTCACATCTCATGCTATAGGGAGGGTCTCAAGTTTGATATTAGAAGCATTGAGATAACAAATCTCATGATATCGGAAGGGTCTCAGGATTGGAATGGGAAGGAGTTGGATATCACATCTCATGATATAGGAAGGGTCTAAGGTTTGGAAGGGGAAGGATTTGGATATCACATCTCATGTTATAGGACGGGTCTCAGGTTTGGTATTAGAAGCATTGAGATATCAAGTCTCATGGTATAGGAAGGGTCTCAGAATTGGAATGGGAAGGAGTTGGATAACACATCTCAAGCTATAGGAAGGGTCTCAGGATTGGAATGGGAAGAAGTTTGATATCACATCTCATGCCATAGTATGGGTCTCAGGTTTGGTAGAAGCATTGGGATATCACATCTCATGCTATCGGAAGCGTATCAGTATTGGATTTGGAAGGAGTTGGTTATCCCATCATGCTATAGGAAGGGTCTCAGGTTGGAATGGGAAGGAGTTGGATATCACATCTCATGTTATAGGAAGGGTCTCAGGATTGGAATGGGAAGGACTTGGATATCATATCTCATGCTATGGGAAGGCTCTCAGGTTTGGAAGGGGAAGGAGTTGGATATCACATCTCAAGCTATAGGAAGGGTCTCAGGTTTGGTATTAGAAGCATTGAGATATCACATCTCATGCTATAGGAAGGGTCTCAGGATTGGAATGGGAAGGAGTTGGATATCACATCTCAAGCTATAGGAAGAGTCTCAGGTTTGGTATAAGCATTGAGATATCACATCTCATGCTATAGGAAGGGTCTCAGAATTGGAATGGGAAGGAGTTGGATATCACATCTCATGTTATAGGAAAGATCTCAGGTTTGGTATTAGAAGCATTGAGACATCAAATCTCATGTTATAGGAAGGGTCTCAGGATTGGAATGGGAAGAAGTTGGATATCACATCTCATGCTATAGGAAGGGTCTCAGGTTTGGTATAAGCATTGAGATATCACATCTCATGCTATAGGAAGGGTCTCAGGATTGGAATGGGAAGGAGTTGTATATGACATCTCATGCCATAGGAAGGGTCTCAGGTTTGGTATAAGCATTGAGATATCACATCACATGCTATAGGAAGGGTCTCGGGATTGGAATGGGAAGGACTTGGATATCACATCTCATGCTATAGGCAGGGTCTCAGGTTTGGAAAGGGAAGGAGTTTGATATCACATTTCATGTTAGAGGTAGGATCTCAGGTTTGGTATTAGAGGCATTGAGATATCACATCTCATGCTATCAGAAGGGTCTCAGGATTGGAATGGGAAGGAGTTGGATATCACATCTCATGCTAAAGGGAGGGTCTCAGGTTTGGAAAGGGAAGGATTTGGATATCACATCTCATGTTATAGGAAGGATCTCAGGTTTGGTATTAGAAGCATTGAGATATCACATCTCATGCTATCGGAAGTATCTCAGGTTTGGTATTAGAGGCATTGAGATATCACATCTCATGCTATCATAAGAGTCTCAGGATTGGAATGGGAAGGAGTTGGATAACACATCTCATGCTATAGGAAGTGTCTCAGGATTGGAATGGGAAGGAGTTGGATATCACATCTCATGTTATAGGAAGGATCTCAGGTTTGGTATTAGAGGCATTGAGATATCACTTCTCATGCTATAGGGAGGGTCTCAGGATTGGAATGGGAAGGATTTGGATATCACATCTCATGCTATAGGGAGGGTCTCAAGTTTGATATTAGAAGCATTGAGATATCACATCTCATGATATCGGAAGGGTCTCAGGATTGGAATGGGAAGGAGTTGGATATCACATCTCATGATAAAGGAAGGGTCTAAGGTTTGGTATTAGAAGCATTGAGATATCACTTCTCATGCTATAGGAAGGGTCTCAGGATTGGAATGGGAAGGACTTGGATATCACATCCCATGCTATAGGGAGGGTCTCAAGTTTGATATTAGAAGCATTGAGATATCACATCTCATGATATCGGAAGGGTCTCAGGATTGGAATGGGAAGGATTTGGATATCACATCTTATGTTATAGGACGGGTCTCAGGATTGGAATGGGAAGGAGTTTGATATCACATCTCATGCCATAGTATGGGTCTCAGGTTTGGTAGAAGCATTGGGATATCACATCTCATGCCATCGGAAGGGTATCAGTATTGGATTTGGAAGGAGTTGGATATCCCATCTCATGCTAAAGGAAGGGTCTCAGGTTGGAATAGGAAGGAGTTGGATATCACATCTCATGTTATAGGAAGGGTCTCAGGATTGGAATGGGAAGGAGTTGGATATCACATCTCAAGCTATAGGAACGGTCTCAGGATTGGAATGGGAAGGAGTTTGATATCACATCTCATGCCATAGTATGGGTCTCAGGTTTGGTAGAAGCATTGGGATATCACATCTCATGCTATCAGAAGGGTATCAGTATTGGATTTGGAAGGAGTTGGATATCCCATCTCATGTTATAGGAAGGGTCTCAGGATTGGAATGGGAAGGACTTGGATATCATATCTCATGCTATAGGAAGGGTCTCATAATTGGAATGGGAAGGAGTTGGATATCACATCTCATGTTATAGGAAAGATCTCAGGTTTGGTATTAGAAGCATTGAGACATCACATCTCATGTTATAGGAAGGGTCTCAGGAATGGAATGGGAAGAAGTTGGATATCACATCTCATGCTATAGGAAGGGTCTCAGGTTTGGTATAAGCATTGAGATATCACATCTCATGCTATAGGAAGGGTCTCAGGATTGGAATGGGAAGAAGTTGGATATCACATCTCATGCTATAGGAAGCATCTCAGATTTGGTATTAGAAGCATTGAGATATCACATCTCATGCTATCGGAAGGGTCTCAGGATTGGAATGGGAAGGAGTTGTATATGACATCTCATGCTATAGGAAGGGTCTCAGGTTTGGTATAAGCATTGAGATATCACATCTTTGCAATCGAAAGGGTCTCAGGATTGGAATGGGAAGGAGTTGGATATCCCATCTCATGTTATAGGAAGAGTCTCAGGTTTGGTATTAGAAGCATTGAAATATCACATCTCATGCTATAGGAAGTGTCTCAGGATTGGAATGGGAAGGACTTGGATATCACATATGCTATAGGGAGGGTCTCAAGTTTGATATTAGAAGCATTGAGATATCACATCTCATGCTATAGGAAGGGTCTCAGGATTGGAATGGGAAGGATTGGATATCACATCTCATGCTATAGGAAGGGTCTCAGGTTTGTTATAAGCAGTGAGATACATCTCATGCTATAGGAAGTGTCTCAGGATTGGAATGGGAAGGAGTTGGATATCACATCTCATGCTATAGGAAGGGTCTCAGGTTTGGTAGCATTGAGATATCACATCTCATGCTATAGGAAGGGTCTCAGGATTGGAATGGGAAGAAGTTGGATATCACATCTCATGCTATAGGAAGGATCTCAGATTTGGTATTAGAAGCATTGAGATATCAAGTCTCATGGTATAGGAAGGGTCTCAGAATTGGAATGGGAAGGAGTTGGATATCACATCTCAAGCTATAGGAAGGGTCTCAGGATTGGAATGGGAAGGAGTTTGATATCACATCTCATGCCATAGTATGGGTCTCAGGTTTGGTAGAAGCATTGGGATATCACATCTCATGCTATCGGAAGGGTATCAGTATTGGATTTGGAAGGAGTTGGATATCCCATCTCATGCTATAGGAAGGGTCTCAGGTTGGAATGGGAAGGAGTTGGATATCACATCTCATGTTATAGGAAGGGTCTCAGGATTGGAATGGGAAGGACTTGGATATCATATCTCATGCTATAGGAAGGGTCTCAGAATTGGAATGGGAAGGAGTTGGATATCATCTCATGTTATAGGAAAGATCTCAGGTTTGGTATTAGAAGCATTGAGACATCACATCTCATGTTATAGGAAGGGTCTCAGGATTGGAATGGGAAGAAGTTGGATATCACATCTCATGCTATAGGAAGGGTCTCAGGTTTGGTATAAGCATTGAGATATCACATCTCATGCTATAGGAAGGGTCTCAGGATTGGAATGGGAAGAAGTTGGATATCACATCTCATGCTATAGGAAGGATCTCAGGTTTGGTATTAGAAGCATTGATATATCACATCTCATGCTATAGGAAGGGTCTCAGGATTGGAATGGGTAGGAGTTGGATATTACATTCTTGCTATAGGAAGGGTCTCATGTTTGGAATGGGAAGGAGTTGGATATCACATATGCTATAGGAAGGATCTCAGGTTTGGTATTTGAAGCATTGAGATATCACATCTCATGCTATCGGAAGGGTCTCAGGATTGGAATGGGAATGATTTGGATATCACATCTCATGTTATAGGAAGGGTCTCAGGTTTGGTATAAGCATTGAGATATCACATCTTTGCTATCGGAAGTGGCTCAGGATTGGAATGGGAAGAAGTTGGATATCCCATCTCATGTTATAGGAGGGGTCTCTGGTTTGGTATTAGAATCATTGAGATATCACATCGCATGCTGTAGGAAGGGTCTAAGGATTGGAATGGGATGGACTTGGACATCACATCTCATGCTATAGGTAGGCTCTCAGGTTTGGTATAAGCATTGAGATATCACATCTCATGGTATAGGAAGGGTCTCAGGATTGGAATGGGACGGATTTGGATATCAATTCTCATGCTATAGGAAGGGTCTCAGGTTTGGTATACGCATGGAGATATCACTTCTCATGCTATAGGAAGGGTCTCAGGATTGGAATGGGAAGGAGTTGGATATCACATCTCATGCTATAGGAAGGGTCTCTGATTTGGTATAAGCATTGAGATATCACATCTCATGCTATAGGAAGGGTCTCAGGATTGGAATGGGAAGGAGTTGTATATGACATCTCAGGCTATAGGAAGGGTCTCAGGTTTGGTATAAGCATTGAGATATCACATCTCTGCTATCGGAAGGGTCTCAGGATTGGAATGGGAAGGACTTGGATGTCACATCTCATGCTATAGGGAGGGTCTCAAGTTTGATATTAGAAGCATTGAGATAACAAATCTCATGATATCGGAAGGGTCTCAGGATTGGAATGGGAAGGAGTTGGATATCACATCTCATGATATAGGAAGGGTCTAAGGTTTGGAAGGGGAAGGATTTGGATATCACATCTCATGTTATAGGACGGGTCTCAGGTTTGGTATTAGAAGCATTGAGATATCAAGTCTCATGGTATAGGAAGGGTCTCAGAATTGGAATGGGAAGGAGTTGGATAACACATCTCAAGCTATAGGAAGGGTCTCAGGATTGGAATGGGAAGAAGTTTGATATCACATCTCATGCCATAGTATGGGTCTCAGGTTTGGTAGAAGCATTGGGATATCACATCTCATGCTATCGGAAGGGTATCAGTATTGGATTTGGAAGGAGTTGGATATCCCATCATGCTATAGGAAGGGTCTCAGGTTGGAATGGGAAGGAGTTGGATATCACATCTCATGTTATAGGAAGGGTCTCAGGATTGGAATGGGAAGGACTTGGATATCATATCTCATGCTATGGGAAGGCTCCCAGGTTTGGAAGGGGAAGGAGTTGGATATCACATCTCAAGCTATAGGAAGGGTCTCAGGTTTGGTATTAGAAGCATTGAGATATCACATCTCATGCTATAGGAAGGGTCTCAGGATTGGAATGGGAAGGAGTTGGATATCACATCTCAAGCTATAGGAAGAGTCTCAGGTTTGGTATAAGCATTGAGATATCACATCTTATGCTATAGGAAGGGTCTCAGAATTGGAATGGGAAGGAGTTGGATATCGCATCTCATGTTATAGGAAAGATCTCAGGTTTGTTATTAGAAGCATTGAGACATCAAATCTCATGTTATAGGAAGGGTCTCAGGATTGGAATGGGAAGAAGTTGGATATCACATCTCATGCTATAGGAAGGGTCTCAGGTTTGGTATAAGCATTGAGATATCACATCTCATGCTATAGGAAGGGTCTCAGGATTGGAATGGGAAGGAGTTGTATATGACATCTCATGCCATAGGAAGGGTCTCAGGTTTGGTATAAGCATTGAGATATCACATCACATGCTATAGGAAGGGTCTCGGGATTGGAATGGGAAGGACTTGGATATCACATCTCATGCTATAGGCAGGGTCTCAGGTTTGGAAAGGGAAGGAGTTGGATATCACATTTCATGTTAGAGGTAGGATCTCAGGTTTGGTATTAGAGACATTGAGATATCACATCTCATGCTATCAGAAGGGTCTCAGGATTGGAATGGGAAGGAGTTGGATATCACATCTCATGTTATAGGAAAGATCTCAGGTTTGGTATTAGAAGCATTGAGACATCACATCTCATGTTATAGGAAGGGTCTCAGGATTGGAATGGGAAGAAGTTGGATATCACATCTCATGCTATAGGAAGGGTCTCAGGTTTGGTATAAGCATTGAGATATCACATCTCATGCTATAGGAAGGGTCTCAGGATTGGAATGGGAAGAAGTTGGATATCACATCTCATGCTATAGGAAGCATCTCAGATTTGGTATTAGAAGCATTGAGATATCACATCTCATGCTATCGGAAGGGTCTCAGGATTGGAATGGGAAGGAGTTGTATATGACATCTCATGCCGTAGGAAGGGTCTCAGGTTTGGTATAAGCATTGAGTTATCACATCTTTGCAATCGAAAGGGTCTCAGGATTGGAATGGGAAGGAGTTGGATATCCCATCTCATGTTATAGGAAGAGTCTCAGGTTTGGTATTAGAAGCATTGAGATATCACATCTCATGCTATAGGAAGTGTCTCAGGATTGGAATGGGAAGGACTTGGATATCACATATGCTATAGGGAGGGTCTCAAGTTTGATATTAGAAGCATTGAGATATCACATCTCATGCTATAGGAAGGGTCTCAGGATTGGAATGGGAAGGATTGGATATCACATCTCATGCTATAGGAAGGGTCTCAGGTTTGTTATAAGCAGTGAGATACATCTCATGCTATAGGAAGTGTCTCAGGATTGGAATGGGAAGGAGTTGGATATCACATCTCATGCTATAGGAAGGGTCTCAGGTTTGGAATAAGCATTGAGATATCACATCTCATGCTATAGGAAGGGTCTCAGGATTGGAATGGGAAGGAGTTGTATATGACATCTCATGCCGTAGGAAGGGTCTTAGGTTTGGTATACGCATTGAGATATCACATCTTTGCAATCGACAGGGTCTCAGGATTGGAATGGGAAGGAGTTGGATATCCCATCTCATGTTATAGGAAGAGTCTCAGGTTTGGTATTAGAAGCATTGAGATATCACATCTCATGCTATAGGAAGTGTCTCAGGATTGGAATGGGAAGGAGTTGGATATCACATCTCATGCTATAGGAAGGGTCTCAGGTTTGGTAGCATTGAGATATCACATCTCATGCTATAGGAAGGGTCTCAGGATTGGAATGGGAAGAAGTTGGATATCACATCTCATGCTATAGGAAGGATCTCAGATTTGGTATTAGAAGCATTGAGATATCAAGTCTCATGGTATAGGAAGGGTCTCAGAATTGGAATGGGAAGGAGTTGGATATCACATCTCAAGCTATAGGAAGGGTCTCAGGATTGGAATGGGAAGGAGTTTAATATCACATCTCATGCCATAGTATGGGTCCCAGGTTTGGTAGAAGCATTGGGATATCACATCTCATGCTATCGGAAGGGTATCAGTATTGGATTTGGAAGGAGTTGGATATCCCATCTCATGCTATAGGAAGGGTCTCAGGTTGGAAAGGGAAGGATTTGGATATCACATCTCATGTTATAGGAAGGATCTCAGGTTTGGTATTAGAAGCATTGAGATATCACATCTCATGCTATCGGAAGTATCTCAGGTTTGGTATTAGAGGCATTGAGATATCACATCTCATGCTATCATAAGAGTCTCAGGATTGGAATGGGAAGGAGTTGGATAACACATCTCATGCTATAGGAAGTGTCTCAGGATTGGAATGGGAAGGAGTTGGATATCACATCTCATGTTATAGGAAGGATCTCAGGTTTGGTATTAGAGGCATTGAGATATCACTTCTCATGCTATAGGGAGGGTCTCAGGATTGGAATGGGAAGGATTTGGATATCACATCTCATGCTATAGGGAGGGTCTCAAGTTTGATATTAGAAGCATTGAGATATCACATCTCATGATATCGGAAGGGTCTCAGGATTGGAATGGGAAGGAGTTGGATATCACATCTCATGATAAAGGAAGGGTCTAAGGTTTGGTATTAGAAGCATTGAGATATCACTTCTCATGCTATAGGAAGGGTCTCAGGATTGGAATGGGAAGGACTTGGATATCACATCTTATGTTATAGGACGGGTCTCAGGATTGGAATGGGAAGGAGTTTGATATCACATCTCATGCCATAGTATGGGTCTCAGGTTTGGTAGAAGCATTGGGATATCACATCTCATGCCATCGGAAGGGTATCAGTATTGGATTTGGAAGGAGGTGGATATCCCATCTCATGCTAAAGGAAGGGTCTCAGGTTGGAATAGGAAGGAGTTGGATATCACATCTCATGTTATAGGAAGGGTCTCAGGATTGGAATGGGAAGGAGTTGGATATCACATCTCAAGCTATAGGAACGGTCTCAGGATTGGAATGGGAAGGAGTTTGATATCACATCTCATGCCATAGTATGGGTCTCAGGTTTGGTAGAAGCATTGGGATATCACATCTCATGCTATCAGAAGGGTATCAGTATTGGATTTGGAAGGAGTTGGATATCCCATCTCATGTTATAGGAAGGGTCTCAGGATTGGAATGGGAAGGACTTGGATATCATATCTCATGCTATAGGAAGGGTCTCATAATTGGAATGGGAAGGAGTTGGATATCACATCTCATGTTATAGGAAAGATCTCAGGTTTGGTATTAGAAGCATTGAGACATCACATCTCATGTTATAGGAAGGGTCTCAGGATTGGAATGGGAAGAAGTTGGATATCACATCTCATGCTATAGGAAGGGTCTCAGGTTTGGTATAAGCATTGAGATATCACATCTCATGCTATAGGAAGGGTCTCAGGATTGGAATGGGAAGAAGTTGGATATCACATCTCATGCTATAGGAAGCATCTCAGATTTGGTATTAGAAGCATTGAGATATCACATCTCATGCTATCGGAAGGGTCTCAGGATTGGAATGGGAAGGAGTTGTATATGACATCTCATGCTATAGGAAGGGTCTCAGGTTTGGTATAAGCATTGAGATATCACATCTTTGCAATCGAAAGGGTCTCAGGATTGGAATGGGAAGGAGTTGGATATCCCATCTCATGTTATAGGAAGAGTCTCAGGTTTGGTATTAGAAGCATTGAAATATCACATCTCATGCTATAGGAAGTGTCTCAGGATTGGAATGGGAAGGACTTGGATATCACATATGCTATAGGGAGGGTCTCAAGTTTGATATTAGAAGCATTGAGATATCACATCTCATGCTATAGGAAGGGTCTCAGGATTGGAATGGGAAGGATTGGATATCACATCTCATGCTATAGGAAGGGTCTCAGGTTTGTTATAAGCAGTGAGATACATCTCATGCTATAGGAAGTGTCTCAGGATTGGAATGGGAAGGAGTTGGATATCACATCTCATGCTATAGGAAGGGTCTCAGGATTGGAATGGGAAGAAGTTGGATATCACATCTCATGCTATAGGAAGGATCTCAGATTTGGTATTAGAAGCATTGAGATATCAAGTCTCATGGTATAGGAAGGGTCTCAGAATTGGAATGGGAAGGAGTTGGATATCACATCTCAAGCTATAGGAAGGGTCTCAGGATTGGAATGGGAAGGAGTTTGATATCACATCTCATGCCATAGTATGGGTCCCAGGTTTGGTAGAAGCATTGGGATATCACATCTCATGCTATCGGAAGGGTATCAGTATTGGATTTGGAAGGAGTTGGATATCCCATCTCATGCTATAGGAAGGGTCTCAGGTTGGAATGGGAAGGAGTTGGATATCACATCTCATGTTATAGGAAGGGTCTCAGGATTGGAATGGGAAGGACTTGGATATCATATCTCATGCTATAGGAAGGGTCTCAGAATTGGAATGGGAAGGAGTTGGATATCATCTCATGTTATAGGAAAGATCTCAGGTTTGGTATTAGAAGCATTGAGACATCACATCTCATGTTATAGGAAGGGTCTCAGGATTGGAATGGGAAGAAGTTGGATATCACATCTCATGCTATAGGAAGGGTCTCAGGTTTGGTATAAGCATTGAGATATCACATCTCATGCTATAGGAAGGGTCTCAGGAATGGAATGGGAAGAAGTTGGATATCACATCTCATGCTATAGGAAGGATCTCAGGTTTGGTATTAGAAGCATTGATATATCACATCTCATGCTATAGGAAGGGTCTCAGGATTGGAATGGGTAGGAGTTGGATATTACATTCTTGCTATAGGAAGGGTCTCATGTTTGGAATGGGAAGGAGTTGGATATCACATATGCTATAGGAAGGATCTCAGGTTTGGTATTAGAAGCATTGAGATATCACATCTCATGCTATCGGAAGGGTCTCAGGATTGGAATGGGAATGATTTGGATATCACATCTCATGTTATAGGAAGGGTCTCAGGTTTGGTATAAGCATTGAGATATCACATCTTTGCTATCGGAAGTGGCTCAGGATTGGAATGGGAAGAAGTTGGATATCCCATCTCATGTTATAGGACGGGTCTCTGGTTTGGTATTAGAATCATTGAGATATCACATCGCATGCTGTAGGAAGGGTCTAAGGATTGGAATGGGATGGACTTGGACATCACATCTCATGCTATAGGTAGGCTCTCAGGTTTGGTATAAGCATTGAGATATCACATCTCATGGTATAGGAAGGGTCTCAGGATTGGAATGGGACGGATTTGGATATCACATCTCATGCTATAGGAAGGGTCTCAGGTTTGGTATACGCATGGAGATATCACTTCTCATGCTATAGGAAGGGTCTCAGGATTGGAAAGGGAAGGAGTTGGATATCACATCTCATGCTATAGGAAGGGTCTCTGATTTGGTATAAGCATTGAGATATCACATCTCATGCTATAGGAAGGATCTCAGGATTGGAATGGGAAGGATTTGTATATGACATCTCAGGCTATAGGAAGGGTCTCAGGTTTGGTATAAGCATTGAGATATCACATCTCTGCTATCGGAAGGGTCTCAGGATTGGAATGGGAAGGACTTGGATGTCACATCTCATGCTATAGGGAGGGTCTCAAGTTTGATATTAGAAGCATTGAGATAACAAATCTCATGATATCGGAAGGGTCTCAGGATTGGAATGGGAAGGAGTTGGATATCACATCTCATGATATAGGAAGGGTCTAAGGTTTGGAAGGGGAAGGATTTGGATATCACATCTCATGTTATAGGACGGGTCTCAGGTTTGGTATTAGAAGCATTGAGATATCAAGTCTCATGGTATAGGAAGGGTCTCAGAATTGGAATGGGAAGGAGTTGGATAACACATCTCAAGCTATAGGAAGGGTCTCAGGATTGGAATGGGAAGAAGTTTGATATCACATCTCATGCCATAGTATGGGTCTCAGGTTTGGTAGAAGCATTGGGATATCACATCTCATGCTATCGGAAGCGTATCAGTATTGGATTTGGAAGGAGTTGGATATCCCATCATGCTATAGGAAGGGTCTCAGGTTGGAATGGGAAGGAGTTGGATATCACATCTCATGTTATAGGAAGGGTCTCAGGATTGGAATGGGAAGGACTTGGATATCATATCTCATGCTATGGGAAGGCTCTCAGGTTTGGAAGGGGAAGGAGTTGGATATCACATCTCAAGCTATAGGAAGGGTCTCAGGTTTGGTATTAGAAGCATTGAGATATCACATCTCATGCTATAGGAAGGGTCTCAGGATTGGAATGGGAAGGAGTTGGATATCACATCTCAAGCTATAGGAAGAGTCTCAGGTTTGGTATAAGCATTGAGATATCACATCTCATGCTATAGGAAGGGTCTCAGAATTGGAATGGGAAGGAGTTGGATATCACATCTCATGTTATAGGAAAGATCTCAGGTTTGGTATTAGAAGCATTGAGACATCAAATCTCATGTTATAGGAAGGGTCTCAGGATTGGAATTGGAAGAAGTTGGATATCACATCTCATGCTATAGGAAGGGTCTCAGGTTTGGTATAAGCATTGAGATATCACATCTCATGCTATAGGAAGGGTCTCAGGATTGGAATGGGAAGGAGTTGTATATGACATCTCATGCCATAGGAAGGGTCTCAGGTTTGGTATAAGCATTGAGATATCACATCACATGCTATAGGAAGGGTCTCGGGATTGGAATGGGAAGGACTTGGATATCACATCTCATGCTATAGGCAGGGTCTCAGGTTTGGAAAGGGAAGGAGTTGGATATCACATTTCATGTTAGAGGTAGGATCTCAGGTTTGGTATTAGAGGCATTGAGATATCACATCTCATGCTATCAGAAGGGTCTCAGGATTGGAATGGGAAGGAGTTGGATATCACATCTCATGCTAAAGGGAGGGTCTTAGGTTTGGAAAGGGAAGGATTTGGATATCACATCTCATGTTATAGGAAGGATCTCAGGTTTGGTATTAGAAGCATTGAGATATCACATCTCATGCTATCGGAAGTATCTCAGGTTTGGTATTAGAGGAATTGAGATATCACATCTCATGCTATCATAAGAGTCTCAGGATTGGAATGGGAAGGAGTTGGATAGCACATCCCATGCTATAGGAAGTGTCTCAGGATTGGAATGGGAAGGAGTTGGATATCACATCTCATGTTATAGGAAGGATCTCAGGTTTGGTATTAGAAGCATTGAGATATCACTTCTCATGCTATAGGGAGGGTCTCAGGATTGGAATGGGAAGGATTTGGATATCACATCTCATGCTATAGGGAGGGTCTCAAGTTTGATATTAGAAGCATTGAGATATCACATCTCATGATATCGGAAGGGTCTCAGGATTGGAATGGGAAGGAGTTGGATATCACATCTCATGCTATAGGGAGGGTCTCAAGTTTGATATTAGAAGCATTGAGATATCACATCTCATGATATCGGAAGGGTCTCAGGATTGGAATGGGAAGAAGTTTGATATCACATCTCATGCCATAGTATGGGTCTCAGGTTTGGTAGAAGCATTGGGATATCACATCTCATGCTATCAGAAGGGTATCAGTATTGGATTTGGAAGGAGTTGGATATCCCATCTCATGGTATAGGAAGGGTCTCAGGATTGGAATTGGAAGGACTTGGATATCATATCTCATGCTATAGGAAGGGTCTCATAATTGGAATGGGAAGGAGTTGGATATCACATCTCATGTTATAGGAAAGATCTCAGGTTTGGTATTAGAAGCATTGAGACATCACATCTCATGTTATAGGAAGGGTCTCAGGATTGGAATGGGAAGAAGTTGGATATCACATCTCATGCTATAGGAAGGGTCTCAGGTTTGGTATAAGCATTGAGATATCACATCTCATGCTATAGGAAGGGTCTCAGGATTGGAATGGGAAGAAGTTGGATATCACATCTCATGCTATAGGAAGCATCTCAGATTTGGTATTAGAAGCATTGAGATATCACATCTCATGCTATCGGAAGGGTCTCAGGATTGGAATGGGAAGGAGTTGTATATGACATCTCATGCCGTAGGAAGGGTCTCAGGTTTGGTATAAGCATTGAGATATCACATCTTTGCAATCGAAAGGGTCTCAGGATTGGAATGGGAAGGAGATGGATATCCCATCTCATGTTATAGGAAGAGTCTCAGGTTTGGTATTAGAAGCATTGAGATATCACATCTCATGCTATAGGAAGTGTCTCAGGATTGGAATGGGAAGGACTTGGATATCACATCTCATGATATAGGAAGGGTCTAAGGTTTGGAAGGGGAAGGATTTGGATATCACATCTCATGTTATAGGACGGGTCTCAGGTTTGGTATTAGAAGCATTGAGATATCAAGTCTCATGGTATAGGAAGGGTCTCAGAATTGGAATGGGAAGGAGTTGGATAACACATCTCAAGCTATAGGAAGGGTCTCAGGATTGGAATGGGAAGAAGTTTGATATCACATCTCATGCCATAGTATGGGTCTCAGGTTTGGTAGAAGCATTGGGATATCACATCTCATGCTATAGGGAGGGTCTCAAGTTTGATATTAGAAGCATTGAGATATCACATCTCATGATATCGGAAGGGTCTCAGGATTGGAATGGGAAGGATTTGGATATCACATCTCATGTTATAGGACGGGTCTCAGGATTGGAATGGGAAGGAGTTTGATATCACATCTCATGCCATAGTATGGGTCTCAGGTTTGGTAGAAGCATTGGGATATCACATCTCATGCTATCGGAAGGGTATCAGTATTGGATTTGGAAGGAGTTGGATATCCCATCTCATGCTAAAGGAAGGGTCTCAGGTTGGAATGGGAAGGAGTTGGATATCACATCTCATGCCGTAGGAAGGGTCTCAGGTTTGGTATAAGCATTGAGATATCACATCTTTGCAATCGAAAGGGTCTCAGGATTGGAATGGGAAGGAGTTGGATATCCCATCTCATGTTATAGGAAGAGTCTCAGGTTTGGTATTAGAAGCATTGAGATATCACATCTCATGCTATAGGAAGTGTCTCAGGATTGGAATGGGAAGGACTTGGATATCACATATGCTATAGGGAGGGTCTCAAGTTTGATATTAGAAGCATTGAGATATCACATCTCATGCTATAGGAAGGGTCTCAGGATTGGAATGGGAAGGATTGGATATCACATCTCATGCTATAGGAAGGGTCTCAGGTTTGTTATAAGCAGTGAGAAACATCTCATGCTATAGGAAGTGTCTCAGGATTGGAATGGGAAGGAGTTGGATATCACATCTCATGCTATAGGAAGGGTCTCAGGTTTGGTAGCATTGAGATATCACATCTCATGCTATAGGAAGGGTCTCAGGATTGGAATGGGAAGAAGTTGGATATCACATCTCATGCTATAGGAAGGGTCTCAGGATTGGAATGGGAAGGAGTTTGATATCACATCTCATGCCATAGTATGGGTCTCAGGTTTGGTAGAAGCATTGGGATATCACATCTCATGCTATCGGAAGGGTATCAGTATTGGATTTGGAAGGAGTTGGATATCCCATCTCATGCTATAGGAAGGGTCTCAGGTTGGAATGGGAAGGAGTTGGATATCACATCTCATGTTATAGGAAGGGTCTCAGGATTGGAATGGGAAGGACTTGGATATCATATCTAATGCTATAGGAAGGGTCTCAGAATTGGAATGGGAAGGAGTTGGATATCATCTCATGTTATAGGAAAGATCTCAGGTTTGGTATTAGAAGCATTGAGACATCACATCTCATGTTATAGGAAGGGTCTCAGGATTGGAATGGGAAGAAGTTGGATATCACATCTCATGCTATAGGAAGGGTCTCAGGTTTGGTATAAGCTTTGAGATATCACATCTCATGCTATAGGAAGGGTCTCAGGATTGGAATGGGAAGAAGTTGGATATCACATCTCATGATAAAGGAAGGGTCTAAGGTTTGGTATTAGAAGCATTGAGATATCACTTCTCATGCTATAGGAAGGGTCTCACGATTGGAATGTGAAGGACTTGGATATCACATCTCATGCTATAGGGAGGGTCTTAAGTTTGATATTAGAAGCATTGAGATATCACATCTCATGATATCGGAAGGGTCTCAGGATTGGAATGGGAAGGATTTGGATATCACATCTCATGTTATTGGACGGGTCTCAGGTTTGGTATTAGAAGCATTGAGACATCACATCTCATGTTATAGGAAGGGTCTCAGGATTGGAATGGGAAGAAGTTGGATATCACATCTCATGCTATAGGAAGGGTCTCAGGTTTGTTATAAGCAGTGAGATATCACATCTCATGATATCGGAAGGGTCTCAGGATTGGAATGGGAAGGAGCTGGATATCACATCTCATGATAAAGGAAGGGTCTAAGGTTTGGTATTAGAAGCATTGAGATATCACTTCTCATGCTATAGGAAGGGTCTCAGGATTGGAATGGGAAGGACTTGGATATCACATCTCATGCTATAGGGAGGGTCTCAAGTTTGATATTAGAAGCATTGAGATATCACATCTCATGATATCGGAAGGGTCTCAGGATTGGAATGGGAAGGATTTGGATATCACATCTCATGTTATAGGACGGGTCTCAGGTTTGGTATTAGAAGCATTGAGATATCAAGTCTCATGGTATAGGAAGGGTCTCAGAATTGGAATGGGAAGGAGTTGGATATCACATCTCAAGCTATAGGAAGGGTCTCAGGATTGGAATGGGAAGGAGTTTGATATCACATCTCATGCCATAGTATGGGTCTCAGGTTTGGTAGAAGCATTGGGATATCACATCTCATGCTATCGGAAGGGTATCAGTATTGGATTTGGAAGGAGTTGGATATCCCATTTCATGCTATAGGAAGGGTCTCAGGTTGGAATGGGAAGGAGTTGGATATCACATCTCATGTTATAGGAAGGGTCTCAGGATTGGAATGGGAAGGACTTGGATATCATATCTCATGCTATAGGAAGGGTCTCATAATTGGAATGGGAAGGAGTTGGATATCACATCTCATGTTATAGGAAAGATCTCAGGTTTGGTATTAGAAGCATTGAGACATCACATCTCATGTTATAGGAAGGGTCTCAGGATTGGAATGGGAAGAAGTTGGATATCACATCTCATGCTATAGGAAGGGTCTCAGGTTTGGTATAAGCATTGAGATATCACATCTCATGCTATAGGAAGGGTCTCAGGATTGGAATGGGAAGAAGTTGGATATCACATCTCATGCTATAGGAAGCATCTCAGATTTGTTATTAGAAGCATTGAGATATCACATCTCATGCTATCGGAAGGGTCTCAGGATTGGAATGGGAAGGAGTTGTATATGACATCTCATGCCGTAGGAAGGGTCTCAGGTTTGGTATAAGAATTGAGATATCACATCTTTGCAATCGAAAGGGTCTCGGGATTGGAATGGGAAGGAGTTGGATATCCCATCTCATGTTATAGGAAGAGTCTCAGGTTTGGTATTAGAAGCATTGAGATATCACATCTCATGCTATAGGAAGTGTCTCAGGATTGGAATGGGAAGGACTTGGATATCACATATGCTATAGGGAGGGTCTCAAGTTTGATATTAGAAGCATTGAGATATCACATCTCATGCTATAGGAATGGTCTCAGGATTGGAATGGGAAGGATTGGATATCACATCTCATGCTATAGGAAGGGTCTCAGGTTTGTTATAAGCAGTGAGATACATCTCATGCTATAGGAAGTGTCTCAGGATTGGAATGGGAAGGAGTTGGATATCACATCTCATGCTATAGGAAGGGTCTCAGGTTTGGTAGCATTGAGATATCACATCTCATGCTATAGGAAGGGTCTCAGGATTGGAATGGGAAGAAGTTGGATATCCCATCTCATGTTATAGGACGGGTCTCTGGTTTGGTATTAGAATCATTGAGATATCACATCGCATGCTGTAGGAAGGGTCTAAGGATTGGAATGGGATGGACTTGGACATCACATCTCATGCTATAGGTAGGCTCTCAGGTTTGGTATAAGCATTGAGATATCACATCTCATGGTATAGGAAGGGTCTCAGGATTGGAATTGGACGGATTTGGATATCACATCTCATGCTATAGGAAGGGTCTCAGGTTTGGTATACGCATGGAGATATCACTTCTCATGCTATAGGAAGGGTCTCAGGATTGGAATGGGAAGGAGTTGGATATCACATCTCATGGTATAGGAAGGGTCTCTGATTTGGTATAAGCATTGAGATATCACATCTCATGCTATAGGAAGGGTCTCAGGATTGGAATTGGAAGGAGTTGTATATGACATCTAAGGCTATAGGAAGGGTCTCAGGTTTGGTATAAGCATTGAGATATCACATCTCTGCTATCGGAAGGGTCTCAGGATTGGAATGGGAAGGACTTGGATGTCACATCTCATGCTATAGGGAGGGTCTCAAGTTTGATATTAGAAGCATTGAGATAACAAATCTCATGATATCGGAAGGGTCTCAGGATTGGAATGGGAAGGAGTTGGATATCATATCTCATGATATAGGAAGGGTCTAAGGTTTGGAAGGGGAAGGATTTGGATATCACATCTCATGTTATAGGACGGGTCTCAGGTTTGGTATTAGAAGCATTGAGATATCAAGTCTCATGGTATAGGAAGGGTCTCAGAATTGGAATGGGAAGGAGTTGGATAACACATCTCAAGCTATAGGAAGGGTCTCAGGATTGGAATGGGAAGAAGTTTGATATCACATCTCATGCCATAGTATGGGTCTCAGGTTTGGTAGAAGCATTGGGATATCACATCTCATGCTATCGGAAGGGTATCAGTATTGGATTTGGAAGGAGTTGGATATCCCATCATGCTATTGGAAGGGTCTCAGGTTGGAATGGGAAGGAGTTGCATATCACATCTCATGTTATAGGAAGGGTCTCAGGATTGGAATGGGAAGGAGTTGGATATCACATCTCAAGCTATAGGAAGGGTCTCAGGATTGGAATGGGAAGGAGTTTGATATCACATCTCATGCCATAGTATGGGTCTCAGGTTTGGTAGAAGCATTGGGATATCACATCTCATGCTATCGGAAGGGTATCAGTATTGGATTTGGAAGGAGGTGGATATCCCATCTCATGTTATAGGAAGGGTCTCAGGATTGGAATGGGAAGGACTTGGATATCATATCTCATGCTATAGGAAGTGTCTCATAATTGGAATGGGAAGGAGTTGGATATCACATCTCATGTTATAGGAAAGATCTCAGGTTTGGTATTAGAAGCATTGAGACATCACATCTCATGTTATAGGAAGGGTCTCAGGATTGGAATGGGAAGAAGTTGGATATCACATCTCATGCTATAGGAAGGGTCTCAGGTTTGGTATAAGCATTGAGATATCACATCTCATGCTATAGGAAGGGTCTCAGGATTGGAATGGGAAGAAGTTGGATATCACATCTCATGCTATAGGAAGCATCTCAGATTTGGTATTAGAAGCATTGAGATATCACATCTTTGCAATCGAAAGGGTCTCAGGATTGGAATGGGAAGGAGTTGGATATCCCATCTCATGTTATAGGAAGAGTCTCAGGTTTGGTATTAGAAGCATTGAGATATCACATCTCATGCTATAGGAAGTGTCTCAGGATTGGAATGGGAAGGACTTGGATATCACATATGCTATAGGGAGGGTCTCAAGTTTGATATTAGAAGCATTGAGATATCACATCTCATGCTATAGGAAGGGTCTCAGGATTGGAATGGGAAGGATTGGATATCGCATCTCATGCTATAGGAAGGGTCTCAGGTTTGTTATAAGCAGTGAGAAACATCTCATGCTATAGGAAGTGTCTCAGGATTGGAATGGGAAGGAGTTGGATATCACATCTCATGCTATAGGAAGGGTCTCAGGTTTGGTAGCATTGAGATATCACATCTCATGCTATAGGAAGGGTCTCAGGATTGGAATGGGAAGAAGTTGGATATCACATCTCATGCTATAGGAAGGATCTCAGATTTGGTATTAGAAGCATTGAGATATCAAGTCTCATGGTATAGGAAGGGTCTCAGAATTGGAATGGGAAGGAGTTGGATATCACATCTCAAGCTATAGGAAGGGTCTCAGGATTGGAATGGGAAGGAGTTTGATATCACATCTCATGCCATAGTATGGGTCTCAGGTTTGGTAGAAGCATTGGGATATCACATCTCATGCTATCGGAAGGGTATCAGTATTGGATTTGGAATTAGTTGGATATCCCATCTCATGCTATAGGAAGGGTCTCAGGTTGGAATGGGAAGGAGTTGGATATCACATCTCATGTTATAGGAAGGGTCTCAGGATTGGAATGGGAAGGACTTGGATATCATATCTAATGCTATAGGAAGGGTCTCAGAATTGGAATGGGAAGGAGTTGGATATCATCTCATGTTATAGGAAAGATCTCAGGTTTGGTATTAGAAGCATTGAGACATCACATCTCATATTATAGGAAGGGTCTCAGGATTGGAATTGGAAGAAGTTGGATATCACATCTCATGCTATAGGAAGGGTCTCAGGTTTGGTATAAGCTTTGAGATATCACATCTCATGCTATAGGAAGGGTCTCAGGATTGGAATGGGAAGAAGTTGGATATCACATCTCATGATAAAGGAAGGGTCTAAGGTTTGGTATTAGAAGCATTGAGATATCACTTCTCATGCTATAGGAAGGGTCTCAGGATTGGAATGGGAAGGACTTGGATATCACATCTCATGCTATAGGGAGGGTCTCAAGTTTGATATTAGAAGCATTGAGATATCACATCTCATGATATCGGAAGGGTCTCAGAATTGGAATGGGAAGGAGTTGGATATCATCTCATGTTATAGGACGGGTCTCAGGTTTGATATTAGAAGCATTGAGACATCACATCTCATGTTATAGGAAGGGTCTCAGGATTGGAATGGGAAGAAGTTGGATATCACATCTCATGCTATAGGAAGGGTCTCAGGTTTGTTATAAGCAGTGAGATATAACATCTCATGATATCGGAAGGGTCTCCGGATTGGAATGGGAAGGAGCTGGATATCACATCTCATGATAAAGGAAGGTTCTAAGGTTTGGTATTAGAAGCATTGAGATATCACTTCTCATGCTATAGGAAGGGTCTCAGGATTGGAATGGGAAGGACTTGGATATCACATCTCATGCTATAGGGAGGGTCTCAAGTTTGATATTAGAAGCATTGAGATATCACATCTCATGTTATAGGAAGGGTCTCAGGATTGGAATGGGAAGGACTTGGATATCATATCTAATGCTATAGGAAGGGTCTCAGAATTGGAATGGGAAGGAGTTGGATATCATCTCATGTTATAGGAAAGATCTCAGGTTTTGTATTAGAAGCATTGAGACATCACATCTCATGTTATAGGAAGGGTCTCAGTATTGGAATGGGAAGAAGTTGGATATCACATCTCATGCTATAGGAAGGGTCTCAGGTTTGGTATAAGCTTTGAGATATCACATCTCATGCTATAGGAAGGGTCTCAGGATTGGAATGGGAAGAAGTTGGATATCACATCTCATGCTATAGGAAGCATCTCAGATTTGGTATTAGAAGCATTGAGATATCACATCTCATGCTATCGGAAGGGTCTCAGGATTGGAATGGGAAGGAGTTGTATATGACATCTCATGCCGTAGGAAGGGTCTCAGGTTTGGTATAAGCATTGAGATATCACATCTTTGCAATCGAAAGGGTCTCAGGATTGGAATGGGAAGGAGTTGGATATCCCATCTCATGTTATAGGAAGAGTCTCAGGTTTGGTATTAGAAGCATTGAGATATCACATCTCATGCTATAGGAAGTGTCTCAGGATTGGAATGGGAAGGACTTGGATATCACATATGCTATAGGGAGGGTCTCAAGTTTGATATTAGAAGCATTGAGATATCACATCTCATGCTATAGGAAGGGTCTCAGGATTGGAATGGGAAGGATTGGATATCACATCTCATGCTATAGGAAGGGTCTCAGGTTTGTTATAAGCAGTGAGATACATCTCATGCTATAGGAAGTGTCTCAGGATTGGAATGGGAAGGAGTTGGATATCACATCTCATGCTATAGGAAGGGTCTCAGGTTTGGTAGCATTGAGATATCACATCTCATGCTATAGGAAGGGTCTCAGGATTGGAATGGGAAGAAGTTGGATATCACATCTCATCCTATAGGAAGGATCTCAGATTTGGTATTAGAAGCATTGAGATATCAAGTCTCATGGTATAGGAAGGGTCTCAGAATTGGAATGGGAAGGAGTTGGATATCACATCTCTAGCTATAGGAAGGGTCTCAGGATTGGAATGGGAAGGAGTTTGATATCACATCTCATGCCATAGTATGGGTCTCAGGTTTGGTAGAAGCATTGGGATATCACATCTCATGCTATCGGAAGGGTATCAGTATTGGATTTGGAAGGAGTTGGATATCCCATCTCATGCTATAGGAAGGGTCTCAGGTTGGAATGGGAAGGAGTTGGATATCACATCTCATGTTATAGGAAGGGTCTCAGGATTGGAATGGGAAGGACTTGGATATCATATCTCATGCTATAGGAAGGGTCTCAGAATTGGAATGGGAAGGAGTTGGATATCATCTCATGTTATAGGAAAGATCTCAGGTTTGGTATTAGAAGCATTGAGACATCACATCTCATGTTATAGGAAGGGTCTCAGGATTGGAATGGGAAGAAGTTGGATATCACATCTCATGCTATAGGAAGGGTCTCCGGTTTGGTATAAGCATTGAGATATCACATCTCATGCTATAGGAAGGGTCTCAGGATTGGAATGGGAAGAAGTTGGATATCACATCTCATGCTATAGGAAGGATCTCAGGTTTGGTATTAGAAGCATTGATATATCACATCTCATGCTATAGGAAGGGTCTCAGGATTGGAATGGGTAGGAGTTGGATATTACATTCTTGCTATAGGAAGGGTCTCATGTTTGGAATGGGAAGGAGTTGGATATCACATATGCTATAGGAAGGATCTCAGGTTTGGTATTAGAAGCATTGAGATATCACATCTCATGCTATCGGAAGGGTCTCAGGATTGGAATGGGAATGATTTGGATATCACATCTCATGTTATAGGAAGGGTCTCAGGTTTGGTATAAGCATTGAGATATCACATCTTTGCTATCGGAAGTGGCTCAGGATTGGAATGGGAAGAAGTTGGATATCCCATCTCATGTTATAGGACGGGTCTCTGGTTTGGTATTAGAATCATTGAGATATCACATCGCATGCTGTAGGAAGGGTCTAAGGATTGGAATGGGATGGACTTGGACATCACATCTCATGCTATAGGTAGGCTCTCAGGTTTGGTATAAGCATTGAGATATCACATCTCATGGTATAGGAAGGGTCTCAGGATTGGAATGGGACGGATTTGGATATCACATCTCATGCTATAGGAAGGGTCTCAGGTTTGGTATACGCATGGAGATATCACTTCTCATGCTATATGAAGGGTCTCAGGATTGGAATGGGAAGGAGTTGGATATCACATCTCATGCTATAGGAAGGGTCTCTGATTTGGTATAAGCATTGAGATATCACATCTCATGCTATAGGAAGGGTCTCATGATTGGAATGGGAAGGAGATGTATATGACATCTCAGGCTATAGGAAGGGTCTCAGGTTTGGTATAAGCATTGAGATATCACATCTCTGCTATCGGAAGGGTCTCAGGATTGGAATGGGAAGGACTTGGATGTCACATCTCATGCTCTAGGGAGGGTCTCAAGTTTGATATTAGAAGCATTGAGATAACAAATCTCATGATATCGGAAGGGTCTCAGGATTGGAATGGGAAGGAGTTGGATATCACATCTCATGATATAGGAAGGGTCTAAGGTTTGGAAGGGGAAGGATTTGGATATCACATCTCATGTTATAGGACGGGTCTCAGGTTTGGTATTAGAAGCATTGAGATATCAAGTCTCATGGTATAGGAAGGGTCTCAGAATTGGAATGGGAAGGAGTTGGATAACACATCTCAAGCTATAGGAAGGGTCTCAGGATTGGAATGGGAAGAAGTTTGATATCACATCTCATGCCATAGTATGGGTCTCAGGTTTGGTAGAAGCATTGGGATATCACATCTCATGCTATCGGAAGGGTATCAGTATTGGATTTGGAAGGAGTTGGATATCCCATCATGCTATAGGAAGGGTCTCAGGTTGGAATGGGAAGGAGTTGGATATCACATCTCATGTTATAGGAAGGGTCTCAGGATTGGAATGGGAAGGACTTGGATATCATATCTCATGCTATGGGAAGGCTCTCAGGTTTGGAAGGGGAAGGAGTTGGATATCACATCTCAAGCTATAGGAAGGGTCTCAGGTTTGGTATTAGAAGCATTGAGATATCACATCTCATGCGATAGGAAGGGTCTCAGGATTGGAATGGGAAGGAGTTGGATATCACATCTCAAGCTATAGGAAGAGTCTCAGGTTTGGTATAAGCATTGCGATATCACATCTCATGCTATAGGAAGGGTCTCAGGATTGGAATGGGAAGAAGTTGGATATCACATCTCATGCTATAGGAAGGGTCTCAGGTTTGGTATAAGCATTGAGATATCACATCTCATGCTATAGGAAGGGTCTCAGGATTGGAATGGGAAGGAGTTGTATATGACATCTCATGCCATAGGAAGGGTCTCAGGTTTGGTATAAGCATTGAGATATCACATCACATGCTATAGGAAGGGTCTCGGGATTGAAATGGGAAGGACTTGGATATCACATCTCATGCTATAGGCAGGGTCTCAGGTTTGGAAAGGGAAGGAGTTGGATATCACATTTCATGTTAGAGGTAGGATCTCAGGTTTGGTATTAGAGGCATTGAGATATCACATCTCATGCTATCAGAAGGGTCTCAGGATTGGAATGGGAAGGAGTTGGATATCACATCTCATGCTAAAGGGAGGGTCTCAGGTTTGGAAAGGGAAGGATTTGGATATCACATCTCATGTTATAGGAAGGATCTCAGGTTTGGTATTAGAAGCATTGAGATATCACATCTCATGCTATCGGAAGTATCTCAGGTTTGGTATTAGAGGCATTGAGATATCACATCTCATGCTATCATAAGAGTCTCAGGATTGGAATGGGAAGGAGTTGGATAGCACATCTCATGCTATAGGAAGTGTCTCAGGATTGGAATGGGAAGGAGTTGGATATCACATCTCATGTTATAGGAAGGATCTCAGGTTTGGTATTAGAAGCAATGAGATATCACTTCTCATGCTATAGGGAGGGTCTCAGGATTGGAATGGGAAGGATTTGGATATCACATCTCATGCTATAGGGAGGGTCTCAAGTTTGATATTAGAAGCATTGAGATTTCACATCTCATGATATCGGAAGGGTCTCAGGATTGGAATGGGAAGGAGTTGGATATCACATCCCATGATAAAGGAAGGGTCTAAGGTTTGGTATTAAAAGCATTGAGATATCACTTCTCATGCTATAGGAAGGGTCTCAGGATTGGAATGGGAAGGACTTGGATATCACATCTCATGCTATAGGGAGGGTCTCAAGTTTGATATTAGAAGCATTGAGATATCACATCTCATGATATCGGAAGGGTCTCAGGATTGGAATGGGAAGGATTTGGATATCACATCTCATGTTATAGGACGGGTCTCAGGATTGGAATGGGAAGGAGTTTGATAACACATCTCATGCCATAGTATGGGTCTCAGGTTTGGTAGAAGCATTGGGATATCACATCTCATGCTATCGGAAGGGTATCAGTATTGGATTTGGAAGGAGTTGGATATCCCATCTCATGCTAAAGGAAGGGTCTCAGGTTGGAATGGGAAGGATTTGGATATCACATCTCATGTTATAGGACGGGTCTCAGGATTGGAATGGGAAGGAGTTTGATATCACATCTCATGCCATAGTATGGGTCTCAGGTTTGGTAGAAGCATTGGGATATCACATCTCATGCTATCGGAAGGGTATCAGTATTGGATTTGGAAGGAGTTGGATATCCCATCTCATGTTATAGGAAGGGTCTCAGGATTGGAATGGGAAGGACTTGGATATCATATCTCATGCTATAGGAAGGGTCTCATAATTGGAATGGGAAGGAGTTGGATATCACATCTCATGTTATAGGAAAGATCTCAGGTTTGGTATTAGAAGCATTGAGACATCACATCTCATGTTATAGGAAGGGTCTCAGGATTGGAATGGGAAGAAGTTGGATATCACATCTCATGCTATAGGAAGGGTCTCAGGTTTGGTATAAGCATTGAGATATCACATCTCATGCTATAGGAAGGGTCTCAGGATTGGAATGGGAAGAAGTTGGATATCACATCTCATGCTATAGGAAGCATCTCAGATTTGGTATTAGAAGCATTGAGATATCACATCTCATGCTATCGGAAGGGTCTCAGGATTGGAATGGGAAGGAGTTGTATATGACATCTCATGCCGTAGGAAGGGTCTCAGGTTTGGTATAAGCATTGAGATATCACATCTTTGCAATCGAAAGGGTCTCCGGATTGGAATGGGAAGGAGTTGGATATCCCATCTCATGTTATAGGAAGAGTCTCAGGTTTGGTATTAGAAGCATTGAGATATCACATCTCATGCTATAGGAATTGTCTCAGGATTGGAATGGGAAGGACTTGGATATCACATATGCTATAGGGAGGGTCTCAAGTTTGATATTAGAAGCATTGAGATATCACATCTCATGCTATAGGAAGGGTCTCAGGATTGGAATGGGAAGGATTGGATATCACATCTCATGCTATAGGAAGGGTCTCAGGTTTGTTATAAGCAGTGAGATACATCTCATGCTATAGGAAGTGTCTCAGGATTGGAATGGGAAGGAGTTGGATATCACATCTCATGCTATAGGAAGGGTCTCAGGTTTGGTAGCATTGAGATATCACATCTCATGCTATAGGAAGGGTCTCAGGATTGGAATCGGAAGAAGTTGGATATCACATCTCATGCTATAGGAAGGATCTCAGATTTGGTATTAGAAGCATTGAGATATCAAGTCTCATGGTATAGGAAGGGTCTCAGAATTGGAATGGGAAGGAGTTGGATATCACATCTCAAGCTATAGGAAGGGTCTCAGGATTGGAATGGGAAGGAGTTTGATATCACATCTCATGCCATAGTATGGGTCTCAGGTTTGGTAGAAGCATTGGGATATCACATCTCATGCTATCGGAAGGGTATCAGTATTGGATTTGGAAGGAGTTGGATATCCCATCTCATGCTATAGGAAGGGTCTCAGGTTGGAATGGGAAGGAGTTGGATATCACATCTCATGTTATAGGAAGGGTCTCAGGATTGGAATGGGAAGGACTTGGATATCATATCTCATGCTATAGGAAGGGTCTCAGAATTGGAATGGGAAGGAGTTGGATATCATCTCATGTTATAGGAAAGATCTCAGGTTTGGTATTAGAAGCATTGAGACATCAAATCTCATGTTATAGGAAGGGTCTCAGGATTGGAATGGGAAGAAGTTGGATATCACATCTCATGCTATAGGAAGGGTCTCAGGTTTGGTATAAGCATTGAGATATCACATCTCATGCTATAGGAAGGGTCTCAGGATTGGAATGGGAAGGAGTTGTATATGACATCTAATGCCATAGGAAGGGTCTCAGGTTTGGTATAAGCATTGAGATATCACATCACATGCTATAGGAAGGGTCTCGGGATTGGAATGGGAAGGACTTGGATATCACATCTCATGCTATAGGGAGGGTCTCAAGTTTGATATTAGAAGCATTGAGATATCACATCTCATGATATCGGAAGGGTCTCAGGATTGGAATGGGAAGGAGTTGGATATCACATCTCATGATAAAGGAAGGGTCTAAGGTTTGGAAGGGGAAGGATTTGGATATCACATCTCATGTTATAGGACGGGTCTCAGGTTTGGTATTAGAAGCATTGAGATATCAAGTCTCATGGTATAGGAAGGGTCTCAGAATTGGAATGGGAAGGAGTTGGATAACACATCTCAAGCTATAGGAAGGGTCTCAGTATTGGAATGGGAAAGAGTTGGATATCACATCTCAAGCTATAGGAAGAGTCTCAGGTTTGGTATAAGCATTGAGATATCACATCTCATGCTATAGGAAGGGTCTCAGAATTGGAATGGGAAGGAGTTGGATATCACATCTCATGTTATAGGAAAGATCTCAGGTTTGGTATTAGAAGCATTGAGACATCAAATCTCATGTTATAGGAAGGGTCTCAGGATTGGAATGGGAAGAAGTTGGATATCACATCTCATGCTATAGGAAGGGTCTCAGGTTTGGTATAAGCATTGAGATATCACATCTCATGCTATAGGAAGGGTCTCAGGATTGGAATGGGAAGGAGTTGTATATGACATCTAATGCCATAGGAAGGGTCTCAGGTTTGGTATAAGCATTGAGATATCACATCACATGCTATAGGAAGGGTCTCGGGATTGGAATGGGAAGGACTTGGATATCACATCTCATGCTATAGGCAGGGTCTCAGGTTTGGAAAGGGAAGGAGTTGGATATCACATTTCATGTTAGAGGTAGGATCTCAGGTTTGGTATTAGAGGCATTGAGATATCATATCTCATGCTATCAGAAGGGTCTCAGGATTGGAATGGGAAGGAGTTGGATATCACATCTCATGCTAAAGGGAGGGTCTCAGGTTTGGAAAGGGAAGGATTTGGATATCACATCTCATGTTATAGGAAGGATCTCAGGTTTGGTATTAGAAGCATTGAGATATCACATCTCATGCTATCGGAAGTATCTCAGGTTTGGTATTAGAGGCATTGAGATATCACATCTCATGCTATCATAAGAGTCTCAGGATTGGAATGGGAAGGAGTTGGATAGCACATCTCATGCTATAGGAAGTGTCTCAGGATTGGAATGGGAAGGAGTTGGATATCACATCTCATGTTATAGGAAGGATCTCAGGTTTGGTATTAGAAGCATTGAGATATCACTTCTCATGCTATAGGGAGGGTCTCAGGATTGGAATGGGAAGGATTGGGATATCACATCTCATGCTATAGGGAGGGTCTCAAGTTTGATATTAGAAGCATTGAGATATCACATCTCATGATATCGGAAGGGTCTCAGGATTGGAATGGGAAGGAGTTGGATATCACATCTCATGATAAAGGAAGGGTCTAAGGTTTGGTATTAGAAGCATTGAGATATCACTTCTCATGCTATAGGAAGGGTCTCAGGATTGGAATGGGAAGGACTTGGATATCACATCCCATGCTATAGGGAGGGTCTCAAGTTTGATATTAGAAGCATTGAGATATCACATCTCATGATATCGGAAGGGTCTCAGGATTGGAATGGGAAGGATTTGGATATCACATCTCATGTTATAGGACGGGTCTCAGGATTGGAATGGGAAGGAGTTTGATATCACATCTCATGCCATAGTATGGGTCTCAGGTTTGGTAGAAGCATTGGGATATCACATCTCATGCCATCGGAAGGGTATCAGTATTGGATTTGGAAGGAGTTGGATATCCCATCTCATGCTAAAGGAAGTGTCTCAGGTTGGAATGGGAAGGAGTTGGATATCACATCTCATGTTATAGGAAGGGTCTCAGGATTGGAATGGGAAGGAGTTGGATATCACATCTCAAGCTATAGGAAGTGTCTCAGGATTGGAATGGGAAGGACTTGGATATCACATATGCTATAGGGAGGGTCTCAAGTTTGATATTAGAAGCATTGAGATATCACATCTCATGCTATAGGAATGGTCTCAGGATTGGAATGGGAAGGATTGGATATCACATCTCATGCTATAGGAAGGGTCTCAGGTTTGTTATAAGCAGTGAGATACATCTCATGCTATAGGAAGTGTCTCAGGATTGGAATGGGAAGGAGTTGGATATCACATCTCATGCTATAGGAAGGGTCTCAGGTTTGGTAGCATTGAGATATCACATCTCATGCTATAGGAAGGGTCTCAGGATTGGAATGGGAAGAAGTTGGATATCCCATCTCATGTTATAGGACGGGTCTCTGGTTTGGTATTAGAATCATTGAGATATCACATCGCATGCTGTAGGAAGGGTCTAAGGATTGGAATGGGATGGACTTGGACATCACATCTCATGCTATAGGTAGGCTCTCAGGTTTGGTATAAGCATTGAGATATCACATCTCATGGTATAGGAAGGGTCTCAGGATTGGAATTGGACGGATTTGGATATCACATCTCATGCTATAGGAAGGGTCTCAGGTTTGGTATACGCATGGAGATATCACTTCTCATGCTATAGGAAGGGTCTCAGGATTGGAATGGGAAGGAGTTGGATATCACATCTCATGGTATAGGAAGGGTCTCTGATTTGGTATAAGCATTGAGATATCACATCTCATGCTATAGGAAGGGTCTCAGGATTGGAATTGGAAGGAGTTGTATATGACATCTAAGGCTATAGGAAGGGTCTCAGGTTTGGTATAAGCATTGAGATATCACATCTCTGCTATCGGAAGGGTCTCAGGATTGGAATGGGAAGGACTTGGATGTCACATCTCATGCTATAGGGAGGGTCTCAAGTTTGATATTAGAAGCATTGAGATAACAAATCTCATGATATCGGAAGGGTCTCAGGATTGGAATGGGAAGGAGTTGGATATCATATCTCATGATATAGGAAGGGTCTAAGGTTTGGAAGGGGAAGGATTTGGATATCACATCTCATGTTACAGGACGGGTCTCAGGTTTGGTATTAGAAGCATTGAGATATCAAGTCTCATGGTATAGGAAGGGTCTCAGAATTGGAATGGGAAGGAGTTGGATAACACATCTCAAGCTATAGGAAGGGTCTCAGGATTGGAATGGGAAGAAGTTTGATATCACATCTCATGCCATAGTATGGGTCTCAGGTTTGGTAGAAGCATTGGGATATCACATCTCATGCTATCGGAAGGGTATCAGTATTGGATTTGGAAGGAGTTGGATATCCCATCATGCTATTGGAAGGGTCTCAGGTTGGAATGGGAAGGAGTTGCATATCACATCTCATGTTATAGGAAGGGTCTCAGGATTGGAATGGGAAGGAGTTGGATATCACATCTCAAACTATAGGAAGGGTCTCAGGATTGGAATGGGAAGGAGTTTGATATCACATCTCATGCCATAGTATGGGTCTCAGGTTTGGTAGAAGCATTGGGATATCACATCTCATGCTATCGGAAGGGTATCAGTATTGGATTTGGAAGGAGGTGGATATCCCATCTCATGTTATAGGAAGGGTCTCAGGATTGGAATGGGAAGGACTTGGATATCATATCTCATGCTATAGGAAGGGTCTCATAATTGGAATGGGAAGGAGTTGGATATCACATCTCATGTTATAGGAAAGATCTCAGGTTTGGTATTAGAAGCATTGAGACATCACATCTCATGTTATAGGAAGGGTCTCAGGATTGGAATGGGAAGAAGTTGGATATCACATCTCATGCTATAGGAAGGGTCTCAGGTTTGGTATAAGCATTGAGATATCACATCTCATGCTATAGGAAGGGTCTCAGGATTGGAATGGGAAGAAGTTGGATATCACATCTCATGCTATAGGAAGCATCTCAGATTTGGTATTAGAAGCATTGAGATATCACATCTTTGCAATCGAAAGGGTCTCAGGATTGGAATGGGAAGGAGTTGGATATCCCATCTCATGTTATAGGAAGAGTCTCAGGTTTGGTATTAGAAGCATTGAGATATCACATCTCATGCTATAGGAAGTGTCTCAGGATTGGAATGGGAAGGACTTGGATATCACATATGCTATAGGGAGGGTCTCAAGTTTGATATTAGTAGCATTGAGATATCACATCTCATGCTATAGGAAGGGTCTCAGGATTGGAATGGGAAGGATTGGATATCGCATCTCATGCTATAGGAAGGGTCTCAGGTTTGTTATAAGCAGTGAGAAACATCTCATGCTATAGGAAGTGTCTCAGGATTGGAATGGGAAGGAGTTGGATATCACATCTCATGCTATAGGAAGGGTCTCAGGTTTGGTAGCATTGAGATATCACATCTCATGCTATAGGAAGGGTCTCAGGATTGGAATGGGAAGAAGTTGGATATCACATCTCATGCTATAGGAAGGATCTCAGATTTGGTATTAGAAGCATTGAGATATCAAGTCTCATGGTATAGGAAGGGTCTCAGAATTGGAATGGGAAGGAGTTGGATATCACATCTCAAGCTATAGGAAGGGTCTCAGGATTGGAATGGGAAGGAGTTTGATATCACATCTCATGCCATAGTATGGGTCTCAGGTTTGGTAGAAGCATTGGGATATCACATCTCATGCTATCGGAAGGGTATCAGTATTGGATTTGGAATTAGTTGGATATCCCATCTCATGCTATAGGAAGGGTCTCAGGTTGGAATGGGAAGGAGTTGGATATCACATCTCATGTTATAGGAAGGGTCTCAGGATTGGAATGGGAAGGACTTGGATATCATATCTAATGCTATAGGAAGGGTCTCAGAATTGGAATGGGAAGGAGTTGGATATCATCTCATGTTATAGGAAAGATCTCAGGTTTGGTATTAGAAGCATTGAGACATCACATCTCATATTATAGGAAGGGTCTCAGGATTGGAATTGGAAGAAGTTGGATATCACATCTCATGCTATAGGAAGGGTCTCAGGTTTGGTATAAGCTTTGAGATATCACATCTCATGCTATAGGAAGGGTCTCAGGATTGGAATGGGAAGAAGTTGGATATCACATCTCATGATAAAGGAAGGGTCTAAGGTTTGGTATTAGAAGCATTGAGATATCACTTCTCATGCTATAGGAAGGGTCTCAGGATTGGAATGGGAAGGACTTGGATATCACATCTCATGCTATAGGGAGGGTCTCAAGTTTGATATTAGAAGCATTGAGATATCACATCTCATGATATCGGAAGGGTCTCAGAATTGGAATGGGAAGGAGTTGGATATCATCTCATGTTATAGGACGGGTCTCAGGTTTGGTATTAGAAGCATTGAGACATCACATCTCATGTTATAGGAAGGGTCTCAGGATTGGAATGGGAAGAAGTTGGATATCACTTCTCATGCTATAGGAAGGGTCTCAGGTTTGTTATAAGCAGTGAGATATAACATCTTATGATATCGGAAGGGTCTCCGGATTGGAATGGGAAGGAGCTGGATATCACATCTCATGATAAAGGAAGGTTCTAAGGTTTGGTATTAGAAGCATTGAGATATCACTTCTCATGCTATAGGAAGGGTCTCAGGATTGGAATGGGAAGGACTTGGATATCACATCTCATGCTATAGGGAGGGTCTCAAGTTTGATATTAGAAGCATTGAGATATCACATCTCATGTTATAGGAAGGGTCTCAGGATTGGAATGGGAAGGACTTGGATATCATATCTAATGCTATAGGAAGGGTCTCAGAATTGGAATGGGAAGGAGTTGGATATCATCTCATGTTATAGGAAAGATCTCAGGTTTTGTATTAGAAGCATTGAGACATCACATCTCATGTTATAGGAAGGGTCTCAGTATTGGAATGGGAAGAAGTTGGATATCACATCTCATGCTATAGGAAGGGTCTCAGGTTTGGTATAAGCTTTGAGATATCACATCTCATGCTATAGGAAGGGTCTCAGGATTGGAATGGGAAGAAGTTGGATATCACATCTCATGCTATAGGAAGCATCTCAGATTTGGTATTAGAAGCATTGAGATATCACATCTCATGCTATCGGAAGGGTCTCAGGATTGGAATGGGAAGGAGTTGTATATGACATCTCATGCCGTAGGAAGGGTCTCAGGTTTGGTATAAGCATTGAGATATCACATCTTTGCAATCGAAAGGGTCTCAGGATTGGAATGGGAAGGAGTTGGATATCCCATCTCATGTTATAGGAAGAGTCTCAGGTTTGGTATTAGAAGCATTGAGATATCACATCTCATGCTATAGGAAGTGTCTCAGGATTGGAATGGGAAGGACTTGGATATCACATATGCTATAGGGAGGGTCTCAAGTTTGATATTAGAAGCATTGAGATATCACATCTCATGCTATAGGAAGGGTCTCAGGATTGGAATGGGAAGGATTGGATATCACATCTCATGCTATAGGAAGGGTCTCAGGTTTGTTATAAGCAGTGAGATACATCTCATGCTATAGGAAGTGTCTCAGGATTGGAATGGGAAGGAGTTGGATATCACATCTCATGCTATAGGAAGGGTCTCAGGTTTGGTAGCATTGAGATATCACATCTCATGCTATAGGAAGGGTCTCAGGATTGGAATGGGAAGAAGTTGGATATCACATCTCATCCTATAGGAAGGATCTCAGATTTGGTATTAGAAGCATTGAGATATCAAGTCTCATGGTATAGGAAGGGTCTCAGAATTGGAATGGGAAGGAGTTGGATATCACATCTCTAGCTATAGGAAGGGTCTCAGGATTGGAATGGGAAGGAGTTTGATATCACATCTCATGCCATAGTATGGGTCTCAGGTTTGGTAGAAGCATTGGGATATCACATCTCATGCTATCGGAAGGGTATCAGTATTGGATTTGGAAGGAGTTGGATATCCCATCTCATGCTATAGGAAGGGTCTCAGGTTGGAATGGGAAGGAGTTGGATATCACATCTCATGTTATAGGAAGGGTCTCAGGATTGGAATGGGAAGGACTTGGATATCATATCTCATGCTATAGGAAGGGTCTCAGAATTGGAATGGGAAGGAGTTGGATATCATCTCATGTTATAGGAAAGATCTCAGGTTTGGTATTAGAAGCATTGAGACATCACATCTCATGTTATAGGAAGGGTCTCAGGATTGGAATGGGAAGAAGTTGGATATCACATCTCATGCTATAGGAAGGGTCTCCGGTTTGGTATAAGCATTGAGATATCACATCTCATGCTATAGGAAGGGTCTCAGGATTGGAATGGGAAGAAGTTGGATATCACATCTCATGCTATAGGAAGGATCTCAGGTTTGGTATTAGAAGCATTGATATATCACATCTCATGCTATAGGAAGGGTCTCAGGATTGGAATGGGTAGGAGTTGGATATTACATTCTTGCTATAGGAAGGGTCTCATGTTTGGAATGGGAAGGAGTTGGATATCACATATGCTATAGGAAGGATCTCAGGTTTGGTATTAGAAGCATTGAGATATCACATCTCATGCTATCGGAAGGGTCTCAGGATTGGAATGGGAATGATTTGGATATCACATCTCATGTTATAGGAAGGGTCTCAGGTTTGGTATAAGCATTGAGATATCACATCTTTGCTATCGGAAGTGGCTCAGGATTGGAATGGGAAGAAGTTGGATATCCCATCTCATGTTATAGGACGGGTCTCTGGTTTGGTATTAGAATCATTGAGATATCACATCGCATGCTGTAGGAAGGGTCTAAGGATTGGAATGGGATGGACTTGGACATCACATCTCATGCTATAGGTAGGCTCTCAGGTTTGGTATAAGCATTGAGATATCACATCTCATGGTATAGGAAGGGTCTCAGGATTGGAATGGGACGGATTTGGATATCACATCTCATGCTATAGGAAGGGTCTCAGGTTTGGTATACGCATGGAGATATCACTTCTCATGCTATATGAAGGGTCTCAGGATTGGAATGGGAAGGAGTTGGATATCACATCTCATGCTATAGGAAGGGTCTCTGATTTGGTATAAGCATTGAGATATCACATCTCATGCTATAGGAAGGGTCTCATGATTGGAATGGGAAGGAGATGTATATGACATCTCAGGCTATAGGAAGGGTCTCAGGTTTGGTATAAGCATTGAGATATCACATCTCTGCTATCGGAAGGGTCTCAGGATTGGAATGGGAAGGACTTGGATGTCACATCTCATGCTCTAGGGAGGGTCTCAAGTTTGATATTAGAAGCATTGAGATAACAAATCTCATGATATCGGAAGGGTCTCAGGATTGGAATGGGAAGGAGTTGGATATCACATCTCATGATATAGGAAGGGTCTAAGGTTTGGAAGGGGAAGGATTTGGATATCACATCTCATGTTATAGGACGGGTCTCAGGTTTGGTATTAGAAGCATTGAGATATCAAGTCTCATGGTATAGGAAGGGTCTCAGAATTGGAATGGGAAGGAGTTGGATAACACATCTCAAGCTATAGGAAGGGTCTCAGGATTGGAATGGGAAGAAGTTTGATATCACATCTCATGCCATAGTATGGGTCTCAGGTTTGGTAGAAGCATTGGGATATCACATCTCATGCTATCGGAAGGGTATCAGTATTGGATTTGGAAGGAGCTGGATATCCCATCATGCTATAGGAAGGGTCTCAGGTTGGAATGGGAAGGAGTTGGATATCACATCTCATGTTATAGGAAGGGTCTCAGGATTGGAATGGGAAGGACTTGGATATCATATCTCATGCTATGGGAAGGCTCTCAGGTTTGGAAGGGGAAGGAGTTGGATATCACATCTCAAGCTATAGGAAGGGTCTCAGGTTTGGTATTAGAAGCATTGAGATATCACATCTCATGCGATAGGAAGGGTCTCAGGATTGGAATGGGAAGGAGTTGGATATCACATCTCAAGCTATAGGAAGAGTCTCAGGTTTGGTATAAGCATTGCGATATCACATCTCATGCTATAGGAAGGGTCTCAGGATTGGAATGGGAAGAAGTTGGATATCACATCTCATGCTATAGGAAGGGTCTCAGGTTTGGTATAAGCATTGAGATATCACATCTCATGCTATAGGAAGGGTCTCAGGATTGGAATGGGAAGGAGTTGTATATGACATCTCATGCCATAGGAAGGGTCTCAGGTTTGGTATAAGCATTGAGATATCACATCACATGCTATAGGAAGGGTCTCGGGATTGAAATGGGAAGGACTTGGATATCACATCTCATGCTATAGGCAGGGTCTCAGGTTTGGAAAGGGAAGGAGTTGGATATCACATTTCATGTTAGAGGTAGGATCTCAGGTTTGGTATTAGAGGCATTGAGATATCACATCTCATGCTATCAGAAGGGTCTCAGGATTGGAATGGGAAGGAGTTGGATATCACATCTCATGCTAAAGGGAGGGTCTCAGGTTTGGAAAGGGAAAGATTTGGATATCACATCTCATGTTATAGGAAGGATCTCAGGTTTGGTATTAGAAGCATTGAGATATCACATCTCATGCTATCGGAAGTATCTCAGGTTTGGTATTAGAGGCATTGAGATATCACATCTCATGCTATCATAAGAGTCTCAGGATTGGAATGGGAAGGAGTTGGATAGCACATCTCATGCTATAGGAAGTGTCTCAGGATTGGAATGGGAAGGAGTTGGATATCACATCTCATGTTATAGGAAGGATCTCAGGTTTGGTATTAGAAGCAATGAGATATCACTTCTCATGCTACAGGGAGGGTCTCAGGATTGGAATGGGAAGGATTTGGATATCACATCTCATGCTATAGGGAGGGTCTCAAGTTTGATATTAGAAGCATTGAGATTTCACATCTCATGATATCGGAAGGGTCTCAGGATTGGAATGGGAAGGAGTTGGATATCACATCCCATGATAAAGGAAGGGTCTAAGGTTTGGTATTAAAAGCATTGAGATATCACTTCTCATGCTATAGGAAGGGTCTCAGGATTGGAATGGGAAGGACTTGGATATCACATCTCATGCTATAGGGAGGGTCTCAAGTTTGATATTAGAAGCATTGAGATATCACATCTCATGATATCGGAAGGGTCTCAGGATTGGAATGGGAAGGATTTGGATATCACATCTCATGTTATAGGACGGGTCTCAGGATTGGAATGGGAAGGAGTTTGATAACACATCTCATGCCATAGTATGGGTCTCAGGTTTGGTAGAAGCATTGGGATATCACATCTCATGCTATCGGAAGGGTATCAGTATTGGATTTGGAAGGAGTTGGATATCCCATCTCATGCTAAAGGAAGGGTCTCAGGTTGGAATGGGAAGGATTTGGATATCACATCTCATGTTATAGGACGGGTCTCAGGATTGGAATGGGAAGGAGTTTGATATCACATCTCATGCCATAGTATGGGTCTCAGGTTTGGTAGAAACATTGGGATATCACATCTCATGCTATCGGAAGGGTATCAGTATTGGATTTGGAAGGAGTTGGATATCCCATCTCATGTTATAGGAAGGGTCTCAGGATTGGAATGGGAAGGACTTGGATATCATATCTCATGCTATAGGAAGGGTCTCATAATTGGAATGGGAAGGAGTTGGATATCACATCTCATGTTATAGGAAAGATCTCAGGTTTGGTATTAGAAGCATTGAGACATCACATCTCATGTTATAGGAAGGGTCTCAGGATTGGAATGGGAAGAAGTTGGATATCACATCTCATGCTATAGGAAGGGTCTCAGGTTTGGTATAAGCATTGAGATATCACATCTCATGCTATAGGAAGGGTCTCAGGATTGGAATGGGAAGAAGTTGGATATCACATCTCATGCTATAGGAAGCATCTCAGATTTGGTATTAGAAGCATTGAGATATCACATCTCATGCTATCGGAAGGGTCTCAGGATTGGAATGGGAAGGAGTTGTATATGACATCTCATGCCGTAGGAAGGGTCTCAGGTTTGGTATAAGCATTGAGATATCACATCTTTGCAATCGAAAGGGTCTCAGGATTGGAATGGGAAGGAGTTGGATATCCCATCTCATGTTATAGGAAGAGTCTCAGGTTTGGTATTAGAAGCATTGAGATATCACATCTCATGCTATAGGAATTGTCTCAGGATTGGAATGGGAAGGACTTGGATATCACATATGCTATAGGGAGGGTCTCAAGTTTGATATTAGAAGCATTGAGATATCACATCTCATGCTATAGGAAGGGTCTCAGGATTGGAATGGGAAGGATTGGATATCACATCTCATGCTATAGGAAGGGTCTCAGGTTTGTTATAAGCAGTGAGATACATCTCATGCTATAGGAAGTGTCTCAGGATTGGAATGGGAAGGAGTTGGATATCACATCTCATGCTATAGGAAGGGTCTCAGGTTTGGTAGCATTGAGATATCACATCTCATGCTATAGGAAGGGTCTCAGGATTGGAATCGGAAGAAGTTGGATATCACATCTCATGCTATAGGAAGGATCTCAGATTTGGTATTAGAAGCATTGAGATATCAAGTCTCATGGTATAGGAAGGGTCTCAGAATTGGAATGGGAAGGAGTTGGATATCACATCTCAAGCTATAGGAAGGGTCTCAGGATTGGAATGGGAAGGAGTTTGATATCACATCTCATGCCATAGTATGGGTCTCAGGTTTGGTAGAAGCATTGGGATATCACATCTCATGCTATCGGAAGGGTATCAGTATTGGATTTGGAAGGAGTTGGATATCCCATCTCATGCTATAGGAAGGGTCTCAGGTTGGAATGGGAAGGAGTTGGATATCACATCTCATGTTATAGGAAGGGTCTCAGGATTGGAATGGGAAGGACTTGGATATCATATCTCATGCTATAGGAAGGGTCTCAGAATTGGAATGGGAAGGAGTTGGATATCATCTCATGTTATAGGAAAGATCTCAGGTTTGGTATTAGAAGCATTGAGACATCAAATCTCATGTTATAGGAAGGGTCTCAGGATTGGAATGGGAAGAAGTTGGATATCACATCTCATGCTATAGGAAGGGTCTCAGGTTTGGTATAAGCATTGAGATATCACATCTCATGCTATAGGAAGGGTCTCAGGATTGGAATGGGAAGGAGTTGTATATGACATCTAATGCCATAGGAAGGGTCTCAGGTTTGGTATAAGCATTGAGATATCACATCACATGCTATAGGAAGGGTCTCGGGATTGGAATGGGAAGGACTTGGATATCACATCTCATGCTATAGGGAGGGTCTCAAGTTTGATATTAGAAGCATTGAGATATCACATCTCATGATATCGGAAGGGTCTCAGGATTGGAATGGGAAGGAGTTGGATATCACATCTCATGATAAAGGAAGGGTCTAAGGTTTGGAAGGGGAAGGATTTGGATATCACATCTCATGTTATAGGACGGGTCTCAGGTTTGGTATTAGAAGCATTGAGATATCAAGTCTCATGGTATAGGAAGGGTCTCAGAATTGGAATGGGAAGGAGTTGGATAACACATCTCAAGCTATAGGAAGGGTCTCAGTATTGGAATGGGAAAGAGTTGGATATCACATCTCAAGCTATAGGAAGAGTCTCAGGTTTGGTATAAGCATTGAGATATCACATCTCATGCTATAGGAAGGGTCTCAGAATTGGAATGGGAAGGAGTTGGATATCACATCTCATGTTATAGGAAAGATCTCAGGTTTGGTATTAGAAGCATTGAGACATCAAATCTCATGTTATAGGAAGGGTCTCAGGATTGGAATGGGAAGAAGTTGGATATCACATCTCATGCTATAGGAAGGGTCTCAGGTTTGGTATAAGCATTGAGATATCACATCTCATGCTATAGGAAGGGTCTCAGGATTGGAATGGGAAGGAGTTGTATATGACATCTAATGCCATAGGAAGGGTCTCAGGTTTGGTATAAGCATTGAGATATCACATCACATGCTATAGGAAGGGTCTCGGGATTGGAATGGGAAGGACTTGGATATCACATCTCATGCTATAGGCAGGGTCTCAGGTTTGGAAAGGGAAGGAGTTGGATATCACATTTCATGTTAGAGGTAGGATCTCAGGTTTGGTATTAGAGGCATTGAGATATCATATCTCATGCTATCAGAAGGGTCTCAGGATTGGAATGGGAAGGAGTTGGATATCACATCTCATGCTAAAGGGAGGGTCTCAGGTTTGGAAAGGGAAGGATTTGGATATCACATCTCATGTTATAGGAAGGATCTCAGGTTTGGTATTAGAAGCATTGAGATATCACATCTCATGCTATCGGAAGTATCTCAGGTTTGGTATTAGAGGCATTGAGATATCACATCTCATGCTATCATAAGAGTCTCAGGATTGGAATGGGAAGGAGTTGGATAGCACATCTCATGCTATAGGAAGTGTCTCAGGATTGGAATGGGAAGGAGTTGGATATCACATCTCATGTTATAGGAAGGATCTCAGGTTTGGTATTAGAAGCATTGAGATATCACTTCTCATGCTATAGGGAGGGTCTCAGGATTGGAATGGGAAGGATTTGGATATCACATCTCATGCTATAGGGAGGGTCTCAAGTTTGATATTAGAAGCATTGAGAAATCACATCTCATGATATCGGAAGGGTCTCAGGATTGGAATGGGAAGGAGTTGGATATCACATCTCATGATAAAGGAAGGGTCTAAGGTTTGGTATTAGAAGCATTGAGATATCACTTCTCATGCTATAGGAAGGGTCTCAGGATTGGAATGGGAAGGACTTGGATATCACATCCCATGCTATAGGGAGGGTCTCAAGTTTGATATTAGAAGCATTGAGATATCACATCTCATGATATCGGAAGGGTCTCAGGATTGGAATGGGAAGGATTTGGATATCACATCTCATGTTATAGGACGGGTCTCAGGATTGGAATGGGAAGGAGTTTGATATCACATCTCATGCCATAGTATGGGTCTCAGGTTTGGTAGAAGCATTGGGATATCACATCTCATGCCATCGGAAGGGTATCAGTATTGGATTTGGAAGGAGTTGGATATCCCATCTCATGCTAAAGGAAGTGTCTCAGGTTGGAATGGGAAGGAGTTGGATATCACATCTCATGTTATAGGAAGGGTCTCAGGATTGGAATGGGAAGGAGTTGGATATCACATCTCAAGCTATAGGAAGGGTCTCAGGATTGGAATGGGAAGGAGTTTGATATCACATCTCATGCCATAGTATGGGTCTCAGGTTTGGTAGAAGCATTGGGATATCACATCTCATGCTATCAGAAGGGTATCAGTATTGGATTTGGAAGGAGTTGGATATCCCATCTCATGTAATAGGAAGGGTCTCAGGATTGGAATGGGAAGGACTTGGATATCATATCTCATGCTATAGGAAGGGTCTCATAATTGGAATGGGAAGGAGTTGGATATCACATCTCATGTTATAGGAAAGATCTCAGGTTTGGTATTAGAACCATTGAGACATCACATCTCATGTTATAGGAAGGGTCTCAGGATTGGAATGGGAAGAAGTTGGATATCACATCTCATGCTATAGGAAGGGTCTCAGGTTTGGTATAAGCATTGAGATATCACATCTCATGCTATAGGAAGGGTCTCAGGATTGGAATGGGAAGAAGTTGGATATCACATCTCATGCTATAGGAAGCATCTCAGATTTGGTATTAGAAGCATTGAGATATCACATCTCATGCTATCGGAAGGGTCTCAGGATTGGAATGGGAAGGAGTTGTATATGACATCTCATGCCGTAGGAAGGGTCTCAGGTTTGGTATAAGCATTGAGATATCACATCTTTGCAATCGAAAGGGTCTCAGGATTGGAATGGGAAGGAGTTGGATATCCCATCTCATGTTATAGGAAGAGTCTCAGGTTTGGTATTAGAAGCATTGAGATATCACATCTCATGCTATAGGAAGTGTCTCAGGATTGGAATGGGAAGGACTTGGATATCACATATGCTATAGGGAGGGTCTCAAGTTTGATATTAGAAGCATTGAGATATCACATCTCATGCTATAGGAAGGGTCTCAGGATTGGAATGGGAAGGATTGGATATCACATCTCATGCTATAGGAAGGGTCTCAGGTTTGTTATAAGCAGTGAGATACATCTCATGCTATAGGAAGTGTCTCAGGATTGGAATGGGAAGGAGTTGGATATCACATCTCATGCTATAGGAAGGGTCTCAGGTTTGGTAGCATTGAGATATCACATCTCATGCTATAGGAAGGGTCTCAGGATTGGAATGGGAAGAAGTTGGATATCACATCTCATGCTATAGGAAGGATCTCAGATTTGGTATTAGAAGCATTGAGATATCAAGTCTCATGGTATAGGAAGGGTCTCAGAATTGGAATGGGAAGGAGTTGGATATCACATCTCAAGCTATAGGAAGGGTCTCAGGATTGGAATGGGAAGGAGTTTGATATCACATCTCATGCCATAGTATGGGTCTCAGGTTTGGTAGAAGCATTGGGATATCACATCTCATGCTATCGGAAGGGTATCAGTATTGGATTTGGAAGGAGTTGGATATCCCATCTCATGCTATAGGAAGGGTCTCAGGTTGGAATGGGAAGGAGTTGGATATCACATCTCATGTTATAGGAAGGGTCTCAGGATTGGAATGGGAAGGACTTGGATATCATATCTCATGCTATAGGAAGGGTCTCAGAATTGGAATGGGAAGGAGTTGGATATCATCTCATGTTATAGGAAAGATCTCAGGTTTGGTATTAGAAGCATTGAGACATCACATCTCATGTTATAGGAAGGGTCTCAGGATTGGAATGGGAAGAAGTTGGATATCACATCTCATGCTATAGGAAGGGTCTCAGGTTTGGTATAAGCATTGAGATATCACATCTCATGCTATAGGAAGGGTCTCAGGAATGGAATGGGAAGAAGTTGGATATCACATCTCATGCTATAGGAAGGATCTCAGGTTTGGTATTAGAAGCATTGATATATCACATCTCATGCTATAGGAAGGGTCTCAGGATTGGAATGGGTAGGAGTTGGATATTACATTCTTGCTATAGGAAGGGTCTCATGTTTGGAATGGGAAGGAGTTGGATATCACATATGCTATAGGAAGGATCTCAGGTTTGGTATTAGAAGCATTGAGATATCACATCTCATGCTATCGGAAGGGTCTCAGGATTGGAATGGGAATGATTTGGATATCACATCTCATGTTATAGGAAGGGTCTCAGGTTTGGTATAAGCATTGAGATATCACATCTTTGCTATCGGAAGTGGCTCAGGATTGGAATGGGAAGAAGTTGGATATCCCATCTCATGTTATAGGACGGGTCTCTGGTTTGGTATTAGAATCATTGAGATATCACATCGCATGCTGTAGGAAGGGTCTAAGGATTGGAATGGGATGGACTTGGACATCACATCTCATGCTATAGGTAGGCTCTCAGGTTTGGTATAAGCATTGAGATATCACATCTCATGGTATAGGAAGGGTCTCAGGATTGGAATGGGACGGATTTGGATATCACATCTCATGCTATAGGAAGGGTCTCAGGTTTGGTATACGCATGGAGATATCACTTCTCATGCTATAGGAAGGGTCTCAGGATTGGAAAGGGAAGGAGTTGGATATCACATCTCATGCTATAGGAAGGGTCTCTGATTTGGTATAAGCATTGAGATATCACATCTCATGCTATAGGAAGGATCTCAGGATTGGAATGGGAAGGATTTGTATATGACATCTCAGGCTATAGGAAGGGTCTCAGGTTTGGTATAAGCATTGAGATATCACATCTCTGCTATCGGAAGGGTCTCAGGATTGGAATGGGAAGGACTTGGATGTCACATCTCATGCTATAGGGAGGGTCTCAAGTTTGATATTAGAAGCATTGAGATAACAAATCTCATGATATCGGAAGGGTCTCAGGATTGGAATGGGAAGGAGTTGGATATCACATCTCATGATATAGGAAGGGTCTAAGGTTTGGAAGGGGAAGGATTTGGATATCACATCTCATGTTATAGGACGGGTCTCAGGTTTGGTATTAGAAGCATTGAGATATCAAGTCTCATGGTATAGGAAGGGTCTCAGAATTGGAATGGGAAGGAGTTGGATAACACATCTCAAGCTATAGGAAGGGTCTCAGGATTGGAATGGGAAGAAGTTTGATATCACATCTCATGCCATAGTATGGGTCTCAGGTTTGGTAGAAGCATTGGGATATCACATCTCATGCTATCGGAAGCGTATCAGTATTGGATTTGGAAGGAGTTGGATATCCCATCATGCTATAGGAAGGGTCTCAGGTTGGAATGGGAAGGAGTTGGATATCACATCTCATGTTATAGGAAGGGTCTCAGGATTGGAATGGGAAGGACTTGGATATCATATCTCATGCTATGGGAAGGCTCTCAGGTTTGGAAGGGGAAGGAGTTGGATATCACATCTCAAGCTATAGGAAGGGTCTCAGGTTTGGTATTAGAAGCATTGAGATATCACATCTCATGCTATAGGAAGGGTCTCAGGATTGGAATGGTAAGGAGTTGGATATCACATCTCAAGCTATAGGAAGAGTCTCAGGTTTGGTATAAGCATTGAGATATCACATCTCATGCTATAGGAAGGGTCTCAGAATTGGAATGGGAAGGAGTTGGATATCACATCTCATGTTATAGGAAAGATCTCAGGTTTGGTATTAGAAGCATTGAGACATCAAATCTCATGTTATAGGAAGGGTCTCAGGATTGGAATTGGAAGAAGTTGGATATCACATCTCATGCTATAGGAAGGGTCTCAGGTTTGGTATAAGCATTGAGATATCACATCTCATGCTATAGGAAGGGTCTCAGGATTGGAATGGGAAGGAGTTGTATATGACATCTCATGCCATAGGAAGGGTCTCAGGTTTGGTATAAGCATTGAGATATCACATCACATGCTATAGGAAGGGTCTCGGGATTGGAATGGGAAGGACTTGGATATCACATCTCATGCTATAGGCAGGGTCTCAGGTTTGGAAAGGGAAGGAGTTGGATATCACATTTCATGTTAGAGGTAGGATCTCAGGTTTGGTATTAGAGGCATTGAGATATCACATCTCATGCTATCAGAAGGGTCTCAGGATTGGAATGGGAAGGAGTTGGATATCACATCTCATGCTAAAGGGAGGGTCTTAGGTTTGGAAAGGGAAGGATTTGGATATCACATCTCATGTTATAGGAAGGATCTCAGGTTTGGTATTAGAAGCATTGAGATATCACATCTCATGCTATCGGAAGTATCTCAGGTTTGGTATTAGAGGAATTGAGATATCACATCTCATGCTATCATAAGAGTCTCAGGATTGGAATGGGAAGGAGTTGGATAGCACATCCCATGCTATAGGAAGTGTCTCAGGATTGGAATGGGAAGGAGTTGGATATCACATCTCATGTTATAGGAAGGATCTCAGGTTTGGTATTAGAAGCATTGAGATATCACTTCTCATGCTATAGGGAGGGTCTCAGGATTGGAATGGGAAGGATTTGGATATCACATCTCATGCTATAGGGAGGGTCTCAAGTTTGATATTAGAAGCATTGAGATATCACATCTCATGATATCGGAAGGGTCTCAGGATTGGAATGGGAAGAAGTTTGATATCACATCTCATGCCATAGTATGGGTCTCAGGTTTGGTAGAAGCATTGGGATATCACATCTCATGCTATCAGAAGGGTATCAGTATTGGATTTGGAAGGAGTTGGATATCCCATCTCATGGTATAGGAAGGGTCTCAGGATTGGAATTGGAAGGACTTGGATATCATATCTCATGCTATAGGAAGGGTCTCATAATTGGAATGGGAAGGAGTTGGATATCACATCTCATGTTATAGGAAAGATCTCAGGTTTGGTATTAGAAGCATTGAGACATCACATCTCATGTTATAGGAAGGGTCTCAGGATTGGAATGGGAAGAAGTTGGATATCACATCTCATGCTATAGGAAGGGTCTCAGGTCTGGTATAAGCATTGAGATATCACATCTCATGCTATAGGAAGGGTCTCAGGATTGGAATGGGAAGAAGTTGGATATCACATCTCATGCTATAGGAAGCATCTCAGATTTGGTATTAGAAGCATTGAGATATCACATCTCATGCTATCGGAAGGGTCTCAGGATTGGAATGGGAAGGAGTTGTATATGACATCTCATGCCGTAGGAAGGGTCTCAGGTTTGGTATAAGCATTGAGATATCACATCTTTGCAATCGAAAGGGTCTCAGGATTGGAATGGGAAGGAGATGGATATCCCATCTCATGTTATAGGAAGAGTCTCAGGTTTGGTATTAGAAGCATTGAGATATCACATCTCATGCTATAGGAAGTGTCTCAGGATTGGAATGGGAAGGACTTGGATATCACATCTCATGATATAGGAAGGGTCTAAGGTTTGGAAGGGGAAGGATTTGGATATCACATCTCATGTTATAGGACGGGTCTCAGGTTTGGTATTAGAAGCATTGAGATATCAAGTCTCATGGTATAGGAAGGGTCTCAGAATTGGAATGGGAAGGAGTTGGATAACACATCTCAAGCTATAGGAAGGGTCTCAGGATTGGAATGGGAAGAAGTTTGATATCACATCTCATGCCATAGTATGGGTCTCAGGTTTGGTAGAAGCATTGGGATATCACATCTCATGCTATAGGGAGGGTCTCAAGTTTGATATTAGAAGCATTGAGATATCACATCTCATGATATCGGAAGGGTCTCAGGATTGGAATGGGAAGGATTTGGATATCACATCTCATGTTATAGGACGGGTCTCAGGATTGGAATGGGAAGGAGTTTGATATCACATCTCATGCCATAGTATGGGTCTCAGGTTTGGTAGAAGCATTGGGATATCACATCTCATGCTATCGGAAGGGTATCAGTATTGGATTTGGAAGGAGTTGGATATCCCATCTCATGCTAAAGGAAGGGTCTCAGGTTGGAATGGGAAGGAGTTGGATATCACATCTCATGTTATAGGAAGGGTCTCAGGATTGGAATGGGAAGGAGTTGGATATCACATCTCAAGCTATAGGAAGGGTCTCAGGATTGGAATGGGAAGGAGTTTGATATCACATCTCATGCCATAGTATGGGTCTCAGGTTTGGTAGAAGCATTGGGATATCACATCTCTTGCTATCGGAAGGGTATCAGTATTGGATTTGGAAGGAATTGGATATCCCATCTCATGTTATAGGAAGGGTCTCAGGATTGGAATGGGAAGGACTTGGATATCATATCTCATGCTATAGGAAGGGTCTCATAATTGGAATGGGAAGGAGTTGGATATCACATCTCATGTTATAGGAAAGATCTCAGGTTTGGTATTAGAAGCATTGAGACATCACATCTCATGTTATAGGAAGGGTCTCAGGATTGGAATGGGAAGAAGTTGGATATCACATCTCATGCTATAGGAAGGGTCTCAGGTTTGGTATAAGCATTGAGATATCACATCTCATGCTATAGGAAGGGTCTCAGGATTGGAATGGGAAGAAGTTGGATATCACATCTCATGTTATAGGAAGCATCTCAGATTTGGTATTAGAAGCATTGAGATATCACATCTCATGCTATCGGAAGGCTCTCAGGATTGGAATGGGAAGGAGTTGTATATGACATCTCATGCCGTAGGAAGGGTCTCAGGTTTGGTATAAGCATTGAGATATCACATCTTTGCAATCGAAAGGGTCTCAGGATTGGAATGGGAAGGAGTTGGATATCCCATCTCATGTTATAGGAAGAGTCTCAGGTTTGGTATTAGAAGCATTGAGATATCACATCTCATGCTATAGGAAGTGTCTCAGGATTGGAATGGGAAGGACTTGGATATCACATATGCTATAGGGAGGGTCTCAAGTTTGATATTAGAAGCATTGAGATATCACATCTCATGCTATAGGAAGGGTCTCAGGATTGGAATGGGAAGGATTGGATATCACATCTCATGCTATAGGAAAGGTCTCAGGTTTGTTATAAGCAGTGAGAAACATCTCATGCTATAGGAAGTGTCTCAGGATTGGAATGGGAAGGAGTTGGATATCACATCTCATGCTATAGGAAGGGTCTCAGGTTTGGTAGCATTGAGATATCACATCTCATGCTATAGGAAGGGTCTCAGGATTGGAATGGGAAGAAGTTGGATATCACATCTCATGCTATAGGAAGGATCTCAGATTTGGTATTAGAAGCATTGAGATATCAAGTCTCATGGTATAGGAAGGGTCTCAGAATTGGAATGGGAAGGAGTTGGATATCACATCTCAAGCTATAGGAAGGGTCTCAGGATTGGAATGGGAAGGAGTTTGATATCACATCTCATGCCATAGTATGGGTCTCAGGTTTGGTAGAAGCATTGGGATATCACATCTCATGCTATCGGAAGGGTATCAGTATTGGATTTGGAAGGAGTTGGATATCCCATCTCATGCTATAGGAAGGGTCTCAGGTTGGAATGGGAAGGAGTTGGATATCACATCTCATGTTATAGGAAGGGTCTCAGGATTGGAATGGGAAGGACTTGGATATCATATCTAATGCTATAGGAAGGGTCTCAGAATTGGAATGGGAAGGAGTTGGATATCATCTCATGCTAAAGGAAGGGTCTCAGGTTGGAATGGGAAGGAGTTGGATATCACATCTCATGTTATAGGAAGGGTCTCAGGATTGGAATGGGAAGGAGTTGGATATCACATCTCAAGCTATAGGAAGGGTCTCAGGATTGGAATGGGAAGGAGTTTGATATCACATCTCATGCCATAGTATGGGTCTCAGGTTTGGTAGAAGCATTGGGATATCACATCTCTTGCTATCGGAAGGGTATCAGTATTGGATTTGGAAGGAATTGGATATCCCATCTCATGTTATAGGAAGGGTCTCAGGATTGGAATGGGAAGGACTTGGATATCATATCTCATGCTATAGGAAGGGTCTCATAATTGGAATGGGAAGGAGTTGGATATCACATCTCATGTTATAGGAAAGATCTCAGGTTTGGTATTAGAAGCATTGAGACATCACATCTCATGTTATAGGAAGGGTCTCAGGATTGGAATGGGAAGAAGTTGGATATCACATCTCATGCTATAGGAAGGGTCTCAGGTTTGGTATAAGCATTGAGATATCACATCTCATGCTATAGGAAGGGTCTCAGGATTGGAATGGGAAGAAGTTGGATATCACATCTCATGTTATAGGAAGCATCTCAGATTTGGTATTAGAAGCATTGAGATATCACATCTCATGCTATCGGAAGGCTCTCAGGATTGGAATGGGAAGGAGTTGTATATGACATCTCATGCCGTAGGAAGGGTCTCAGGTTTGGTATAAGCATTGAGATATCACATCTTTGCAATCGAAAGGGTCTCAGGATTGGAATGGGAAGGAGTTGGATATCCCATCTCATGTTATAGGAAGAGTCTCAGGTTTGGTATTAGAAGCATTGAGATATCACATCTCATGCTATAGGAAGTGTCTCAGGATTGGAATGGGAAGGACTTGGATATCACATATGCTATAGGGAGGGTCTCAAGTTTGATATTAGAAGCATTGAGATATCACATCTCATGCTATAGGAAGGGTCTCAGGATTGGAATGGGAAGGATTGGATATCACATCTCATGCTATAGGAAAGGTCTCAGGTTTGTTATAAGCAGTGAGAAACATCTCATGCTATAGGAAGTGTCTCAGGATTGGAATGGGAAGGAGTTGGATATCACATCTCATGCTATAGGAAGGGTCTCAGGTTTGGTAGCATTGAGATATCACATCTCATGCTATAGGAAGGGTCTCAGGATTGGAATGGGAAGAAGTTGGATATCACATCTCATGCTATAGGAAGGATCTCAGATTTGGTATTAGAAGCATTGAGATATCAAGTCTCATGGTATAGGAAGGGTCTCAGAATTGGAATGGGAAGGAGTTGGATATCACATCTCAAGCTATAGGAAGGGTCTCAGGATTGGAATGGGAAGGAGTTTGATATCACATCTCATGCCATAGTATGGGTCTCAGGTTTGGTAGAAGCATTGGGATATCACATCTCATGCTATCGGAAGGGTATCAGTATTGGATTTGGAAGGAGTTGGATATCCCATCTCATGCTATAGGAAGGGTCTCAGGTTGGAATGGGAAGGAGTTGGATATCACATCTCATGTTATAGGAAGGGTCTCAGGATTGGAATGGGAAGGACTTGGATATCATATCTAATGCTATAGGAAGGGTCTCAGAATTGGAATGGGAAGGAGTTGGATATCATCTCATGTTATAGGAAAGATCTCAGGTTTGGTATTAGAAGCATTGAGACATCACATCTCATGTTATAGGAAGGGTCTCAGGATTGGAATGGGAAGAAGTTGGATATCACATCTCATGCTATAGGAAGGGTCTCAGGTTTGGTATAAGCTTTGAGATATCACATCTCATGCTATAGGAAGGGTCTCAGGATTGGAATGGGAAGAAGTTGGATATCACATCTCATGATAAAGGAAGGGTCTAAGGTTTGGTATTAGAAGCATTGAGATATCACTTCTCATGCTATAGGAAGGGTCTCAGGATTGGAATGGGAAGGACTTGGATATCACATCTCATGCTATAGGGAGGGTCTCAAGTTTGATATTAGAAGCATTGAGATATCACATCTCATGATATCGGAAGGGTCTCAGGATTGGAATGGGAAGGATTTGGATATCACATCTCATGTTATTGGACGGGTCTCAGGTTTGGTATTAGAAGCATTGAGACATCACATCTCATGTTATAGGAAGGGTCTCAGGATTGGAATGGGAAGAAGTTGGATATCACATCTCATGCTATAGGAAGGGTCTCAGGTTTGTTATAAGCAGTGAGATATCACATCTCATGATATCGGAAGGGTCTCAGGATTGGAATGGGAAGGAGCTGGATATCACATCTCATGATAAAGGAAGGGTCTAAGGTTTGGTATTAGAAGCATTGAGATATCACTTCTCATGCTATAGGAAGGGTCTCAGGATTGGAATGGGAAGGACTTGGATATCACATCTCATGCTATAGGGAGGGTCTCAAGTTTGATATTAGAAGCATTGAGATATCACATCTCATGATATCGGAAGGGTCTCAGGATTGGAATGGGAAGGATTTGGATATCACATCTCATGTTATAGGACGGGTCTCAGGTTTGGTATTAGAAGCATTGAGATATCAAGTCTCATGGTATAGGAAGGGTCTCAGAATTGGAATGGGAAGGAGTTGGATATCACATCTCAAGCTATAGGAAGGGTCTCAGGATTGGAATGGGAAGGAGTTTGATATCACATCTCATGCCATAGTATGGGTCTCAGGTTTGGTAGAAGCATTGGGATATCACATCTCATGCTATCGGAAGGGTATCAGTATTGGATTTGGAAGGAGTTGGATATCCCATTTCATGCTATAGGAAGGGTCTCAGGTTGGAATGGGAAGGAGTTGGATATCACATCTCATGTTATAGGAAGGGTCTCAGGATTGGAATGGGAAGGACTTGGATATCATATCTCATGCTATAGGAAGGGTCTCATAATTGGAATGGGAAGGAGTTGGATATCACATCTCATGTTATAGGAAAGATCTCAGGTTTGGTATTAGAAGCATTGAGACATCACATCTCATGTTATAGGAAGGGTCTCAGGATTGGAATGGGAAGAAGTTGGATATCACATCTCATGCTATAGGAAGGGTCTCAGGTTTGGTATAAGCATTGAGATATCACATCTCATGCTATAGGAAGGGTCTCAGGATTGGAATGGGAAGAAGTTGGATATCACATCTCATGCTATAGGAAGCATCTCAGATTTGTTATTAGAAGCATTGAGATATCACATCTCATGCTATCGGAAGGGTCTCAGGATTGGAATGGGAAGGAGTTGTATATGACATCTCATGCCGTAGGAAGGGTCTCAGGTTTGGTATAAGAATTGAGATATCACATCTTTGCAATCGAAAGGGTCTCAGGATTGGAATGGGAAGGAGTTGGATATCCCATCTCATGTTATAGGAAGAGTCTCAGGTTTGGTATTAGAAGCATTGAGATATCACATCTCATGCTATAGGAAGTGTCTCAGGATTGGAATGGGAAGGACTTGGATATCACATATGCTATAGGGAGGGTCTCAAGTTTGATATTAGAAGCATTGAGATATCACATCTCATGCTATAGGAATGGTCTCAGGATTGGAATGGGAAGGATTGGATATCACATCTCATGCTATAGGAAGGGTCTCAGGTTTGTTATAAGCAGTGAGATACATCTCATGCTATAGGAAGTGTCTCAGGATTGGAATGGGAAGGAGTTGGATATCACATCTCATGCTATAGGAAGGGTCTCAGGTTTGGTAGCATTGAGATATCACATCTCATGCTATAGGAAGGGTCTCAGGATTGGAATGGGAAGAAGTTGGATATCCCATCTCATGTTATAGGACGGGTCTCTGGTTTGGTATTAGAATCATTGAGATATCACATCGCATGCTGTAGGAAGGGTCTAAGGATTGGAATGGGATGGACTTGGACATCACATCTCATGCTATAGGTAGGCTCTCAGGTTTGGTATAAGCATTGAGATATCACATCTCATGGTATAGGAAGGGTCTCAGGATTGGAATTGGACGGATTTGGATATCACATCTCATGCTATAGGAAGGGTCTCAGGTTTGGTATACGCATGGAGATATCACTTCTCATGCTATAGGAAGGGTCTCAGGATTGGAATGGGAAGGAGTTGGATATCACATCTCATGGTATAGGAAGGGTCTCTGATTTGGTATAAGCATTGAGATATCACATCTCATGCTATAGGAAGGGTCTCAGGATTGGAATTGGAAGGAGTTGTATATGACATCTCAGGCTATAGGAAGGGTCTCAGGTTTGGTATAAGCATTGAGATATCACATCTCTGCTATCGGAAGGGTCTCAGGATTGGAATGGGAAGGACTTGGATGTCACATCTCATGCTATAGGGAGGGTCTCAAGTTTGATATTAGAAGCATTGAGATAACAAATCTCATGATATCGGAAGGGTCTCAGGATTGGAATGGGAAGGAGTTGGATATCATATCTCATGATATAGGAAGGGTCTAAGGTTTGGAAGGGGAAGGATTTGGATATCACATCTCATGTTATAGGACGGGTCTCAGGTTTGGTATTAGAAGCATTGAGATATCAAGTCTCATGGTATAGGAAGGGTCTCAGAATTGGAATGGGAAGGAGTTGGATAACACATCTCAAGCTATAGGAAGGGTCTCAGGATTGGAATGGGAAGAAGTTTGATATCACATCTCATGCCATAGTATGGGTCTCAGGTTTGGTAGAAGCATTGGGATATCACATCTCATGCTATCGGAAGGGTATCAGTATTGGATTTGGAAGGAGGTGGATATCCCATCTCATGTTATAGGAAGGGTCTCAGGATTGGAATGGGAAGGACTTGGATATCATATCTCATGCTATAGGAAGGGTCTCATAATTGGAATGGGAAGGAGTTGGATATCACATCTCATGTTATAGGAAAGATCTCAGGTTTGGTATTAGAAGCATTGAGACATCACATCTCATGTTATAGGAAGGGTCTCAGGATTGGAATGGGAAGAAGTTGGATATCACATCTCATGCTATAGGAAGGGTCTCAGGTTTGGTATAAGCATTGAGATATCACATCTCATGCTATAGGAAGGGTCTCAGGATTGGAATGGGAAGAAGTTGGATATCACATCTCATGCTATAGGAAGCATCTCAGATTTGGTATTAGAAGCATTGAGATATCACATCTTTGCAATCGAAAGGGTCTCAGGATTGGAATGGGAAGGAGTTGGATATCCCATCTCATGTTATAGGAAGAGTCTCAGGTTTGGTATTAGAAGCATTGAGATATCACATCTCATGCTATAGGAAGGGTCTCAGGATTGGAATGGGAAGGATTGGATATCGCATCTCATGCTATAGGAAGGGTCTCAGGTTTGTTATAAGCAGTGAGAAACATCTCATGCTATAGGAAGTGTCTCAGGATTGGAATGGGAAGGAGTTGGATATCACATCTCATGCTATAGGAAGGGTCTCAGGTTTGGTAGCATTGAGATATCACATCTCATGCTATAGGAAGGGTCTCAGGATTGGAATGGGAAGAAGTTGGATATCACATCTCATGCTATAGGAAGGATCTCAGATTTGGTATTAGAAGCATTGAGATATCAAGTCTCATGGTATAGGAAGGGTCTCAGAATTGGAATGGGAAGGAGTTGGATATCACATCTCAAGCTATAGGAAGGGTCTCAGGATTGGAATGGGAAGGAGTTTGATATCACATCTCATGCCATAGTATGGGTCTCAGGTTTGGTAGAAGCATTGGGATATCACATCTCATGCTATCGGAAGGGTATCAGTATTGGATTTGGAATTAGTTGGATATCCCATCTCATGCTATAGGAAGGGTCTCAGGTTGGAATGGGAAGGAGTTGGATATCACATCTCATGTTATAGGAAGGGTCTCAGGATTGGAATGGGAAGGACTTGGATATCATATCTAATGCTATAGGAAGGGTCTCAGAATTGGAATGGGAAGGAGTTGGATATCATCTCATGTTATAGGAAAGATCTCAGGTTTGGTATTAGAAGCATTGAGACATCACATCTCATGTTATAGGAAGGGTCTCAGGATTGGAATTGGAAGAAGTTGGATATCACATCTCATGCTATAGGAAGGGTCTCAGGTTTGGTATAAGCTTTGAGATATCACATCTCATGCTATAGGAAGGGTCTCAGGATTGGAATGGGAAGAAGTTGGATATCACATCTCATGATAAAGGAAGGGTCTAAGGTTTGGTATTAGAAGCATTGAGATATCACTTCTCATGCTATAGGAAGGGTCTCAGGATTGGAATGGGAAGGACTTGGATATCACATCTCATGCTATAGGGAGGGTCTCAAGTTTGATATTAGAAGCATTGAGATATCACATCTCATGATATCGGAAGGGTCTCAGAATTGGAATGGGAAGGAGTTGGATATCATCTCATGTTATAGGACGGGTCTCAGGTTTGGTATTAGAAGCATTGAGACATCACATCTCATGTTATAGGAAGGGTCTCAGGATTGGAATGGGAAGAAGTTGGATATCACATCTCATGCTATAGGAAGGGTCTCAGGTTTGTTATAAGCAGTGAGATATAACATCTCATGATATCGGAAGGGTCTCCGGATTGGAATGGGAAGGAGCTGGATATCACATCTCATGATAAAGGAAGGTTCTAAGGTTTGGTATTAGAAGCATTGAGATATCACTTCTCATGCTATAGGAAGGGTCTCAGGATTGGAATGGGAAGGACTTGGATATCACATCTCATGCTATAGGGAGGGTCTCAAGTTTGATATTAGAAGCATTGAGATATCACATCTCATGTTATAGGAAGGGTCTCAGGATTGGAATGGGAAGGACTTGGATATCATATCTAATGCTATAGGAAGGGTCTCAGAATTGGAATGGGAAGGAGTTGGATATCATCTCATGTTATAGGAAAGATCTCAGGTTTTGTATTAGAAGCATTGAGACATCACATCTCATGTTATAGGAAGGGTCTCAGTATTGGAATGGGAAGAAGTTGGATATCACATCTCATGCTATAGGAAGGGTCTCAGGTTTGGTATAAGCTTTGAGATATCACATCTCATGCTATAGGAAGGGTCTCAGGATTGGAATGGGAAGAAGTTGGATATCACATCTCATGCTATAGGAAGCATCTCAGATTTGGTATTAGAAGCATTGAGATATCACATCTCATGCTATCGGAAGGGTCTCAGGATTGGAATGGGAAGGAGTTGTATATGACATCTCATGCCGTAGGAAGGGTCTCAGGTTTGGTATAAGCATTGAGATATCACATCTTTGCAATCGAAAGGGTCTCAGGATTGGAATGGGAAGGAGTTGGATATCCCATCTCATGTTATAGGAAGAGTCTCAGGTTTGGTATTAGAAGCATTGAGATATCACATCTCATGCTATAGGAAGTGTCTCAGGATTGGAATGGGAAGGACTTGGATATCACATATGCTATAGGGAGGGTCTCAAGTTTGATATTAGAAGCATTGAGATATCACATCTCATGCTATAGGAAGGGTCTCAGGATTGGAATGGGAAGGATTGGATATCACATCTCATGCTATAGGAAGGGTCTCAGGTTTGTTATAAGCAGTGAGATACATCACATGCTATAGGAAGTGTCTCAGGATTGGAATGGGAAGGAGTTGGATATCACATCTCATGCTATAGGAAGGGTCTCAGGTTTGGTAGCATTGAGATATCACATCTCATGCTATAGGAAGGGTCTCAGGATTGGAATGGGAAGAAGTTGGATATCACATCTCATCCTATAGGAAGGATCTCAGATTTGGTATTAGAAGCATTGAGATATCAAGTCTCATGGTATAGGAAGGGTCTCAGAATTGGAATGGGAAGGAGTTGGATATCACATCTCTAGCTATAGGAAGGGTCTCAGGATTGGAATGGGAAGGAGTTTGATATCACATCTCATGCCATAGTATGGGTCTCAGGTTTGGTAGAAGCATTGGGATATCACATCTCATGCTATCGGAAGGGTATCAGTATTGGATTTGGAAGGAGTTGGATATCCCATCTCATGCTATAGGAAGGGTCTCAGGTTGGAATGGGAAGGAGTTGGATATCACATCTCATGTTATAGGAAGGGTCTCAGGATTGGAATGGGAAGGACTTGGATATCATATCTCATGCTATAGGAAGGGTCTCAGAATTGGAATGGGAAGGAGTTGGATATCATCTCATGTTATAGGAAAGATCTCAGGTTTGGTATTAGAAGCATTGAGACATCACATCTCATGTTATAGGAAGGGTCTCAGGATTGGAATGGGAAGAAGTTGGATATCACATCTCATGCTATAGTAAGGGTCTCAGGTTTGGTATAAGCATTGAGATATCACATCTCATGCTATAGGAAGGGTCTCAGGATTGGAATGGGAAGAAGTTGGATATCACATCTCATGCTATAGGAAGGATCTCAGGTTTGGTATTAGAAGCATTGATATATCACATCTCATGCTATAGGAAGGGTCTCAGGATTGGAATGGGTAGGAGTTGGATATTACATTCTTGCTATAGGAAGGGTCTCATGTTTGGAATGGGAAGGAGTTGGATATCACATATGCTATAGGAAGGATCTCAGGTTTGGTATTAGAAGCATTGAGATATCACATCTCATGCTATCGGAAGGGTCTCAGGATTGGAATGGGAATGATTTGGATATCACATCTCATGTTATAGGAAGGGTCTCAGGTTTGGTATAAGCATTGAGATATCACATCTTTGCTATCGGAAGTGGCTCAGGATTGGAATGGGAAGAAGTTGGATATCCCATCTCATGTTATAGGACGGGTCTCTGGTTTGGTATTAGAATCATTGAGATATCACATCGCATGCTGTAGGAAGGGTCTAAGGATTGGAATGGGATGGACTTGGACATCACATCTCATGCTATAGGTAGGCTCTCAGGTTTGGTATAAGCATTGAGATATCACATCTCATGGTATAGGAAGGGTCTCAGGATTGGAATGGGACGGATTTGGATATCAAATCTCATGCTATAGGAAGGGTCTCAGGTTTGGTATACGCATGGAGATATCACTTCTCATGCTATATGAAGGGTCTCAGGATTGGAATGGGAAGGAGTTGGATATCACATCTCATGCTATAGGAAGGGTCTCTGATTTGGTATAAGCATTGAGATATCACATCTCATGCTATAGGAAGGGTCTCATGATTGGAATGGGAAGGAGATGTATATGACATCTCAGGCTATAGGAAGGGTCTCAGGTTTGGTATAAGCATTGAGATATCACATCTCTGCTATCGGAAGGGTCTCAGGATTGGAATGGGAAGGACTTGGATGTCACATCTCATGCTCTAGGGAGGGTCTCAAGTTTGATATTAGAAGCATTGAGATAACAAATCTCATGATATCGGAAGGGTCTCAGGATTGGAATGGGAAGGAGTTGGATATCACATCTCATGATATAGGAAGGGTCTAAGGTTTGGAAGGGGAAGGATTTGGATATCACATCTCATGTTATAGGACGGGTCTCAGGTTTGGTATTAGAAGCATTGAGATATCAAGTCTCATGGTATAGGAAGGGTCTCAGAATTGGAATGGGAAGGAGTTGGATAACACATCTCAAGCTATAGGAAGGGTCTCAGGATTGGAATGGGAAGAAGTTTGATATCACATCTCATGCCATAGTATGGGTCTCAGGTTTGGTAGAAGCATTGGGATATCACATCTCATGCTATCGGAAGGGTATCAGTATTGGATTTGGAAGGAGTTGGATATCCCATCATGCTATAGGAAGGGTCTCAGGTTGGAATGGGAAGGAGTTGGATATCACATCTCATGTTATAGGAAGGGTCTCAGGATTGGAATGGGAAGGACTTGGATATCATATCTCATGCTATGGGAAGGCTCTCAGGTTTGGAAGGGGAAGGAGTTGGATATCACATCTCAAGCTATAGGAAGGGTCTCAGGTTTGGTATTAGAAGCATTGAGATATCACATCTCATGCGATAGGAAGGGTCTCAGGATTGGAATGGGAAGGAGTTGGATATCACATCTCAAGCTATAGGAAGAGTCTCAGGTTTGGTATAAGCATTGCGATATCACATCTCATGCTATAGGAAGGGTCTCAGGATTGGAATGGGAAGAAGTTGGATATCACATCTCATGCTATAGGAAGGGTCTCAGGTTTGGTATAAGCATTGAGATATCACATCTCATGCTATAGGAAGGGTCTCAGGATTGGAATGGGAAGGAGTTGTATATGACATCTCATGCCATAGGAAGAGTCTCAGGTTTGGTATAAGCATTGAGATATCACATCACATGCTATAGGAAGGGTCTCGGGATTGAAATGGGAAGGACTTGGATATCACATCTCATGCTATAGGCAGGGTCTCAGGTTTGGAAAGGGAAGGAGTTGGATATCACATTTCATGTTAGAGGTAGGATCTCAGGTTTGGTATTAGAGGCATTGAGATATCACATCTCATGCTATCAGAAGGGTCTCAGGATTGGAATGGGAAGGAGTTGGATATCACATCTCATGCTAAAGGGAGGGTCTCAGGTTTGGAAAGGGAAGGATTTGGATATCACATCTCATGTTATAGGAAGGATCTCAGGTTTGGTATTAGAAGCATTGAGATATCACATCTCATGCTATCGGAAGTATCTCAGGTTTGGTATTAGAGGCATTGAGATATCACATCTCATGCTATCATAAGAGTCTCAGGATTGGAATGGGAAGGAGTTGGATAGCACATCTCATGCTATAGGAAGTGTCTCAGGATTGGAATGGGAAGGAGTTGGATATCACATCTCATGTTATAGGAAGGATCTCAGGTTTGGTATTAGAAGCAATGAGATATCACTTCTCATGCTATAGGGAGGGTCTCAGGATTGGAATGGGAAGGATTTGGATATCACATCTCATGCTATAGGGAGGGTCTCAAGTTTGATATTAGAAGCATTGAGATTTCACATCTCATGATATCGGAAGGGTCTCAGGATTGGAATGGGAAGGAGTTGGATATCACATCCCATGATAAAGGAAGGGTCTAAGGTTTGGTATTAAAAGCATTGAGATATCACTTCTCATGCTATAGGAAGGGTCTCAGGATTGGAATGGGAAGGACTTGGATATCACATCTCATGCTATAGGGAGGGTCTCAAGTTTGATATTAGAAGCATTGAGATATCACATCTTATGATATCGGAAGGGTCTCAGGATTGGAATGGGAAGGATTTGGATATCACATCTCATGTTATAGGACGGGTCTCAGGATTGGAATGGGAAGGAGTTTGATAACACATCTCATGCCATAGTATGGGTCTCAGGTTTGGTAGAAGCATTGGGATATCACATCTCATGCTATCGGAAGGGTATCAGTATTGGATTTGGAAGGAGTTGGATATCCCATCTCATGCTAAAGGAAGGGTCTCAGGTTGGAATGGGAAGGATTTGGATATCACATCTCATGTTATAGGACGGGTCTCAGGATTGGAATGGGAAGGAGTTTGATATCACATCTCATGCCATAGTATGGGTCTCAGGTTTGGTAGAAGCATTGGGATATCACATCTCATGCTATCGGAAGGGTATCAGTATTGGATTTGGAAGGAGTTGGATATCCCATCTCATGTTATAGGAAGGGTCTCAGGATTGGAATGGGAAGGACTTGGATATCATATCTCATGCTATAGGAAGGGTCTCATAATTGGAATGGGAAGGAGTTGGATATCACATCTCATGTTATAGGAAAGATCTCAGGTTTGGTATTAGAAGCATTGAGACATCACATCTCATGTTATAGGAAGGGTCTCAGGATTGGAATGGGAAGAAGTTGGATATCACATCTCATGCTATAGGAAGGGTCTCAGGTTTGGTATAAGCATTGAGATATCACATCTCATGCTATAGGAAGGGTCTCAGGATTGGAATGGGAAGAAGTTGGATATCACATCTCATGCTATAGGAAGCATCTCAGATTTGGTATTAGAAGCATTGAGATATCACATCTCATGCTATCGGAAGGGTCTCAGGATTGGAATGGGAAGGAGTTGTATATGACATCTCATGCCGTAGGAAGGGTCTCAGGTTTGGTATAAGCATTGAGATATCACATCTTTGCAATCGAAAGGGTCTCAGGATTGGAATGGGAAGGAGTTGGATATCCCATCTCATGTTATAGGAAGAGTCTCAGGTTTGGTATTAGAAGCATTGAGATATCACATCTCATGCTATAGGAATTGTCTCAGGATTGGAATGGGAAGGACTTGGATATCACATATGCTATAGGGAGGGTCTCAAGTTTGATATTAGAAGCATTGAGATATCACATCTCATGCTATAGGAAGGGTCTCAGGATTGGAATGGGAAGGATTGGATATCACATCTCATGCTATAGGAAGGGTCTCAGGTTTGTTATAAGCAGTGAGATACATCTCATGCTATAGGAAGTGTCTCAGGATTGGAATGGGAAGGAGTTGGATATCACATCTCATGCTATAGGAAGGGTCTCAGGTTTGGTAGCATTGAGATATCACATCTCATGCTATAGGAAGGGTCTCAGGATTGGAATCGGAAGAAGTTGGATATCACATCTCATGCTATAGGAAGGATCTCAGATTTGGTATTAGAAGCATTGAGATATCAAGTCTCATGGTATAGGAAGGGTCTCAGAATTGGAATGGGAAGGAGTTGGATATCACATCTCAAGCTATAGGAAGGGTCTCAGGATTGGAATGGGAAGGAGTTTGATATCACATCTCATGCCATAGTATGGGTCTCAGGTTTGGTAGAAGCATTGGGATATCACATCTCATGCTATCGGAAGGGTATCAGTATTGGATTTGGAAGGAGTTGGATATCCCATCTCATGCTATAGGAAGGGTCTCAGGTTGGAATGGGAAGGAGTTGGATATCACATCTCATGTTATAGGAAGGGTCTCAGGATTGGAATGGGAAGGACTTGGATATCATATCTCATGCTATAGGAAGGGTCTCAGAATTGGAATGGGAAGGAGTTGGATATCATCTCATGTTATAGGAAAGATCTCAGGTTTGGTATTAGAAGCATTGAGACATCAAATCTCATGTTATAGGAAGGGTCTCAGGATTGGAATGGGAAGAAGTTGGATATCACATCTCATGCTATAGGAAGGGTCTCAGGTTTGGTATAAGCATTGAGATATCACATCTCATGCTATAGGAAGGGTCTCAGGATTGGAATGGGAAGGAGTTGTATATGACATCTAATGCCATAGGAAGGGTCTCAGGTTTGGTATAAGCATTGAGATATCACATCACATGCTATAGGAAGGGTCTCGGGATTGGAATGGGAAGGACTTGGATATCACATCTCATGCTATAGGGAGGGTCTCAAGTTTGATATTAGAAGCATTGAGATATCACATCTCATGATATCGGAAGGGTCTCAGGATTGGAATGGGAAGGAGTTGGATATCACATCTCATGATAAAGGAAGGGTCTAAGGTTTGGAAGGGGAAGGATTTGGATATCACATCTCATGTTATAGGACGGGTCTCAGGTTTGGTATTAGAAGCATTGAGATATCAAGTCTCATGGTATAGGAAGGGTCTCAGAATTGGAATGGGAAGGAGTTGGATAACACATCTCAAGCTATAGGAAGGGTCTCAGTATTGGAATGGGAAAGAGTTGGATATCACATCTCAAGCTATAGGAAGAGTCTCAGGTTTGGTATAAGCATTGAGATATCACATCTCATGCTATAGGAAGGGTCTCAGAATTGGAATGGGAAGGAGTTGGATATCACATCTCATGTTATAGGAAAGATCTCAGGTTTGGTATTAGAAGCATTGAGACATCAAATCTCATGTTATAGGAAGGGTCTCAGGATTGGAATGGGAAGAAGTTGGATATCACATCTCATGCTATAGGAAGGGTCTCAGGTTTGGTATAAGCATTGAGATATCACATCTCATGCTATAGGAAGGGTCTCAGGATTGGAATGGGAAGGAGTTGTATATGACATCTAATGCCATAGGAAGGGTCTCAGGTTTGGTATAAGCATTGAGATATCACATCACATGCTATAGGAAGGGTCTCGGGATTGGAATGGGAAGGACTTGGATATCACATCTCATGCTATAGGCAGGGTCTCAGGTTTGGAAAGGGAAGGAGTTGGATATCACATTTCATGTTAGAGGTAGGATCTCAGGTTTGGTATTAGAGGCATTGAGATATCATATCTCATGCTATCAGAAGGGTCTCAGGATTGGAATGGGAAGGAGTTGGATATCACATCTCATGCTAAAGGGAGGGTCTCAGGTTTGGAAAGGGAAGGATTTGGATATCACATCTCATGTTATAGGAAGGATCTCAGGTTTGGTATTAGAAGCATTGAGATATCACATCTCATGCTATCGGAAGTATCTCAGGTTTGGTATTAGAGGCATTGAGATATCACATCTCATGCTATCATAAGAGTCTCAGGATTGGAATGGGAAGGAGTTGGATAGCACATCTCATGCTATAGGAAGTGTCTCAGGATTGGAATGGGAAGGAGTTGGATATCACATCTCATGTTATAGGAAGGATCTCAGGTTTGGTATTAGAAGCATTGAGATATCACTTCTCATGCTATAGGGAGGGTCTCAGGATTGGAATGGGAAGGATTTGGATATCACATCTCATGCTATAGGGAGGGTCTCAAGTTTGATATTAGAAGCATTGAGATATCACATCTCATGATATCGGAAGGGTCTCAGGATTGGAATGGGAAGGAGTTGGATATCACATCTCATGATAAAGGAAGGGTCTAAGGTTTGGTATTAGAAGCATTGAGATATCACTTCTCATGCTATAGGAAGGGTCTCAGGATTGGAATGGGAAGGACTTGGATATCACATCCCATGCTATAGGGAGGGTCTCAAGTTTGATATTAGAAGCATTGAGATATCACATCTCATGATATCGGAAGGGTCTCAGGATTGGAATGGGAAGGATTTGGATATCACATCTCATGTTATAGGACGGGTCTCAGGATTGGAATGGGAAGGAGTTTGATATCACATCTCATGCCATAGTATGGGTCTCAGGTTTGGTAGAAGCATTGGGATATCACATCTCATGCCATCGGAAGGGTATCAGTATTGGATTTGGAAGGAGTTGGATATCCCATCTCATGCTAAAGGAAGTGTCTCAGGTTGGAATGGGAAGGAGTTGGATATCACATCTCATGTTATAGGAAGGGTCTCAGGATTGGAATGGGAAGGAGTTGGATATCACATCTCAAGCTATAGGAAGGGTCTCAGGATTGGAATGGGAAGGAGTTTGATATCACATCTCATGCCATAGTATGGGTCTCAGGTTTGGTAGAAGCATTGGGATATCACATCTCATGCTATCAGAAGGGTATCAGTATTGGATTTGGAAGGAGTTGGATATCCCATCTCATGTAATAGGAAGGGTCTCAGGATTGGAATGGGAAGGACTTGGATATCATATCTCATGCTATAGGAAGGGTCTCATAATTGGAATGGGAAGGAGTTGGATATCACATCTCATGTTATAGGAAAGATCTCAGGTTTGGTATTAGAACCATTGAGACATCACATCTCATGTTATAGGAAGGGTCTCAGGATTGGAATGGGAAGAAGTTGGATATCACATCTCATGCTATAGGAAGGGTCTCAGGTTTGGTATAAGCATTGAGATATCACATCTCATGCTATAGGAAGGGTCTCAGGATTGGAATGGGAAGAAGTTGGATATCACATCTCATGCTATAGGAAGCATCTCAGATTTGGTATTAGAAGCATTGAGATATCACATCTCATGCTATCGGAAGGGTCTCAGGATTGGAATGGGAAGGAGTTGTATATGACATCTCATGCCGTAGGAAGGGTCTCAGGTTTGGTATAAGCATTGAGATATCACATCTTTGCAATCGAAAGGGTCTCAGGATTGGAATGGGAAGGAGTTGGATATCCCATCTCATGTTATAGGAAGAGTCTCAGGTTTGGTATTAGAAGCATTGAGATATCACATCTCATGCTATAGGAAGTGTCTCAGGATTGGAATGGGAAGGACTTGGATATCACATATGCTATAGGGAGGGTCTCAAGTTTGATATTAGAAGCATTGAGATATCACATCTCATGCTATAGGAAGGGTCTCAGGATTGGAATGGGAAGGATTGGATATCACATCTCATGCTATAGGAAGGGTCTCAGGTTTGTTATAAGCAGTGAGATACATCTCATGCTATAGGAAGTGTCTCAGGATTGGAATGGGAAGGAGTTGGATATCACATCTCATGCTATAGGAAGGGTCTCAGGTTTGGTAGCATTGAGATATCACATCTCATGCTATAGGAAGGGTCTCAGGATTGGAATGGGAAGAAGTTGGATATCACATCTCATGCTATAGGAAGGATCTCAGATTTGGTATTAGAAGCATTGAGATATCAAGTCTCATGGTATAGGAAGGGTCTCAGAATTGGAATGGGAAGGAGTTGGATATCACATCTCAAGCTATAGGAAGGGTCTCAGGATTGGAATGGGAAGGAGTTTGATATCACATCTCATGCCATAGTATGGGTCTCAGGTTTGGTAGAAGCATTGGGATATCACATCTCATGCTATCGGAAGGGTATCAGTATTGGATTTGGAAGGAGTTGGATATCCCATCTCATGCTATAGGAAGGGTCTCAGGTTGGAATGGGAAGGAGTTGGATATCACATCTCATGTTATAGGAAGGGTCTCAGGATTGGAATGGGAAGGACTTGGATATCATATCTCATGCTATAGGAAGGGTCTCAGAATTGGAATGGGAAGGAGTTGGATATCATCTCATGTTATAGGAAAGATCTCAGGTTTGGTATTAGAAGCATTGAGACATCACATCTCATGTTATAGGAAGGGTCTCAGGATTGGAATGGGAAGAAGTTGGATATCACATCTCATGCTATAGGAAGGGTCTCAGGTTTGGTATAAGCATTGAGATATCACATCTCATGCTATAGGAAGGGTCTCAGGATTGGAATGGGAAGAAGTTGGATATCACATCTCATGCTATAGGAAGGATCTCAGGTTTGGTATTAGAAGCATTGATATATCACATCTCATGCTATAGGAAGGGTCTCAGGATTGGAATGGGTAGGAGTTGGATATTACATTCTTGCTATAGGAAGGGTCTCATGTTTGGAATGGGAAGGAGTTGGATATCACATATGCTATAGGAAGGATCTCAGGTTTGGTATTAGAAGCATTGAGATATCACATCTCATGCTATCGGAAGGGTCTCAGGATTGGAATGGGAATGATTTGGATATCACATCTCATGTTATAGGAAGGGTCTCAGGTTTGGTATAAGCATTGAGATATCACATCTTTGCTATCGGAAGTGGCTCAGGATTGAAATGGGAAGAAGTTGGATATCCCATCTCATGTTATAGGACGGGTCTCTGGTTTGGTATTAGAATCATTGAGATATCACATCGCATGCTGTAGGAAGGGTCTAAGGATTGGAATGGGATGGACTTGGACATCACATCTCATGCTATAGGTAGGCTCTCAGGTTTGGTATAAGCATTGAGATATCACATCTCATGGTATAGGAAGGGTCTCAGGATTGGAATGGGACGGATTTGGATATCAATTCTCATGCTATAGGAAGGGTCTCAGGTTTGGTATACGCATGGAGATATCACTTCTCATGCTATAGGAAGGGTCTCAGGATTGGAATGGGAAGGAGTTGGATATCACATCTCATGCTATAGGAAGGGTCTCTGATTTGGTATAAGCATTGAGATATCACATCACATGCTATAGGAAGGGTCTCAGGATTGGAATGGGAAGGAGTTGTATATGACATCTCAGGCTATAGGAAGGGTCTCAGGTTTGGTATAAGCATTGAGATATCACATCTCTGCTATCGGAAGGGTCTCAGGATTGGAATGGGAAGGACTTGGATGTCACATCTCATGCTATAGGGAGGGTCTCAAGTTTGATATTAGAAGCATTGAGATAACAAATCTCATGATATCGGAAGGGTCTCAGGATTGGAATGGGAAGGAGTTGGATATCACATCTCATGATATAGGAAGGGTCTAAGGTTTGGAAGGGGAAGGATTTGGATATCACATCTCATGTTATAGGACGGGTCTCAGGTTTGGTATTAGAATCATTGAGATATCACATCGCATGCTGTAGGAAGGGTCTAAGGATTGGAATGGGATGGACTTGGACATCACATCTCATGCTATAGGTAGGCTCTCAGGTTTGGTATAAGCATTGAGATATCACATCTCATGGTATAGGAAGGGTCTCAGGATTGGAATGGTACAGATTTGGATATCACATCTCATGCTATAGGAAGGGTCTCAGGTTTGGTATACGCATGGAGATATCACTTCTCATGCTATAGGAAGGGTCTCAGGATTGGAATGGGAAGGAGTTGGATATCACATCTCATGCTATAGGAAGGGTCTCTGATTTGGTATAAGCATTGAGATATCACATCTCATGCTATAGGAAGGGTCTCAGGATTGGAATGGGAAGGAGTTGTATATGACATCTCAGGCTATAGGAAGGGTCTCAGGTTTGGTATAAGCATTGAGATATCACATCTCTGCTATCGGAAGGGTCTCAGGATTGGAATGGGAAGGACTTGGATGTCACATCTCATGCTATAGGGAGGGTCTCAAGTTTGATATTAGAAGCATTGAGATAACAAATCTCATGATATCGGAAGGGTCTCAGGATTGGAATGGGAAGGAGTTGGATATCACATCTCATGATATAGGAAGGGTCTAAGGTTTGGAAGGGGAAGGATTTGGATATCACATCTCATGTTATAGGACGGGTCTCAGGTTTGGTATTAGAAGCATTGAGATATCAAGTCTCATGGTATAGGAAGGGTCTCAGAATTGGAATGGGAAGGAGTTGGATAACACATCTCAAGCTATAGGAAGGGTCTCAGGATTGGAATGGGAAGAAGTTTGATATCACATCTCATGCCATAGTATGGGTCTCAGGTTTGGTAGAAGCATTGGGATATCACATCTCATGCTATCGGAAGCGTATCAGTATTGGATTTGGAAGGAGTTGGATATCCCATCATGCTATAGGAAGGGTCTCAGGTTGGAATGGGAAGGAGTTGGATATCACATCTCATGTTATAGGAAGGGTCTCAGGATTGGAATGGGAAGGACTTGGATATCATATCTCATGCTATGGGAAGGCTCTCAGGTTTGGAAGGGGAAGGAGTTGGATATCACATCTCAAGCTATAGGAAGGGTCTCAGGTTTGGTATTAGAAGCATTGAGATATCACATCTCATGCTATAGGAAGGGTCTCAGGATTGGAATGGGAAGGAGTTGGATATCACATCTCAAGCTATAGGAAGAGTCTCAGGTTTGGTATAAGCATTGAGATATCATACCTCATGCTATAGGAAGGGTCTCAGAATTGGAATGGGAAGGAGTTGGATATCACATCTCATGTTATAGGAAAGATCTCAGGTTTGGTATTAGAAGCATTGAGACATCAAATCTCATGTTATAGGAAGGGTCTCAGGATTGGAATGGGAAGAAGTTGGATATCACATCTCATGCTATAGGAAGGGTCTCAGGTTTGGTATAAGCATTGAGATATCACATCTCATGCTATAGGAAGGGTCTCAGGATTGGAATGGGAAGGAGTTGTATATGACATCTCATGCCATAGGAAGGGTCTCAGGTTTGGTATAAGCATTGAGATATCACATCACATGCTATAGGAAGGGTCTCGGGATTGGAATGGGAAGGACTTGGATATCACATCTCATGCTATAGGCAGGGTCTCAGGTTTGGAAAGGGAAGGAGTTGGATATCACATTTCATGTTAGAGGTAGGATCTCAGGTTTGGTATTAGAGGCATTGAGATATCACATCTCATGCTATCAGAAGGGTCTCAGGATTGGAATGGGAAGGAGTTGGATATCACATCTCATGCTAAAGGGAGGGTCTCAGGTTTGGAAAGGGAAGGATTTGGATATCACATCTCATGTTATAGGAAGGATCTCAGGTTTGGTATTAGAAGCATTGAGATATCACATCTCATGCTATCGGAAGTATCTCAGGTTTGGTATTAGAGGCATTGAGATATCATATCTCATGCTATCATAAGAGTCTCAGGATTGGAATGGGAAGGAGTTGGATAGCACATCTCATGCTATAGGAAGTGTCTCAGGATTGGAATGGGAAGGAGTTGGATATCACATCTCATGTTATAGGAAGGATCTCAGGTTTGGTATTAGAAGCATTGAGATATCACTTCTCATGCTATAGGGAGGGTCTCAGGATTGGAATGGGAAGTATTTGGATATCACATCTCATGCTATAGGGAGGGTCTCAAGTTTGATATTAGAAGCATTGAGATATCACATCTCATGATATCGGAAGGGTCTCAGGATTGGAATGGGAAGGAGTTGGATATCACATCTCATGATAAAGGAAGGGTCTAAGGTTTGGTATTAGAAGCATTGAGATATCACTTCTCATGCTATAGGAAGGGTCTCAGGATTGGAATGGGAAGGACTTGGATATCACATCCCATGCTATAGGGAGGGTCTCAAGTTTGATATTAGAAGCATTGAGATATCACATCTCATGATATCGGAGGGGTCTCAGGATTGGAATGGGAAGGATTTGGATATCACATCTCATGTTATAGGACGGGTCTCAGGATTGGAATGGGAAGGAGTTTGATATCACATCTCATGCCATAGTATGGGTCTCAGGTTTGGTAGAAGCATTGGGATATCACATCTCATGCCATCGGAAGGGTATCAGTATTGGATTTGGAAGGAGTTGGATATCCCATCTCATGCTAAAGGAAGGGTCTCAGGTTGGAATGGGAAGGAGTTGGATATCACATCTCATGTTATAGGAAGGGTCTCAGGATTGGAATGGGAAGGAGTTGGATATCACATCTCAAGCTATAGGAAGGGTCTCAGGATTGGAATGGGAAGGAGTTTGATATCACATCTCATGCCATAGTATGGGTCTCAGGTTTGGTAGAAGCATTGGGATATCACATCTCATGCTATCAGAAGGGTATCAGTATTGGATTTGGAAGGAGTTGGATATCCCATCTCATGTTATAGGAAGGGTCTCAGGATTGGAATGGGAAGGACTTGGATATCATATCTCATGCTATAGGAAGGGTCTCATAATTGGAATGGGAAGGAGTTGGATATCACATCTCATGTTATAGGAAAGATCTCAGGTTTGGTATTAGAAGCATTGAGACATCACATCTCATGTTATAGGAAGGGTCTCAGGATTGGAATGGGAAGAAGTTGGATATCACATCTCATGCTATAGGAAGGGTCTCAGGTTTGGTATAAGCATTGAGATATCACATCTCATGCTATAGGAAGGGTCTCAGGATTGGAATGGGAAGAAGTTGGATATCACATCTCATGCTATAGGAAGCATCTCAGATTTGGTATTAGAAGCATTGAGATATCACATCTCATGCTATCGGAAGCGTATCAGTATTGGATTTGGAAGGAGTTGGATATCCCATCATGCTATAGGAAGGGTCTCAGGTTGGAATGGGAAGGAGTTGGATATCACATCTCATGTTATAGGAAGGGTCTCAGGATTGGAATGGGAAGGACTTGGATATCATATCTCATGCTATGGGAAGGCTCTCAGGTTTGGAAGGGGAAGGAGTTGGATATCACATCTCAAGCTATAGGAAGGGTCTCAGGTTTGGTATTAGAAGCATTGAGATATCACATCTCATGCTATAGGAAGGGTCTCAGGATTGGAATGGGAAGGAGTTGGATATCACATCTCAAGCTATAGGAAGAATCTCAGGTTTGGTATAAGCATTGAGATATCACACCTCATGCTATAGGAAGGGTCTCAGAATTGGAATGGGAAGGAGTTGGATATCACATCTCATGTTATAGGAAAGATCTCAGGTTTGGTATTAGAAGCATTGAGACATCAAATCTCATGTTATAGGAAGGGTCTCAGGATTGGAATGGGAAGAAGTTGGATATCACATCTCATGCTATAGGAAGGGTCTCAGGTTTGGTATAAGCATTGAGATATCACATCTCATGCTATAGGAAGGGTCTCAGGATTGGAATGGGAAGGAGTTGTATATGACATCTCATGCCATAGGAAGGGTCTCAGGTTTGGTATAAGCATTGAGATATCACATCACATGCTATAGGAAGGGTCTCGGGATTGGAATGGGAAGGACTTGGATATCACATCTCATGCTATAGGCAGGGTCTCAGGTTTGGAAAGGGAAGGAGTTGGATATCACATTTCATGTTAGAGGTAGGATCTCAGGTTTGGTATTAGAGGCATTGAGATATCACATCTCATGCTATCAGAAGGGTCTCAGGATTGGAATGGGAAGGAGTTGGATATCACATCTCATGCTAAAGGGAGGGTCTCAGGTTTGGAAAGGGAAGGATTTGGATATCACATCTCATGTTATAGGAAGGATCTCAGGTTTGGTATTAGAAGCATTGAGATATCACATCTCATGCTATCGGAAGTATCTCAGGTTTGGTATTAGAGGCATTGAGATATCACATCTCATGCTATCATAAGAGTCTCAGGATTGGAATGGGAATGAGTTGGATAGCACATCTCATGCTATAGGAAGTGTCTCAGGATTGGAATGGGAAGGAGTTGGATATCACATCTCATGTTATAGGAAGGATCTCAGGTTTGGTATTAGAAGCATTGAGATATCACTTCTCATGCTATAGGGAGGGTCTCAGGATTGGAATGGGAAGTATTTGGATATCACATCTCATGCTATAGGGAGGGTCTCAAGTTTGATATTAGAAGCATTGAGATATCACATCTCATGATATCGGAAGGGTCTCAGGATTGGAATGGGAAGGAGTTGGATATCACATCTCATGATAAAGGAAGGGTCTAAGGTTTGGTATTAGAAGCATTGAGATATCACTTCTCATGCTATAGGAAGGGTCTCAGGATTGGAATGGGAAGGACTTGGATATCACATCCCATGCTATAGGGAGGGTCTCAAGTTTGATATTAGAAGCATTGAGATATCACATCTCATGATATCGGAGGGGTCTCAGGATTGGAATGGGAAGGATTTGGATATCACATCTCATGTTATAGGACGGGTCTCAGGATTGGAATGGGAAGGAGTTTGATATCACATCTCATGCCATAGTATGGGTCTCAGGTTTGGTAGAAGCATTGGGATATCACATCTCATGCCATCGGAAGGGTATCAGTATTGGATTTGGAAGGAGTTGGATATCCCATCTCATGCTAAAGGAAGGGTCTCAGGTTGGAATGGGAAGGAGTTGGATATCACATCTCATGTTATAGGAAGGGTCTCAGGATTGGAATGGGAAGGAGTTGGATATCACATCTCAAGCTATAGGAAGGGTCTCAGGATTGGAATGGGAAGGAGTTTGATATCACATCTCATGCCATAGTATGGGTCTCAGGTTTGGTAGAAGCATTGGGATATCACATCTCATGCTATCAGAAGGGTATCAGTATTGGATTTGGAAGGAGTTGGATATCCCATCTCATGTTATAGGAAGGGTCTCAGGATTGGAATGGGAAGGACTTGGATATCATATCTCATGCTATAGGAAGGGTCTCATAATTGGAATGGGAAGGAGTTGGATATCACATCTCATGTTATAGGAAAGATCTCAGGTTTGGTATTAGAAGCATTGAGACATCACATCTTATGTTATAGGAAGGGTCTCAGGATTGGAATGGGAAGAAGTTGGATATCACATCTCATGCTATAGGAAGGGTCTCAGGTTTGGTATAAGCATTGAGATATCACATCTCATGCTATAGGAAGGGTCTCAGGATTGGAATGGGAAGAAGTTGGATATCACATCTCATGCTATAGGAAGCATCTCAGATTTGGTATTAGAAGCATTGAGATATCACATCTCATGCTATCGGAAGGGTCTCAGGATTGGAATGGGAAGGAGTTGTATATGACATCTCATGCCGTAGGAAGGGTCTCAGGTTTGGTATAAGCATTGAGATATCACATCTTTGCAATCGAAAGGGTCTCAGGATTGGAATGGGAAGGAGTTGGATATCCCATCTCATGTTATAGGAAGAGTCTCAGGTTTGGTATTAGAAGCATTGAGATATCACATCTCATGCTATAGGAAGTGTCTCGGGATTGGAATGGGAAGGACTTGGATATCACATATGCTATAGGGAGGGTCTCAAGTTTGATATTAGAAGCATTGAGATATCACATCTCATGCTATAGGAAGGGTCTCAGGATTGGAATGGGAAGGATTGGATATCACATCTCATGCTATAGGAAGGGTCTCAGGTTTGTTATAAGCAGTGAGATACATCTCATGCTATAGGAAGTGTCTCAGGATTGGAATGGGAAGGAGTTGGATATCACATCTCATGCTATAGGAAGGGTCTCAGGTTTGGTAGCATTGAGATATCACATCTCATGCTATAGGAAGGGTCTCAGGATTGGAATGGGAAGAAGTTGGATATCACATCTCATGCTATAGGAAGGATCTCAGATTTGGTATTAGAAGCATTGAGATATCAAGTCTCATGGTATAGGAAGGGTCTCAGAATTGGAATGGGAAGGAGTTGGATATCACATCTCAAGCTATAGGAAGGGTCTCAGGATTGGAATGGGAAGGAGTTTGATATCACATCTCATGCCATAGTATGGGTCTCAGGTTTGGTAGAAGCATTGGGATATCACATCTCATGCTATCGGAAGGGTATCAGTATTGGATTTGGAAGGAGTTGGATATCCCATCTCATGCTATAGGAAGGGTCTCAGGTTGGAATGGGAAGGAGTTGGATATCACATCTCATGTTATAGGAAGGGTCTCAGGATTGGAATGGGAAGGACTTGGATATCATATCTCATGCTATAGGAAGGGTCTCAGAATTGGAATGGGAAGGAGTTGGATATCATCTCATGTTATAGGAAAGATCTCAGGTTTGGTATTAGAAGCATTGAGACATCACATCTCATGTTATAGGAAGGGTCTCAGGATTGGAATGGGAAGAAGTTGGATATCACATCTCATGCTATAGGAAGGGTCTCAGGTTTGGTATAAGCATTGAGATATCACATCTCATGCTATAGGAAGGGTCTCAGGATTGGAATGGGAAAAAGTTGGATATCACATCTCATGCTATAGGAAGGATCTCAGGTTTGGTATTAGAAGCATTGATATATCACATCTCATGCTATAGGAAGGGTCTCAGGATTGGAATGGGTAGGAGTTGGATATTACATTCTTGCTATAGGAAGGGTCTCATGTTTGGAATGGGAAGGAGTTGGATATCACATATGCTATAGGAAGGATCTCAGGTTTGGTATTAGAAGCATTGAGATATCACATCTCATGCTATCGGAAGGGTCTCAGGATTGGAATGGGAAGGAGTTGTATATGACATCTCATGCCGTAGGAAGGGTCTCAGGTTTGGTATAAGCATTGAGATATCACATCTTTGCAATCGAAAGGGTCTCAGGATTGGAATGGGAAGGAGTTGGATATCCCATCTCATGTTATAGGAAGAGTCTCAGGTTTGGTATTAGAAGCATTGAGATATCACATCTCATGCTATAGGAAGTGTCTCGGGATTGGAATGGGAAGGACTTGGATATCACATATGCTATAGGGAGGGTCTCAAGTTTGATATTAGAAGCATTGAGATATCACATCTCATGCTATAGGAAGGGTCTCAGGATTGGAATGGGAAGGATTGGATATCACATCTCATGCTATAGGAAGGGTCTCAGGTTTGTTATTAGCAGTGAGATACATCTCATGCTATAGGAAGTGTCTCAGGATTGGAATGGGAAGGAGTTGGATATCACATCTCATGCTATAGGAAGGGTCTCAGGTTTGGTAGCATTGAGATATCACATCTCATGCTATAGGAAGGGTCTCAGGATTGGAATGGGAAGAAGTTGGATATCACATCTCATGCTATAGGAAGGATCTCAGATTTGGTATTAGAAGCATTGAGATATCAAGTCTCATGGTATAGGAAGGGTCTCAGAATTGGAATGGGAAGGAGTTAGATATCACATCTCAAGCTATAGGAAGGGTCTCAGGATTGGAATGGGAAGGAGTTTGATATCACATCTCATGCCATAGTATGGGTCTCAGGTTTGGTAGAAGCATTGGGATATCACATCTCATGCTATCGGAAGGGTATCAGTATTGGATTTGGAAGGAGTTGGATATCCCATCTCATGCTATAGGAAGGGCCTCAGGTTGGAATGGGAAGGAGTTGGATATCACATCTCATGTTATAGGAAGGGTCTCAGGATTGGAATGGGAAGGACTTGGATATCATATCTCATGCTATAGGAAGGGTCTCAGAATTGGAATGGGAAGGAGTTGGATATCATCTCATGTTATAGGAAAGATCTCAGGTTTGGTATTAGAAGCATTGAGACATCACATCTCATGTTATAGGAAGGGTCTCAGGATTGGAATGGGAAGAAGTTGGATATCACATCTCATGCTATAGGAAGGGTCTCAGGTTTGGTATAAGCATTGAGATATCACATCTCATGCTATAGGAAGGGTCTCAGGATTGGAATGGGAAAAAGTTGGATATCACATCTCATGCTATAGGAAGGATCTCAGGTTTGGTATTAGAAGCATTGATATATCACATCTCATGCTATAGGAAGGGTCTCAGGATTGGAATGGGTAGGAGTTGGATATTACATTCTTGCTATAGGAAGGGTCTCATGTTTGGAATGGGAAGGAGTTGGATATCACATATGCTATAGGAAGGATCTCAGGTTTGGTATTAGAAGCATTGAGATATCACATCTCATGCTATCGGAAGGGTCTCAGGATTGGAATGGGAATGATTTGGATATCACATCTCATGTTATAGGAAGGGTCTCAGGTTTGGTATAAGCATTGAGATATCACATCTTTGCTATCGGAAGTGGCTCAGGATTGGAATGGGAAGAAGTTGGATATCCCATCTCAAATTATAGGACGGGTCTCTGGTTTGGTATTAGAATCATTGAGATATCACATCGCATGCTGTAGGAAGGGTCTAAGGATTGGAATGGGATGGACTTGGACATCACATCTCATGCTATAGGTAGGCTCTCAGGTTTGGTATAAGCATTGAGATATCACATCTCATGGTATAGGAAGGGTCTCAGGATTGGAATGGGACGGATTTGGATATCAATTCTCATGCTATAGGAAGGGTCTCAGGTTTGGTATACGCATGGAGATATCACTTCTCATGCTATAGGAAGGGTCTCAGGATTGGAATGGGAAGGAGTTGGATATCACATCTCATGCTATAGGAAGGGTCTCTGATTTGGTATAAGCATTGAGATATCACATCTCATGCTATAGGAAGGGTCTCAGGATTGGAATGGGAAGGAGTTGTATATGACATCTCAGGCTATAGGAAGGGTCTCAGGTTTGGTATAAGCATTGAGATATCACATCTCTGCTATCGGAAGGGTCTCAGGATTGGAATGGGAAGGACTTGGATGTCACATCTCATGCTATAGGGAGGGTCTCAAGTTTGATATTAGAAGCATTGAGATAACAAATCTCATGATATCGGAAGGGTCTCAGGATTGGAATGGGAAGGAGTTGGATATCACATCTCATGATATAGGAAGAGTCTAAGGTTTGGAAGGGGAAGGATTTGGATATCACATCTCATGTTATAGGACGGGTCTCAGGTTTGGTATTAGAAGCATTGAGATATCAAGTCTCATGGTATAGGAAGGGTCTCAGAATTGGAATGGGAAGGAGTTGGATAACACATCTCAAGCTATAGGAAGGGTCTCAGGATTGGAATGGGAAGAAGTTTGATATCACATCTCATGCCATAGTATGGGTCTCAGGTTTGGTAGAAGCATTGGGATATCACATCTCATGCTATCGGAAGGGTATCAGTATTGGATTTGGAAGGAGTTGGATATCCCATCATGCTATAGGAAGGGTCTCAGGTTGGAATGGGAAGGACTTGGATATCATATCTCATGCTATGGGAAGGCTCCCAGGATTGGAATGGGAAGGAGTTGTATATGACATCTCATGCCATAGGAAGGGTCTCAGGTTTGGTATAAGCATTGAGATATCACATCACATGCTATAGGAAGGGTCTCGGGATTGGAATGGGAAGGACTTGGATATCACATCTCATGCTATAGGCAGGGTCTCAGGTTTGGAAAGGGAAGGAGTTGGATATCACATTTCATGTTAGAGGTAGGATCTCAGGTTTGGTATTAGAGACATTGAGATATCACATCTCATGCTATCAGAAGGGTCTCAGGATTGGAATGGGAAGGAGTTGGATATCACATCTCATGTTATAGGAAAGATCTCAGGTTTGGTATTAGAAGCATTGAGACATCACATCTCATGTTATAGGAAGGGTCTCAGGATTGGAATGGGAAGAAGTTGGATATCACATCTCATGCTATAGGAAGGGTCTCAGGTTTGGTATAAGCATTGAGATATCACATCTCATGCTATAGGAAGGGTCTCAGGATTGGAATGGGAAGAAGTTGGATATCACATCTCATGCTATAGGAAGCATCTCAGATTTGGTATTAGAAGCATTGAGATATCACATCTCATGCTATCGGAAGGGTCTCAGGATTGGAATGGGAAGGAGTTGTATATGACATCTCATGCCGTAGGAAGGGTCTCAGGTTTGGTATAAGCATTGAGATATCACATCTTTGCAATCGAAAGGGTCTCAGGATTGGAATCGGAAGGAGTTGGATATCCCATCTCATGTTATAGGAAGAGTCTCAGGTTTGGTATTAGAAGCATTGAGATATCACATCTCATGCTATAGGAAGTGTCTCAGGATTGGAATGGGAAGGACTTGGATATCACATATGCTATAGGGATGGTCTCAAGTTTGATATTAGAAGCATTGAGATATCACATCTCATGCTATAGGAAGGGTCTCAGGATTGGAATGGGAAGGATTGGATATCACATCTCATGCTATAGGAAGGGTCTCAGGTTTGTTATAAGCAGTGAGATACATCTCATGCTATAGGAAGTGTCTCAGGATTGGAATGGGAAGGAGTTGGATATCACATCTCATGCTATAGGAAGGGTCTCAGGTTTGGTATAAGCATTGAGATATCACATCTCATGCTATAGGAAGGGTCTCAGGATTGGAATGGGAAGGAGTTGTATATGACATCTCATGCCGTAGGAAGGGTCTTAGGTTTGGTATACGCATTGAGATATCACATCTTTGCAATCGACAGGGTCTCAGGATTGGAATGGGAAGGAGTTGGATATCCCATCTCATGTTATAGGAAGAGTCTCAGGTTTGGTATTAGAAGCATTGAGATATCACATCTCATGCTATAGGAAGTGTCTCAGGATTGGAATGGGAAGGAGTTGGATATCACATCTCATGCTATAGGAAGGGTCTCAGGTTTGGTAGCATTGAGATATCACATCTCATGCTATAGGAAGGGTCTCAGGATTGGAATGGGAAGAAGTTGGATATCATATCTCATGCTATAGGAAGGATCTCAGATTTGGTATTAGAAGCATTGAGATATCAAGTCTCATGGTATAGGAAGGGTCTCAGAATTGGAATGGGAAGGAGTTGGATATCACATCTCAAGCTATAGGAAGGGTCTCAGGATTGGAATGGGAAGGAGTTTGATATCACATCTCATGCCATAGTATGGGTCTCAGGTTTGGTAGAAGCATTGGGATATCACATCTCATGCTATCGGAAGGGTATCAGTATTGGATTTGGAAGGAGTTGGATATCCCATCTCATGCTATAGGAAGGGTCTCAGGTTGGAATGGGAAGGAGTTGGATATCACATCTCATGTTATAGGAAGGGTCTCAGGATTGGAATGGGAAGGACTTGGATATCATATCTCATGCTATAGGAAGGGTCTCAGAATTGGAATGGGAAGGAGTTGGATATCATCTCATGTTATAGGAAAGATCTCAGGTTTGGTATTAGAAGCATTGAGACATCACATCTCATGTTATAGGAAGGGTCTCAGGATTGGAATGGGAAGAAGTTGGATATCACATCTCATGCTATAGGAAGGGTCTCAGGTTTGGTATAAGCATTGAGATATCACATCTCATGCTATAGGAAGGGTCTCAGGAATGGAATGGGAAGAAGTTGGATATCACATCTCATGCTATAGGAAGGATCTCAGGTTTGGTATTAGAAGCATTGATATATCACATCTCATGCTATAGGAAGGGTCTCAGGATTGGAATGGGTAGGAGTTGGATATTACATTCTTGCTATAGGAAGGGTCTCATGTTTGGAATGGGAAGGAGTTGGATATCACATATGCTATAGGAAGGATCTCAGGTTTGGTATTAGAAGCATTGAGATATCACATCTCATGCTATCGGAAGGGTCTCAGGATTGGAATGGGAATGATTTGGATATCACATCTCATGTTATAGGAAGGGTCTCAGGTTTGGTATAAGCATTGAGATATCACATCTTTGCTATCGGAAGTGGCTCAGGATTGGAATGGGAAGAAGTTGGATATCCCATCTCATGTTATAGGACGGGTCTCTGGTTTGGTATTAGAATCATTGAGATATCACATCGCATGCTGTAGGAAGGGTCTAAGGATTGGAATGGGATGGACTTGGACATCACATCTCATGCTATAGGTAGGCTCTCAGGTTTGGTATAAGCATTGAGATATCACATCTCATGGTATAGGAAGGGTCTCAGGATTGGAATGGGACGGATTTGGATATCACATCTCATGCTATAGGAAGGGTCTCAGGTTTGGTATACGCATGGAGATATCACTTCTCATGCTATACGAAGGGTCTCAGGATTGGAATGGGAAGGAGTTGGATATCACATCTCATGCTATAGGAAGGGTCTCTGATTTGGTATAAGCATTGAGATATCACATCTCATGCTATAGGAAGGGTCTCAGGATTGGAATGGGAAGGAGTTGTATATGACATCTCAGGCTATAGGAAGGGTCTCAGGTTTGGTATAAGCATTGAGATATCACATCTCTGCTATCGGAAGGGTCTCAGGATTGGAATGGGAAGGACTTGGATGTCACATCTCATGCTATAGGGAGGGTCTCAAGTTTGATATTAGAAGCATTGAGATAACAAATCTCATGATATCGGAAGGGTCTCAGGATTGGAATGGGAAGGAGTTGGATATCACATCTCATGATATAGGAAGGGTCTAAGGTTTGGAAGGGGAAGGATTTGGATATCACATCTCATGTTATAGGACGGGTCTCAGGTTTGGTATTAGAAGCATTGAGATATCAAGTCTCATGGTATAGGAAGGGTCTCAGAATTGGAATGGGAAGGAGTTGGATAACACATCTCAAGCTATAGGAAGGGTCTCAGGATTGGAATGGGAAGAAGTTTGATATCACATCTCATGCCATAGTATGGGTCTCAGGTTTGGTAGAAGCATTGGGATATCACTTCTCATGCTATCGGAAGCGTATCAGTATTGGATTTGGAAGGAGTTGGATATCCCATCATGCTATAGGAAGGGTCTCAGGTTGGAATGGGAAGGAGTTGGATATCACATCTCATGTTATAGGAAGGGTCTCAGGATTGGAATGGGAAGGACTTGGATATCATATCTCATGCTATGGGAAGGCTCTCAGGTTTGGAAGGGGAAGGAGTTGGATATCACATCTCAAGCTATAGGAAGGGTCTCAGGTTTGGTATTAGAAGCATTGAGATATCACATCTCATGCTATAGGAAGGGTCTCAGGATTGGAATGGGAAGGAGTTGGATATCACATCTCAAGCTATAGGAAGAGTCTCAGGTTTGGTATAAGCATTGAGATATCACATCTCATGCTATAGGAAGGGTCTCAGAATTGGAATGGGAAGGAGTTGGATATCTCATCTCATGTTATAGGAAAGATCTCAGGTTTGGTATTAGAAGCATTGAGACATCAAATCTCATGTTATAGGAAGGGTCTCAGAATTGGAATGGGAAGGAGTTGGATAACACATCTCAAGCTATAGGAAGGGTCTCAGGATTGGAATGGGAAGAAGTTTGAAATCACATCTCATGCCATAGTATGGGTCTCAGGTTTGGTAGAAGCATTGGGATATCACTTCTCATGCTATCGGAAGCGTATCAGTATTGGATTTGGAAGGAGTTGGATATCCCATCATGCTATAGGAAGGGTCTCAGGTTTGTTATAAGCAGTGAGATACATCTCATGCTATAGGAAGGGTCTCAGGATTGGAATGGGAAGGAGTTGGATATCACATCTCATGCTATAGGAAGGGTCTCAGGTTTGGTATAAGCATTGAGATATCACATCTCATGCTATAGGAAGGGTCTCAGGATTGGAATGGGAAGGAGTTGTATATGACATCTCATGCCGTAGGAAGGGTCTTAGGTTTGGTATACGCATTGAGATATCACATCTTTGCAATCGACAGGGTCTCAGGATTGGAATGGGAAGGAGTTGGATATCCCATCTCATGTTATAGGAAGAGTCTCAGGTTTGGTATTAGAAGCATTGAGATATCACATCTCATGCTATAGGAAGTGTCTCAGGATTGGAATGGGAAGGAGTTGGATATCACATCTCATGCTATAGGAAGGGTCTCAGGTTTGGTAGCATTGAGATATCACATCTCATGCTATAGGAAGGGTCTCAGGATTGGAATGGGAAGAAGTTGGATATCACATCTCATGCTATAGGAAGGATCTCAGATTTGGTATTAGAAGCATTGAGATATCAAGTCTCATGGTATAGGAAGGGTCTCAGAATTGGAATGGGAAGGAGTTGGATATCACATCTCAAGCTATAGGAAGGGTCTCAGGATTGGAATGGGAAGGAGTTTGATATCACATCTCATGCCATAGTATGGGTCTCAGGTTTGGTAGAAGCATTGGGATATCACATCTCATGCTATCGGAAGGGTATCAGTATTGGATTTGGAAGGAGTTGGATATCCCATCTCATGCTATAGGAAGGGTCTCAGGTTGGAATGGGAAGGAGTTGGATATCACATCTCATGTTATAGGAAGGGTCTCAGGATTGGAATGGGAAGGACTTGGATATCATATCTCATGCTATAGGAAGGGTCTCAGAATTGGAATGGGAAGGAGTTGGATATCATCTCATGTTATAGGAAAGATCTCAGGTTTGGTATTAGAAGCATTGAGACATCACATCTCATGTTATAGGAAGGGTCTCAGGATTGGAATGGGAAGAAGTTGGATATCACATCTCATGCTATAGGAAGGGTCTCAGGTTTGGTATAAGCATTGAGATATCACATCTCATGCTATAGGAAGGGTCTCAGGAATGGAATGGGAAGAAGTTGGATATCACATCTCATGCTATAGGAAGGATCTCAGGTTTGGTATTAGAAGCATTGATATATCACATCTCATGCTATAGGAAGGGTCTCAGGATTGGAATGGGTAGGAGTTGGATATTACATTCTTGCTATAGGAAGGGTCTCATGTTTGGAATGGGAAGGAGTTGGATATCACATATGCTATAGGAAGGATCTCAGGTTTGGTATTAGAAGCATTGAGATATCACATCTCATGCTATCGGAAGGGTCTCAGGATTGGAAAGGGTCTCAGGATTGGAATGGGAATGATTTGGATATCACATCTCATGTTATAGGAAGGGTCTCAGGTTTGGTATAAGCATTGAGATATCACATCTTTGCTATCGGAAGTGGCTCAGGATTGGAATGGGAAGAAGTTGGATATCCCATCTCATGTTATAGGACGGGTCTCTGGTTTGGTATTAGAATCATTGAGATATCACATCGCATGCTGTAGGAAGGGTCTAAGGATTGGAATGGGATGGACTTGGACATCACATCTCATGCTATAGGTAGGCTCTCAGGTTTGGTATAAGCATTGAGATATCACATCTCATGGTATAGGAAGGGTCTCAGGATTGGAATGGGACGGATTTGGATATCACATCTCATGCTATAGGAAGGGTCTCAGGTTTGGTATACGCATGGAGATATCACTTCTCATGCTATAGGAAGGGTCTCAGGATTGGAATGGGAAGGAGTTGGATATCACATCTCATGCTATAGGAAGGGTCTCTGATTTGGTATAAGCATTGAGATATCACATCTCATGCTATAGGAAGGGTCTCAGGATTGGAATGGGAAGGAGTTGTATATGACATCTCAGGCTATAGGAAGGGTCTCAGGTTTGGTATAAGCATTGAGATATCACATCTCTGCTATCGGAAGGGTCTCAGGATTGGAATGGGAAGGACTTGGATGTCACATCTCATGCTATAGGGAGGGTCTCAAGTTTGATATTAGAAGCATTGAGATAACAAATCTCATGATATCGGAAGGGTCTCAGGATTGGAATGGGAAGGAGTTGGATATCACATCTCATGATATAGGAAGGGTCTAAGGTTTGGAAGGGGAAGGATTTGGATATCACATCTCATGTTATAGGACGGGTCTCAGGTTTGGTATTAGAAGCATTGAGATATCAAGTCTCATGGTATAGGAAGGGTCTCAGAATTGGAATGGGAAGGAGTTGGATAACACATCTCAAGCTATAGGAAGGGTCTCAGGATTGGAATGGGAAGAAGTTTGATATCACATCTCATGCCATAGTATGGGTCTCAGGTTTGGTAGAAGCATTGGGATATCACTTCTCATGCTATCGGAAGCGTATCAGTATTGGATTTGGAAGGAGTTGGATATCCCATCATGCTATAGGAAGGGTCTCAGGTTGGAATGGGAAGGAGTTGGATATCACATCTCATGTTATAGGAAGGGTCTCAGGATTGGAATGGGAAGGACTTGGATATCATATCTCATGCTATGGGAAGGCTCTCAGGTTTGGAAGGGGAAGGAGTTGGATATCACATCTCAAGCTATAGGAAGGGTCTCAGGTTTGGTATTAGAAGCATTGAGATATCACATCTCATGCTATAGGAAGGGTCTCAGGATTGGAATGGGAAGGAGTTGGATATCACATCTCAAGCTATAGGAAGAGTCTCAGGTTTGGTATAAGCATTGAGATATCACATCTCATGCTATAGGAAGGGTCTCAGAATTGGAATGGGAAGGAGTTGGATATCTCATCTCATGTTATAGGAAAGATCTCAGGTTTGGTATTAGAAGCATTGAGACATCAAATCTCATGTTATAGGAAGGGTCTCAGAATTGGAATGGGAAGGAGTTGGATAACACATCTCAAGCTATAGGAAGGGTCTCAGGATTGGAATGGGAAGAAGTTTGATATCACATCTCATGCCATAGTATGGGTCTCAGGTTTGGTAGAAGCATTGGGATATCACTTCTCATGCTATCGGAAGCGTATCAGTATTGGATTTGGAAGGAGTTGGATATCCCATCATGCTATAGGAAGGGTCTCAGGTTGGAATGGGAAGGAGTTGGATATCACATCTCATGTTATAGGAAGGGTCTCAGGATTGGAATGGGAAGGACTTGGATATCATATCTCATGCTATGGGAAGACTCTCAGGTTTGGAAGGGGAAGGAGTTGGATATCACATCTCAAGCTATAGGAAGGGTCTCAGGTTTGGTATTAGAAGCATTGAGATATCACATCTCATGCTATAGGAAGGGTCTCAGGATTGGAATGGGAAGAAGTTGGATATCACATCTCATGCTATAGGAAGGGTCTCAGGTTTGGTATAAGCATTGAGATATCACATCTCATGCTATAGGAAGGGTCTCAGGATTGGAATGGGAAGGAGTTGTATATGACATCTCATGCCATAGGAAGGGTCTCAGGTTTGGTATAAGCATTGAGATATCACATCACATGCTATAGGAAGGGTCTCGGGATTGGAATGGGAAGGACTTGGATATCACATCTCATGCTATAGGCAGGGTCTCAGGTTTGGAAAGGGAAGGAGTTGGATATCACATTTCATGTTAGAGGTAGGATCTCAGGTTTGGTATTAGAGGCATTGAGATATCACATCTCATGCTATCAGAAGGGTCTCAGGATTGGAATGGGAAGGAGTTGGATATCACATCTCATGCTAAAGGGAGGGTCTTAGGTTTGGAAAGGGAAGGATTTGGATATCACATCTCATGTTATAGGAAGGATCTCAGGTTTGGTATTAGAAGCATTGAGATATCACATCTCATGCTATCGGAAGTATCTCAGGTTTGGTATTAGAGGCATTGAGATATCACATCTCATGCTATCATAAGAGTCTCAGGATTGGAATGGGAAGGAGTTGGATAGCACATCTCATGCTATAGGAAGTGTCTCAGGATTGGAATGGGAAGGAGTTGGATATCACATCTCATGTTATAGGAAGGATCTCAGGTTTGGTATTAGAAGCATTGAGATATCACTTCTCATGCTATAGGGAGGGTCTCAGGATTGGAATGGGAAGGATTTGGATATCACATCTCATGCTATAGGGAGGGTCTCAAGTTTGATATTAGAAGCATTGAGATATCACATCTCATGATATCGGAAGGGTCTCAGGATTGGAATGGGAAGGAGTTGGATATCACATCTCATGATAAAGGAAGGGTCTAAGGTTTGGTATTAGAAGCATTGAGATATCACTTCTCATGCTATAGGAAGGGTCTCAGGATTGGAATGGGAAGGACTTGGATATCACATCCCATGCTATAGGGAGGGTCTCAAGTTTGATATTAGAAGCATTGAGATATCACATCTCATGATATCGGAAGGGTCTCAGGATTGGAATGGGAAGGATTTGGATATCACATCTCATGTTATAGGACGGGTCTCAGGATTGGAATGGGAAGGAGTTTGATATCACATCTCATGCCATAGTATGGGTCTCAGGTTTGGTAGAAGCATTGGGATATCACATCTCATGCCATCGGAAGGGTATCAGTATTGGATTTGGAAGGAGTTGGATATCCCATCTCATGCTAAAGGAAGGGTCTCAGGTTGGAATGGGAAGGAGTTGGATATCACATCTCATGTTATAGGAAGGGTCTCAGGATTGGAATGGGAAGGAGTTGGATATCACATCTCAAGCTATAGGAAGGGTCTCAGGATTGGAATGGGAAGGAGTTTGATATCACATCTCATGCCATAGTATGGGTCTCAGGTTTGGTTGAAGCATTGGGATATCACATCTCACGCTATCAGAAGGGTATCAGTATTGGATTTGGAAGGAGTTGGATATCCCATCTCATGTTATAGGAAGGGTCTCAGGATTGGAATGGGAAGGACTTGGATATCATATCTCATGCTATAGGAAGGGTCTCATAATTGGAATGGGAAGGAGTTGGATATCACATCTCATGTTATAGGAAAGATCTCAGGTTTGGTATTAGAAGCATTGAGACATCACATCTCATGTTATAGGAAGGGTCTCAGGATTGGAATGGGAAGAAGTTGGATATCACATCTCATGCTATAGGAAGGGTCTCAGGTTTGGTATAAGCATTGAGATATCACATCTCATGCTATAGGAAGGGTCTCAGGATTGGAATGGGAAGAAGTTGGATATCACATCTCATGCTATAGGAAGCATCTCAGATTTGGTATTAGAAGCATTGAGATATCACATCTCATGCTATCGGAAGGGTCTCAGGATTGGAATGGGAAGGAGTTGTATATGACATCTCATACCGTAGGAAGGGTCTCAGGTTTGGTATAAGCATTGAGATATCACATCTTTGCAATCGAAAGGGTCTCAGGATTGGAATGGGAAGGAGTTGGATATCCCATCTCATGTTATAGGAAGAGTCTCAGGTTTGGTATTAGAAGCATTGAGATATCACATCTCATGCTATAGGAAGTGTCTCAGGATTGGAATGGGAAGGACTTGGATATCACATATGCTATAGGGAGGGTCTCAAGTTTGATATTAGAAGCATTGAGATATCACATCTCATGCTATAGGAAGGGTCTCAGGATTGGAATGGGAAGGATTGGATATCACATCTCATGCTATAGGAAGGGTCTCAGGTTTGTTATAAGCAGTGAGATACATCTCATGCTATAGGAAGTGTCTCAGGATTGGAATGGGAAGGAGTTGGATATCACATCTCATGCTATAGGAAGGGTCTCAGGTTTGGTAGCATTGAGATATCACATCTCATGCTATAGGAAGGGTCTCAGGATTGGAATGGGAAGAAGTTGGATATCACATCTCATGCTATAGGAAGGATCTCCGATTTGGTATTAGAAGCATTGAGATATCAAGTCTCATGGTATAGGAAGGGTCTCAGAATTGGAATGGGAAGGAGTTGGATATCACATCTCAAGCTATATGAAGGGTCTCAGGATTGGAATGGGAAGGAGTTTGATATCACATCTCATGCCATAGTATGGGTCTCAGGTTTGGTAGAAGCATTGGGATATCACATCTCATGCTATCGGAAGGGTATCAGTATTGGATTTGGAAGGAGTTGGATATCCCATCTCATGCTATAGGAAGGGTCTCAGGTTGGAATGGGAAGGAGTTGGATATCACATCTCATGTTATAGGAAGGGTCTCAGGATTGGAATGGGAAGGACTTGGATATCATATCTCATGCTATAGGAAGGGTCTCAGAATTGGAATGGGAAGGAGTTGGATATCATCTCATGTTATAGGAAAGATCTCAGGTTTGGTATTAGAAGCATTGAGACATCACATCTCATGTTATAGGAAGGGTCTCAGGATTGGAATGGGAAGAAGTTGGATATCACATCTCATGCTATAGGAAGGGTCTCAGGTTTGGTATAAGCATTGAGATATCACATCTCATGCTATAGGAAGGGTCTCAGGATTGGAATGGGAAGAAGTTGGATATCACATCTCATGCTATAGGAAGCATCTCAGATTTGGTATTAGAAGCATTGAGATATCACATCTCATGCTATCGGAAGGGTCTCAGGATTGGAATGGGAAGGAGTTGTATATGACATCTCATGCCGTAGGAAGGGTCTCAGGTTTGGTATAAGCATTGAGATATCACATCTTTGCAATCGAAAGGGTCTCAGGATTGGAATGGGAAGGAGTTGGATATCCCATCTCATGTTATAGGAAGAGTCTCAGGTTTGGTATTAGAAGCATTGAGATATCACATCTCATGCTATAGGAAGTGTCTCAGGATTGGAATGGGAAGGACTTGGATATCACATATGCTATAGGGAGGGTCTCAGGTTTGATATTAGAAGCATTGAGATATCACATCTCATGCCATAGGAAGGGTCTCAGGATTGGAATGGGAAGGATTGGATATCACATCTCATGCTATAGGAAGGGTCTCAGGTTTGTTATAAGCAGTGAGATACATCTCATGCTATAGGAAGTGTCTCAGGATTGGAATGGGAAGGAGTTGGATATCACATCTCATGCTATAGGAAGGGTCTCAGGTTTGGTATAAGCATTGAGATATCACATCTCATGCTATAGGAAGGGTCTCAGGATTGGAATGGGAAGGAGTTGTATATGACATCTCATGCCGTAGGAAGGGTCTTAGGTTTGGTATACGCATTGAGATATCACATCTTTGCAATCGACAGGGTCTCAGGATTGGAATGGGAAGGAGTTGGATATCCCATCTCATGTTATAGGAAGAGTCTCAGGTTTGGTATTAGAAGCATTGAGATATCACATCTCATGCTATAGGAAGTGTCTCAGGATTGGAATGGGAAGGACTTGGATATCACATATGCTATAGGGAGGGTCTCAAGTTTGATATTAGAAGCACTGAGATATCACATCTCATGCTATAGGAAGGGTATCAGGATTGGAATGGGAAGGATTGGATATCACATCTCATGCTATAGGAAGGGTCTCAGGTTTGTTATAAGCAGTGAGATACATCTCATACTATAGGAAGTGTCTCAGGATTGGAATGGGAAGGAGTTGGATATCACATCTCATGTTATAGGAAGGATCTCAGGTTTGGTATTAGAAGCATTGAGATATCACTTCTCATGCTATAGGAAGGGTCTCAGGATTGGAATGGGAAGGACTTGGATATCACATCTCATGCTATAGGGAGGGTCCCAAGTTTGATATTAGAAGCATTGAGATATCACATCTCATGATATCGGAAGGGTCTCAGGATTGGAATGGGAAGGAGTTGGATATCACATCTCATGATAAAGGAAGGGTCTAAGGTTTGGTATTAGAAGCATTGAGATATCACTTCTCATGCTATAGGAAGGGTCTCAGGATTGGAATGGGAAGGACTTGGATATCACATCTCATGCCATAGGGAGGGTCTCAAGTTTGATATTAGAAGCATTGAGATATCACATCTCATGATATCGGAAGGGTCTCAGGATTGGAATGGGAAGGATTTGGATATCACATCTCATGTTATAGGACGGGTCTCAGGTTTGGTATTAGAAGCATTGAGATATCAAGTCTCATGGTATAGGAAGGGTCTCAGAATTGGAATGGGAAGGAGTTGGATATCACATCTCAAGCTATAGGAAGGGTCTCAGGATTGGAATGGGAAGGAGTTTGATATCACATGTCATGCCATAGTATGGGTCTCAGGTTTGGTAGAAGCATTGGGATATCACATCTCATGCTATCGGAAGGGTATCAGTATTGGATTTGGAAGAGTTGGATATCCCATCTCATGCTATAGGAAGGGTCTCAGGTTGGAATGGGAAGGAGTTGGATATCACATCTCATGTTATAGGAAGGGTCTCAGGATTGGAATGGGAAGGACTTGGATATCATATCTCATGCTATAGGAAGGGTCTCAGAATTGGAATGGGAAGGAGTTGGATATCACATCTCATGTTATAGGAAAGATCTCAGGTTTGGTATTAGAAGCATTGAGACATCACATCTCATGTTATAGGAAGGGTCTCAGGATTGGAATGGGAAGAAGTTGGATATCACATCTCATGCTATAGGAAGGGTCTCAGGTTTGGTATAAGCATTGAGATATCACATCTCATGCTATAGGAAGGGTCTCAGGATTGGAATGGGAAGAAGTTGGATATCACATCTCATGCTATAGGAAGGATCTCAGATTTGGTATTAGAAGCATTGAGATATCAAGTCTCATGGTATAGGAAGGGTCTCAGAATTGGAATGGGAAGGAGTTGAATATCACATCTCAAGCTATAGGAAGGGTCTCAGGATTGGAATGGGAAGGAGTTTGATATCACATCTCATGCCATAGTATGGGTCTCAGGTTTGGTAGAAGCATTGGGATATCACATCTCATGCTATCGGAAGGGTATCAGTATTGGATTTGGAAGGAGTTGGATATCCCATCTCATGCTATAGGAAGGGTCTCAGGTTGGAATGGGAAGGAGTTGGATATCACATCTCATGTTATAGGAAGGGTCTCAGGATTGGAATGGGAAGGACTTGGATATCATATCTCATGCTATAGGAAGGGTCTCAGAATTGGAATGGGAAGGAGTTGGATATCATCTCATGTTATAGGAAAGATCTCAGGTTTGGTATTAGAAGCATTGAGACATCACATCTCATGTTATAGGAAGGGTCTCAGGATTGGAATGGGAAGGATTTGGATATCACATCTCATGTTATAGGACGGGTCTCAGGTTTGGTATTAGAAGCATTGAGATATCAAGTCTCATGGTATAGGAAGGGTCTCAGAATTGGAATGGGAAGGAGTTGGATATCACATCTCAAGCTATAGGAAGGGTCTCAGGATTGGAATGGGAAGGAGTTTGATATCACATGTCATGCCATAGTATGGGTCTCAGGTTTGGTAGAAGCATTGGGATATCACATCTCATGCTATCGGAAGGGTATCAGTATTGGATTTGGAAGAGTTGGATATCCCATCTCATGCTATAGGAAGGGTCTCAGGTTGGAATGGGAAGGAGTTGGATATCACATCTCATGTTATAGGAAGGGTCTCAGGATTGGAATGGGAAGGGCTTGGATATCATATCTCATGCTATAGGAAGGGTCTCAGAATTGGAATGGGAAGGAGTTGGATATCACATCTCATGTTATAGGAAAGATCTCAGGTTTGGTATTAGAAGCATTGAGACATCACATCTCATGTTATAGGAAGGGTCTCAGGATTGGAATGGGAAGAAGTTGGATATCACATCTCATGCTATAGGAAGGGTCTCAGGTTTGGTATAAGCATTGAGATATCACATCTCATGCTATAGGAAGGGTCTCAGGATTGGAATGGGAAGAAGTTGGATATCACATCTCATGCTATAGGAAGGATCTCAGATTTGGTATTAGAAGCATTGAGATATCAAGTCTCATGGTATAGGAAGGGTCTCAGAATTGGAATGGGAAGGAGTTGAATATCACATCTCAAGCTATAGGAAGGGTCTCAGGATTGGAATGGGAAGGAGTTTGATATCACATCTCATGCCATAGTATGGGTCTCAGGTTTGGTAGAAGCATTGGGATATCACATCTCATGCTATCGGAAGGGTATCAGTATTGGATTTGGAAGGAGTTGGATATCCCATCTCATGCTATAGGAAGGGTCTCAGGTTGGAATGGGAAGGAGTTGGATATCACATCTCATGTTATAGGAAGGGTCTCAGGATTGGAATGGGAAGGACTTGGATATCATATCTCATGCTATAGGAAGGGTCTCAGAATTGGAATGGGAAGGAGTTGGATATCATCTCATGTTATAGGAAAGATCTCAGGTTTGGTATTAGAAGCATTGAGACATCACATCTCATGTTATAGGAAGGGTCTCAGGATTGGAATGGGAAGAAGTTGGATATCACATCTCATGCTATAGAAAGGGTCTCAGGTTTGGTATAAGCATTGAGATATCACATCTCATGCTATAGGAAGGGTCTCAGGATTGGAATGGGAAGAAGTTGGATATCACATCTCATGCTATAGGAAGGATCTCAGATTTGGTATTAGAAGCATTGAGATATCACATCTCATGCTATCGGAAGGGTCTCAGGATTGGAATGGGAAGGATTTGGATATCACATCTCATGTCATAGGAAGGATCTCAGGTTTGGTATTAGAAGCATTGATATATCACATCTCATGCTATAGGAATGGTCTCAGGATTGGAATGGGTAGGAGTTGGATATTACATTCTTGCTATAGGAAGGGTCTCATGTTTGGAATGGGAAGGAGTTGGATATCACATATGCTATAGGAAGGATCTCAGGTTTGGTATTAGAAGCATTGAGATATCACATCTCATGCTATCGGAAGGGTCTCAGGATTGGAATGGGAATGATTTGGATATCACATCTCATGTTATAGGAAGGGTCTCAGGTTTGGTATAAGCATTGGGATATCACATCTTTGCTATCGGAAGTGGCTCAGGATTGGAATGGGAAGAAGTTGGATATCCCATCTCATGTTATAGGACGGGTCTCTGGTTTGGTATTAGAATCATTGAGATATCACATCGCATGCTGTAGGAAGGGTCTAAGGATTGGAATGGGATGGACTTGGACATCACATCTCATGCTATAGGTAGGCTCTCAGGTTTGGTATAAGCATTGAGATATCACATCTCATGTTATAGGAAGGGTCTCAGGATTGGAATGGGAAGAAGTTGGATATCACATCTCATGCTATAGGAAGGGTCTCAGGTTTGGTATAAGCATTGAGATATCACATCTCATGCTATAGGAAGGGTCTCAGGATTGGAATGGGAAGAAGTTGGATATCACATCTCATGCTATAGGAAGGATCTCAGATTTGGTATTAGAAGCATTGAGATATCAAGTCTCATGGTATAGGAAGGGTCTCAGAATTGGAATGGGAAGGAGTTGAATATCACATCTCAAGCTATAGGAAGGGTCTCAGGATTGGAATGGGAAGGAGTTTGATATCACATCTCATGCCATAGTTTGGGTCTCAGGTTTGGTAGAAGCATTGGGATATCACATCTCATGCTATCGGAAGGGTATCAGTATTGGATTTGGAAGGAGTTGGATATCCCATCTCATGCTATAGGAAGGGTCTCAGGTTGGAATGGGAAGGAGTTGGATATCACATCTCATGTTATAGGAAGGGTCTCAGGATTGGAATGGGAAGGACTTGGATATCATATCTCATGCTATAGGAAGGGTCTCAGAATTGGAATGGGAAGGAGTTGGATATCATCTCATGTTATAGGAAAGATCTCAGGTTTGGTATTAGAAGCATTGAGACATCACATCTCATGTTATAGGAAGGGTCTCAGGATTGGAATGGGAAGGATTTGGATATCACATCTCATGTTATAGGACGGGTCTCAGGTTTGGTATTAGAAGCATTGAGATATCAAGTCTCATGGTATAGGAAGGGTCTCAGAATTGGAATGGGAAGGAGTTGGATATCACATCTCAAGCTATAGGAAGGGTCTCAGGATTGGAATGGGAAGGAGTTTGATATCACATGTCATGCCATAGTATGGGTCTCAGGTTTGGTAGAAGCATTGGGATATCACATCTCATGCTATCGGAAGGGTATCAGTATTGGATTTGGAAGAGTTGGATATCCCATCTCATGCTATAGGAAGGGTCTCAGGTTGGAATGGGAAGGAGTTGGATATCACATCTCATGTTATAGGAAGGGTCTCAGGATTGGAATGGGAAGGACTTGGATATCATATCTCATGCTATAGGAAGGGTCTCAGAATTGGAATGGGAAGGAGTTGGATATCACATCTCATGTTATAGGAAAGATCTCAGGTTTGGTATTAGAAGCATTGAGACATCACATCTCATGTTATAGGAAGGGTCTCAGGATTGGAATGGGAAGAAGTTGGATATCACATCTCATGCTATAGGAAGGGTCTCAGGTTTGGTATAAGCATTGAGATATCACATCTCATGCTATAGGAAGGGTCTCAGGATTGGAATGGGAAGAAGTTGGATATCACATCTCATGCTATAGGAAGGATCTCAGATTTGGTATTAGAAGCATTGAGATATCAAGTCTCATGCTATAGGAAGGGTCTCAGGATTGGAATGGGAAGAAGTTGGATATCACATCTCATGCTATAGGAAGGATCTCAGATTTGGTATTAGAAGCATTGAGATATCACATCTCATGCTATCGGAAGGGTCTCAGGATTGGAATGGGAAGGATTTGGATATCACATCTCATGTCATAGGAAGGATCTCAGGTTTGGTATTAGAAGCATTGATATATCACATCTCATGCTATAGGAATGGTCTCAGGATTGGAATGGGTAGGAGTTGGATATTACATTCTTGCTATAGGAAGGGTCTCATGTTTGGAATGGGAAGGAGTTGGATATCACATATGCTATAGGAAGGATCTCAGGTTTGGTATTAGAAGCATTGAGATATCACATCTCATGCTATCGGAAGGGTCTCAGGATTGGAATGGGAATGATTTGGATATCACATCTCATGTTATAGGAAGGGTCTCAGGTTTGGTATAAGCATTGAGATATCACATCTTTGCTATCGGAAGTGGCTCAGGATTGGAATGGGAAGAAGTTGGATATCCCATCTCATGTTATAGGACGGGTCTCTGGTTTGGTATTAGAATCATTGAGATATCACATCGCATGCTGTAGGAAGGGTCTAAGGATTGGAATGGGATGGACTTGGACATCACATCTCATGCTATAGGTAGGCTCTCAGGTTTGGTATAAGCATTGAGATATCACATCTCATGCTATAGGAAGGGTCTCAGGATTGGAATGGGACGGATTTGGATATCACATCTCATGCTAAAGGAAGGGTCTCAGGTTTGGTATACGCATGGAGATATCACTTCTCATGCTATAGGAAGGGTCTCAGGATTGGAATGGGAAGGCATTGGATATCACATCTCATGCTATAGGAAGGGTCTCAGATTTGGTATAAGCATTGAGATATCACATCTCATGCTATAGGAAGGGTCTCAGGATTGGAATGGGAAGGAGTTGTATATGACATCTCAGGCTATAGGAAGGGTCTCAGGTTTGGTATAAGCATTGAGATATCACATCTCTGCTATCGGAAGGGTCTCAGGATTGGAATGGGAAGGACTTGGATGTCACATCTCATGCTATAGGGAGGGTCTCAAGTTTGATATTAGAAGCATTGAGGTAACAAATCTCATGATATCGGAAGGGTCTCAGGATTGGAATGGGAAGGAGTTGGATATCACATCTCATGATATAGGAAGGGTCTAAGGTTTGGAAGGGGAAGGATTTGGATATCACATCTCATGTTATAGGACGGGTCTCAGGTTTGGTATTAGAAGCATTGAGATATCAAGTCTCATGGTATAGGAAGGGTCTCAGAATTGGAATGGGAAGGAGTTGGATAACACATCTCAAGCTATAGGAAGGGTCTCAGGATTGGAATGGGAAGAAGTTTGATATCACATCTCATGCCATAGTATGGGTCTCAGGTTTGGTAGAAGCATTGGGATATCACATCTCATGCTATCGGAAGGGTATCAGTATTGGATTTGGAAGGAGTTGGATATCCCATCATGCTATAGGAAGGGTCTCAGGTTGGAATGGGAAGGAGTTGGATATCACATCTCATGTTATAGGAAGGGTCTCAGGATTGGAATGGGAAGGACTTGGATATCATATCTCATGCTATGGGAAGGCTCTCAGGTTTGGAAGGGGAAGGAGTTGGATATCACATCTCAAGCTATAGGAAGGGTCTCAGGTTTGGTATTAGAAGCATTGAGATATCACATCTCATGCTATAGGAAGGGTCTCAGGATTGGAATGGGAAGGAGTTGGATATCACATCTCAAGCTATAGGAAGAGTCTCAGGTTTGGTATAAGCATTGAGATATCACATCTCATGCTATAGGAAGGGTCTCAGAATTGGAATGGGAAGGAGTTGGATATCACATCTCATGTTATAGGAAAGATCTCAGGTTTGGTATTAGAAGCATTGAGACATCAAATCTCATGTTATAGGAAGGGTCTCAGGATTGGAATGGGAAGAAGTTGGATATCACATCTCATGCTATAGGAAGGGTCTCAGGTTTGGTATAAGCATTGAGATATCACATCTCATGCTATAGGAAGGGTCTCAGGATTGGAATGGGAAGGAGTTGTATATGACATCTCATGCCATAGGAAGGGTCTCAGGTTTGGTATAAGCATTGAGATATCACATCACATGCTATAGGAAGGGTCTTGGGATTGGAATGGGAAGGACTTGGATATCACATCTCATGCTATAGGCAGGGTCTCAGGTTTGGAAAGGGAAGGAGTTGGATATCACATTTCATGTTAGAGGTAGGATCTCAGGTTTGGTATTAGAGGCATTGAGATATCACATCTCATGCTATCAGAAGGGTCTCAGGATTGGAATGGGAAGGAGTTGGATATCACATCTCATGCTAAAGGGAGGGTCTCAGGTTTGGAAAGGGAAGGATTTGGATATCACATCTCATGTTATAGGAAGGATCTCAGGTTTGGTATTAGAAGCATTGAGATATCACATCTCATGCTATCGGAAGTATCTCAGGTTTGGTATTAGAGGCATTGAGATATCACATCTCATGCTATCATAAGAGTCTCAGGATTGGAATGGGAAGGAGTTGGATAGCACATCTCATGCTATAGGAAGTGTCTCAGGATTGGAATGGGAAGGAGTTGGATATCACATCTCATGTTATAGGAAGGATCTCAGATTTGGTATTAGAAGCATTGAGATATCACTTCTCATGCTATAGGGAGGGTCTCAGGATTGGAATGGGAAGGATTTGGATATCACATCTCATGCTATAGGGAGGGTCTCAAGTTTGATATTAGAAGCATTGAGATATCACATCTCATGATATCGGAAGGGTCTCAGGATTGGAATGGGAAGGAGTTGGATATCACATCTCATGATGAAGGAAGGGTCTAAGGTTTGGTATTAGAAGCATTGAGTTATCACTTCTAATGCTATAGGAAGGGTCTCAGGATTGGAATGGGAAGGACTTGGATATCACATCACATGCTATAGGAAGGGTCTCAAGTTTGATATTAGAAGCATTGAGATATCACATCTCATGATATCGGAAGGGTCTCAGGATTGGAATGGGAAGGATTTGGATATCACATCTCATGTTATAGGACGGGTCTCAGGTTTGGTATTAGAAGCATTGAGATATCAAGTCTCATGGTATAGGAAGGGTCTCAGAATTGGAATGGGAAGGAGTTGGATATCACATCTCAAGCTATAGGAAGGGTCTCAGGATTGGAATGGGAAGGAGTTTGATATCACATCTCATGCCATAGTATGGGTCTCAGGTTTGGTAGAAGCATTGGGATATCACATCTCATGCTATCGGAAGGGTATCAGTATTGGATTTGGAAGGAGTTGGATATCCCATCTCATGCTAAAGGAAGGGTCTCAGGTTTGGTATAAGCATTGAGATATCACATCACATGCTATAGGAAGGGTCTCGGGATTGGAATGGGAAGGAATTGGATATCACATCTCATGCTATAGGCAGGGTCTCAGGTTTGGAAAGGGAAGGAGTTGGATATCACATTTCATGTTAGAGGTAGGATCTCAGGTTTGGTATTAGAGGCATTGAGATATCACATCTCATGCTATCAGAAGGGTCTCAGGATTGGAATGGGAAGGAGTTGGATATCACATCTCATGCTAAAGGGAGGGTCTCAGGTTTGGAAAGGGAAGCATTTGGATATCACATCTCATGTTATAGGAAGGATCTCAGGTTTGGTATTAGAAGCATTGAGATATCACATCTCATGCTATCGGAAGTATCTCAGGTTTGGTATTAGAGGCATTGAGATATCACATCTCATGCTATCATAAGAGTCTCAGGATTGGAATGGGAAGGAGTTGGATAGCACATCTCATGCTATAGGAAGTGTCTCAGGATTGGAATGGGAAGGAGTTGGATATCACATCTCATGTTATAGGAAGGATCTCAGGTTTGGTATTAGAAGCATTGAGATATCACTTCTCATGCTATAGGGAGGGTCTCAGAATTGGAATGGGAAGGATTTGGATATCACATCTCATGCTATAGGGAGGGTCTCAAGTTTGATATTAGAAGCATTGAGATATCACATCTCATGATATCGGAAGGGTCTCAGGATTGGAATGGGAAGGAGTTGGATATCACATCTCATGATAAAGGAAGGGTCTAAGGTTTGGTATTAGAAGCATTGAGATATCACTTCTCATGCTATAGGAAGGGTCTCAGGTTTGGAAAGGGAAGGATCTGGATTTCACATCTCATGTTATAGGATGGTTCTCATGTTTGGTTTTCTAAGCATTGAGATATCACATCTCATGCTATAGGAAGGGTCTCAGGTTTGGAATGGGAAGGAGTTGGATATCACTTCTCATGCTAAAGGAAAGGTCTCAGGTTTGGAAGGGGAAGGATTTGGATCTCACATCTCATGTTTTAGGACGGGTCTCAGGATTGGAATGGGAAGGAGTTGGATATCACATCTCATGCTAAAGGAAGGGTCTCAGGTTTGATAGAAGCAAAGGTTTGGAATGGGAAGGAGTTGGATATCACGTCTCATGTTATAGGAAGGGTCTCAGGATTGGAATGGGAAGGAGTTGGATATCACATCTCATGCTAAAGGAAGGGTCTCAGGTTTGATAGAAGCAATGGTTTGGAATAGGAAGGAGTTTGATATCACACCTCATGTTATAGGAAGAATCTCAGGTTTGGTATTAGAAGCATTGAGATATCACATCTCATGCTATATGAAGGGTCTCAGGATTGGAATGGGAAGGAGTTGGATATCACATCTCATGCTATAGGAAGGGTCTCAGTTTTGGTATAAGCATTGAGATATCCCATCTCATGCTATAGGAAGGGTCTCAGGATTGGAATCGGAAGGAGTTGTATATGACATCTCATGCCATAGGAAGGGTCACAGGTTTGGTATAAGCATTGAGATATCACATCTCTGCTATAGGAAGGGTCTAAGGTTTGGAAGGGGAAGGATTTGGATATCACATCTCATGTTATAGGACCGGTCTCAGGTTTGGTATTAGAAGCATTGAAATATCAAGTCTCATGGTATAGGACGGGTCTCAGAATTGGAATGGGAAGGAGTTGGATATCACATCTTAAGCTATAGGAAGGGTCTCAGGATTGGAATGGGAAGGAGTTTGATATCACATCTCATGCCATGGTATGGGTCTCAGGTTTTGTAGAGGCATTGGGATATCACATCTCATGCTATCGGAAGGGCATCAGGATTGGATTTGGAAGGAGTTGGATATCCCATCTCATGCTATAGGAAGGGTCTAAGGTTGTAATGGGAAGGAGTTGGATATCACATCTCATGTTATAGGAAGGGTCTCAGGATTGGAATGGGAAGGACTTGGATATAACATCTCATTCTATAGGAAGGCTCTCAGGGTTGGAAGGGGAAGGAGTTGGATATCACATTTCATGTTAGAGGTAGGATCTCAGGTTTAGTATTAGAGGCATTGAGATATCACATTTCATGCTATCAGAAGGGTCTCAGGATTGGAATGGGAAGGAGTTGGATATCACATCTCATGCTAAAGGGAGGGTCTAAGGTTTGGAAGGGGAAGGATTTGGATATCACATCTCATGTTATAGGAAGGATCTCAGGTTTGGTATTAGAAGCATTGAGATATCACATCTCATGCTATCGGAAGGGTCTGAGGTTTGGTATAAGCATTGAGATATCACATCTCTGCTATCGGAAGGGTCTCAGGATTGGAATGGGAAGGACTTGGATATTACAATTCATGTTATAGGAAAGGTCTCAGGTTTGGTATTAGAAGCATTGAGATATCACATCTCATGCTATAGGAAGGGTTTCAGGATTGGAATGGGAAGGACTTGGATATCACATCTCATGTTATAGGAAGGGTCTTAGGTTTGGTATTAGAAGCATTGAGATATCACATCTCATCCTATAGGAAGGGTCTCAGGAATGGCATGGGAAGGACTTGGATATCACATCTCATGATAAAGGAAGGGTCTAAGGTTTGGAAGGGGAAGGATTTGGATATCACATCTCATGTTATTGGACCGGTCTCAGGTTTGGTATTAGAAGCATTGAGATATCAAGTCTCATGGTATAGGACGGGAGTTTGATATCACATCTCATGCCATGGTATGGGTCTCAGGTTTTGTAGAAGCATTGGGATATCACATCTCATGGAAGGGTATCAGGATTGGATTTGGAAGGAGTTGGATATCCCATCTCATGCTATAGGAAGGGTCTCAGGTTGGAATGGGAAGGAGTTTGATATCACATCTCATGTTATAGAAAGGATCTCAGGAATGGAATGGGAAGGACTTGGATATCACATCTCATGCTTTAGGAAGGCTCTCAGGTTTGGTATTAGAAGCATTGAGATATCACATCTCATGCTATAGGAAGGGTCTCAGGATTGGAATGGGAAGGAGTTGGATATCGCATCTCATGTTATAGGAAGGATCTCAGGTTTGGTATTAGAAGCATTAAGATATAACATCTCATGTTATAGGAAGGGTCTCAGGTTTGGAATGGGAAGGAGTTGGATATCACTTCTCATGCTAAAGGAAAGGTCTCAGATTTGGAAGGGGAAGGATTTGGATCTCACATCTCATGTTTTAGGACGGGTCTCAGGATTGGAATGGGAAGGAGTTGGATATCACATCTCATGCTAAAGGAAGGGTCTCAGGTTTGATAGAAGCAAAGGTTTGGAATGGGAAGGAGTTGGATATCACGTCTCATGTTATAGGAAGGGTCTCAGGATTGGAATGGGAAGGAGTTGGATATCACATCTCATGCTAAAGGAAGGGTCTCAGGTTTGATAGAAGCAATGGTTTGGAATAGGAAGGAGTTTGATATCACACCTCATGTTATAGGAAGGATCTCAGGTTTGGTATTAGAAGCATTGAGATATCACATCTCATGCTATATGAAGGGTCTCAGGATTGGAATGGGAAGGAGTTGGATATCACATCTCATGCTATAGGAAGGGTCTCAGGTTTGGTATAAGCATTGAGATATCCCATCTCATGCTATAGGAAGGGTCTCAGGATTGGAATCGGAAGGAGTTGTATATGACATCTCATGCCATAGGAAGGGTCACAGGTTTGGTATAAGCATTGAGATATCACATCTCTGCTATAGGAAGGGTCTAAGGTTTGGAAGGGGAAGGATTTGGATATCACATCTCATGTTATAGGACCGGTCTCAGGTTTGGTATTAGAAGCATTGAAATATCAAGTCTCATGGTATAGGACGGGTCTCAGAATTGGAATGGGAAGGAGTTGGATATCACATCTCAAGCTATAGGAAGGGTCTCAGGATTGGAATGGGAACGAGTTTGATATCACATCTCATGCCATGGTATGGGTCTCAGGTTTTGTAGAGGCATTGGGATATCACATCTCATGCTATCGGAAGGGTATCAGGATTGGATTTGGAAGGAGTTGGATATCCCATCTCATGCTATAGGAAGGGTCTAAGGTTGTAATGGGAAGGAGTTGGATATCACATCTCATGTTATAGGAAGGGTCTCAGGTTTGATAGAAGCAAAGGTTTGGAATGGGAAGGAGTTGGATATCACGTCTCATGTTATAGGAAGGGTCTCAGGATTGGAATGGGAAGGAGTTGGATATCACATCTCATGCTAAAGGAAGGGTCTCAGGTTTGATAGAAGCAATGGTTTGGAATAGGAAGGAGTTTGATATCACACCTCATGTTATAGGAAGGATCTCAGGTTTGGTATTAGAAGCATTGAGATATCACATCTCATGCTATATGAAGGGTCTCAGGATTGGAATGGGAAGGAGTTGGATATCACATCTCATGCTATAGGAAGGGTCTCAGGTTTGGTATAAGCATTGAGATATCCCATCTCATGCTATAGGAAGGGTCTCAGGATTGGAATCGGAAGGAGTTGTATATGACATCTCATGCCATAGGAAGGGTCACAGGTTTGGTATAAGCATTGAGATATCACATCTCTGCTATAGGAAGGGTCTAAGGTTTGGAAGGGGAAGGATTTGGATATCACATCTCATGTTATAGGACCGGTCTCAGGTTTGGTATTAGAAGCATTGAAATATCAAGTCTCATGGTATAGGACGGGTCTCAGAATTGGAATGGGAAGGAGTTGGATATCACATCTCAAGCTATAGGAAGGGTCTCAGGATTGGAATGGGAACGAGTTTGATATCACATCTCATGCCATGGTATGGGTCTCAGGTTTTGTAGAGGCATTGGGATATCACATCTCATGCTATCGGAAGGGTATCAGGATTGGATTTGGAAGGAGTTGGATATCCCATCTCATGCTATAGGAAGGGTCTAAGGTTGTAATGGGAAGGAGTTGGATATCACATCTCATGTTATAGGAAGGGTCTCAGGATTGGAATGGGAAGGACTTGGATATAACATCTCATTCTATAGGAAGGCTCTCAGGGTTGGAAGGGGAAGGAGTTGGATATCACATTTCATGTTAGAGGTAGGATCTCAGGTTTGGTATTAGAGGCATTGAGATATCACATTTCATGCTATCAGAAGGGTCTCAGGATTGGAATGGGAAGGAGTTGGATATCACATCTCATGCTAAAGGGAGGGTCTAAGGTTTGGAAGGGGAAGGATTTGGATATCACATCTCATGTTATAGGAAGGATCTCAGGTTTGGTATTAGAAGCATTGAGATATCACATCTCATGCTATCGCAAGGGTCTCAGGTTTGGTATAAGCATTGAGATATCACATCTCTGCTATCGGAAGGGTCTCAGGATTGGAATGGGAAGGACTTGGATATTACAATTCATGTTATAGGAAAGGTCTCAGGTTTGGTATTAGAAGCATTGAGATATCACATCTCATGCTATAGGAAGGGTTTCAGGATTGGAATGGGAAGGACTTGGATATCACATCTCATGTTATAGGAAGGGTCTCAGGTTTGGTATTAGAAGCATTGAGATATCACATCTCATGCTATAGGAAGGGTCTCAGGAATGGCATGGGAAGGACTTGGATATCACATCTCATGATAAAGGAAGGGTCTAAGGTTTGGAAGGGGAAGGATTTGGATATCACATCTCATGTTATTGGACCGGTCTCAGGTTTGGTATTAGAAGCATTGAGATATCAAGTCTCATGGTATAGGACGGGAGTTTGATATCACATCTCATGCCATGGTATGGGTCTCAGGTTTTGTAGAAGCATTGGGATATCACATCTCATGGAAGGGTATCAGGATTGGATTTGGAAGGAGTTGGATATCCCATCTTATGCTATAGGAAGGGTCTCAGGTTGGAATGGGAAGGAGTTGGATATCACATCTCATGTTATAGGAAGGATCTCAGGATTGGAATGGAAAGGACTTGGATATCACATCTCATGCTTTAGGAAGGCTCTCAGGTTTGGTATTAGAAGCATTGAGATATCACATCTCATGCTATAGGAAGGGTCTCAGGATTGGAATGGGAAGGAGTTGGATATCACATCTGATGCTAAAGGAAGGGTCTCAGTTTTGGTAGAAGCATTGAGATATCACATCTCATGCTATAGGAAGGGTCTCAGGATTGGAATGGGAAGTAGTTGGATATCACATCTCATGCTAAAGGGAGGGTCTCAGGTTTGGAAGGGGAAGGATTTGGATATCACATCTCATGTTATAGGAAGGATCTCAGGTTTGGTATTAGAAGCATTGAGATATCACATCTCATGCTATAGGAAGGGTCTCATGATTGGAATGGGAAGGAGTTGGATATCGCATCTCATGTTATAGGAAGGATCTCAGGTTTGGTATTAGAAGCATTGAGATATCACATCACATGCTATAGGAAGGGTCTCAGGATTGGAATGGGAAGGAGTTGGATATCACATCTGATGCTAAAGGAAGGGTCTCAGTTTTGGTAGAAGCATTGAGATATCACATCTCATGCTATAGGAAGGGTCTCAGGATTGGAATGGGAAGGAGTTGGATATCACATCTTATGCTGTAGGAAGGGTCTCAGGTTTGGTAGAAGCATTGAGATATCAAGTCTCATTGTATAGGACAGGTCTCAGAATTGGAATGGGAAGGAGTTGGATATCACATCTCAAGCTATAGGAAGGGTCTCAGGATTGAAATGGGAAGGAGTTTGATATCACATCTCATGCCATGGTATGGGTCTCAGGTTTTGTAGAGGCATTGGGATATCACATCTCATGCTATCGGAAGGGTATCAGGATTGGATTTGGAAGGAGTTGGATATCCCATCTCATGCTATAGGAAGGGTCTAAGGTTGTAATGGGAAGGAGTTGGATATCACATCTCAAGTTATAGGAAGGGTCTCAGGATTGGAATGGGAAGGACTTGGATATAACATCTCATTCTATAGGAAGGCTCTCAGGGTTGGAAGGGGAAGGAGTTGGATATCACATTTCATGTTAGAGGTAGGATCTCAGGTTTGGTATTAGAGGCATTGAGATATCCCATCTCATGCTATTGGAAGGGTCTCAGGATTGGAATGGGAAGGAGTTGGATATATCTCATGCTATCAGAAGGGTCTCAGGATTGGAATGGGATGGAGTTGGATATCACATCTCAAGCTAACTCAGGATTGGAATGGGAAGGAGTTTGATATCACATCTCAAGCTATAGGAATGGTCTCAGGTTTGGAAGGGGAAGGATTAGGATCTCACATCTCATGTTTTAGGACGGGTCTCAGGTTTGGTATTAGAAGCATTGAGATATCACATCTCATGGTATAGGAAGGGTCTCAGGATTGGAATGGGAAGGAGTTTGATATCAAATCTCAAGCTATAGGAAGGGTCTCATGTTTGGAAAGGGAAGGATCTGGATTTCACATCTCATGTTATAGGATGGTTCTCATGTTTGGTTTTCGAAGCATTGAGATATCACATCTCATGCTATCGGAAGGGTCTCAGGTTTAGAAAGGGAAGGATTTGGATTTCACATGTTATAGGATGGTTCTCAGGTTTGGTTTTAGAAGCATTAAGATATTACATCTCATGCTATAGGAAGGGTCTCAGGTTTGGAATGGGAAGGAGTTGGATATCACTTCTCATGCTAAAGGAAAGGTCTCAGGTTTGGAAGGGGAAGGATTTGGATCTCACATCTCATGTTTTAGGACGGGTCTCAGGATTGGAATGGGAAGGAGTTGGATATCACATCTCATGCTAAAGGAAGGGTCTCAGGTTTGATAGAAGCAAAGGTTTGGAATGGGAAGGAGTTGGATATCACGTCTCATGTTATAGGAAGGGTCTCAGGATTGGAATGGGAAGGAGTTGGATATCACATCTCATGCTAAAGGAAGGGTCTCAGGTTTGATAGAAGCAAAGGTTTGGAATGGGAAGGAGTTTGATATCACACCTCATGTTATAGGAAGGATCTCAGGTTTGGTATTAGAAGCATTGAGATATCACATCTCATGCTATATGAAGGGTCTCAGGATTGGAATGGGAAGTAGTTGGATATCACATCTCATGCTATAGGAAGGGTCTCAGGTTTGGTATAAGCATTGAGATATCCCATCTCATGCTATAGGAAGGGTCTCAGGATTGGAATCGGAAGGAGTTGTATATGACATCTCATGCCATAGGAAGGGTCACAGGTTTGGTATAAGCATTGAGATATAACATCTCTGCTATAGGAAGGGTCTAAGGTTTGGAAGGGGAAGGATTTGGATATCACATCTCATGTTATTGGACCGGTCTCAGGTTTGGTATTAGAAGCATTGAGATATCAAGTCTCATGGTATAGGACGGGAGTTTGATATCACATCTCATGCCATGGTATGGGTCTCAGGTTTTGTAGAAGCATTGGGATATCACATCTCATGGAAGGGTATCAGGATTGGATTTGGAAGGAGTTGGATATCCCATCTCATGCTATAGGAAGGGTCTCAGATTGGAATGGGAAGGAGTTGGATATCACGTCTCATGTTATAGGAAGGGTCTCAGGATTGGAATGGGAAGGAGTTGGATATCACATCTCATGCTAAAGGAAGGGTCTCAGGTTTGATAGAAGCAAAGGGTGGGAATGGGAAGGAGTTTGATATCACACCTCATGTTATAGGAAGGATCTCAGGTTTTGTATTAGAAGCATTGAGATATCACATCTCATGCTATATGAAGGGTCTCAGGATTGGAATGGGAAGTAGTTGGATATCACATCTCATGCTATAGGAAGGGTCTCAGGTTTGGTATAAGCATTGAGATATCCCATCTCATGCTATAGGAAGGGTCTCAGGATTGGAATCGGAAGTAGTTGTATATGACATCTCATGCCATAGGAAGGGTCACAGGTTTGGTATAAGCATTGAGATATAACATCTCTGCTATAGGAAGGGTCTAAGGTTTGGAAGGGGAAGGATTTGGATATCACATCTCATGTTATTGGACCGGTCTCAGGTTTGGTATTAGAAGCATTGAGATATCAAGTCTCATGGTATAGGACGGGAGTTTGATATCACATCTCATGCCATGGTATGGGTCTCAGGTTTTGTAGAAGCATTGGGATATCACATCTCATGGAAGGGTATCAGAATTGGATTTGGAAGGAGTTGGATATCACATCTCATGCTAAAGGAAATGTCTCAGGTTTGATAGAAGCAAAGGTTTGGAATGGGAAGGAGTTGGATATCACGTCTCATGTTATAGGAAGGGTCTCAGGATTGGAATGGGAAGGAGTTGGATATCACATCTCATGCTAAAGGAAGGGTCTCAGGTTTGATAGAAGCAAAGGTTTGGAATGGGAAGGAGTTTGATATCACACCTCATGTTATAGGAAGGATCTCAGGTTTGGTATTAGAAGCATTGAGATATCACATCTCATGCTATATGAAGGGTCTCAGGATTGGAATGGGAAGTAGTTGGATATCACATCTCATGCTATAGGAAGGGTCTCAGGATTGGAATGGGAAGGAGTTGGATATCGCATCTCATGTTATAGGAAGGATCTCAGGTTTGGTATTAGAAGCATTGAGATATTACATCACATGCTATAGGAAGGGTCTCAGGATTGGAATGGGAAGGAGTTGGATATCACATCTGATGCTAAAGGAAGGGCCTCAGTTTTGGAAGAAGCATTGAGATATCACATCTCATGCTATATGAAGGGTCTCAGGATTGGAATGGGAAGGAGTTGGATATCACATCTCATGCTATAGGAAGGGTCTCAGGTTTGGTAGAAGCATTGAGATATCAAGTCTCATGGTGTAGGACGGGTCTCAGAATTGGAATGGGAAGGAGTTGGATATCACATCTCATACTATAGGGAGGGTCTCAGTTTTGATATTAGAAGCATTGAGATATCACATCTCTGCTATCGGAAGGGTCTCAGGATAGGAATTGGAAGGACTTAGATATCACATCTCATACTATAGGGAGGGTCTCAGTTTTGATATTAGAAGCATTGAGATATCATATCTCATGCTATCAGAAGGGTCTCAGGATTGGAATGGGATGGAGTTGGATATCACATCTCGAGCTATCTCAGGATTGGAATGGGAAGGAGTTTGATATCACATCTCAAGCTATAGGAATGGTCTCAGGTTTGGAAGGGGAAGGATTAGGATCTCACATCTCATGTTTTAGGACGGGTCTCAGGTTTGGTATTAGAAGCATTGAGATATCACATCTCATGGTATAGGAAGGATCTCAGGATTGGAATGGGAAGGAGTTTAATATCAAATCTCAAGCTATAGGAAGGGTCTCATGTTTGGAAAGGGAAGGATCTGGATTTCACATCTCATGTTATAGGATGGTTCTCATGTTTGGTTTTCGAAGCATTGAGATATCACATCTCATGCTATCGGAAGGGTCTCAGGTTTAGAAAGGGAAGGATTTGGATTTCACATGTTATAGGATGGTTCTCAGGTTTGGTTTTAGAAGCATTAAGATATAACATCTCATGCTATAGGAAGGGTCTCAGGTTTGGAATGGGAAGGAGTTGGATATCACTTCTCATGCTAAAGGAAAGGTCTCAGGTTTGGAAGGGGAAGGATTTGGATCTCACATCTCATGTTTTAGGACGGGTCTCAGGATTGGAATGGGAAGGAGTTGGATATCACATCTCATGCTAAAGGAAGGGTCTCAGGTTTGATAGAAGCAAAGGTTTGGAATGGGAAGGAGTTGGATATCACGTCTCATGTTATAGGAAGGGTCTCAGGATTGGAATGGGAAGGAGTTGGATATCACATCTCATGCTAAAGGAAGGGTCTCAGGTTTGATAGAAGTAAAGGTTTGGAATGGGAAGGAGTTTGATATCACACCTCATGTTATAGGAAGGATCTCAGGTTTGGTATTAGAAGCATTGAGATATCACATCTCATGCTATATGAAGGGTCTCAGGATTGGAATGGGAAGTAGTTGGATATCACATCTCATGCTATAGGAAGGGTCTCAGGTTTGGTATAAGCATTGAGATATCCCATCTCATGCTATAGGAAGGGTCTCAGGATTGGAATCGGAAGGAGTTGTATATGACATCTCATGCCATAGGAAGGGTCACAGGTTTGGTATAAGCATTGAGATATAAAATCTCTGCTATAGGAAGGGTCTAAGGTTTGGAAGGGGAAGGATTTGGATATCACATCTCATGTTATAGGACCGGTCTCAGGTTTGGTATTAGAAGCATTGAAATATCAAGTCTCATGGTATAGGACGGGTCTCAGAATTGGAATGGGAAGGAGTTGGATATCAAATCTCAAGCTATAGGAAGGGTCTCAGGATTGGAATGGGAAGGAGTTTCATATCACATCTCATGCCATGGTATGGGTCTCAGGTTTTGTAGAGGCATTGGGATATCACATCTCATGCTATCGGAAGGGTATCAGGATTGGATTTGGAAGGAGTTGGATATCCCATCTCATGCTATAGGAAGGGTCTAAGGTTGGAATGGGAAGGAGTTGGATATCACATCTCATTTTATAGGAAGGGTCTCAGGATTGGAATGGGAAGGACTTGGATATAACATCTCATTCTATAGGAAGGCTCTCAGGGTTGGAAGGTGAAGGAGTTGGATATCACATTTCATGTTAGAGGTAGGATCTCAGGTTTGGTATTAGAGGCATTGAGATATCACATCTCATGCTATCAGAAGGGTCTCAGGATTGGAATGGGAAGGAGTTGGATATCACATCTCATGCTAAAGGGAGGGTCTAAGGTTTGGAAGGGGAAGGATTTTGATATCACATCTCATGTTATAGGAAGGATCTCAGGTTTGGTATTAGAAGCGTTGAGATATCACATCTCATGCTATCGGAAGGGTCTCAGGTTTGGTATAAGCATTGAGATATCACATCTCTGCTATCGGAAGGGTCTCAGGATTGGAATGGGAAGGACTTGGATATTACAATTCATGTTATAGGAAAGGTCTCAGGTTTGGTATTAGAAGCATTGAGATATCACAGCTCATGCTATAGGAAGGGTTTCAGGATTGGAATGGGAAGGACTTGGATATCACATCTCATGTTATAGGAAGGGTCTCAGGTTTGGTATTAGAAGCATTGAGATATCACATCTCATGCTATAGGAAGGGTCTCAGGAATGGCATGGGAAGGACTTGGATATCACATCTCATGATAAAGGAAGGGTCGAAGGTTTGGAAGGGGAAGGATTTGGATATCACATCTCATGTTATTGGACCGGTCCCTGGTTTGGTATTAGAAGCATTGAGATATCAAGTCTCAAGGTATAGGAGGGGAGTTTGATATCACATCTCATGCCATGGTATGGGTCTCAGGTTTTGTAGAAGCATTGGGATATCACATCTCATCGAAGGGTATCAGGATTGGATTTGGAAGGAGTTGGATATCCCATCTCATGCTATAGGAAGGCTCTCAGGTTTGGTATTAGAAGCATTGAGATATCACATCTCATGCTATAGGAAGGGTCTCAGGATTTGAATGGGAAGGATTTGGATATCACATCTCATGCCAAAGGAAGGGTCTCAGTTTTGGTAGAAGCATTGAGATATCACATCTCATGCTATAGGAAGGGTCTCAGGATTGGAATTTGAAGGAGTTGGATATCACATCTCATGCTAAAGGGAGGGTCTCAGGTTTGGAAGGGGAAGGATTTGGATATCACATCTCATGTTATAGGAAGGATCTCAGGTTTGGTATTAGAAGCATTGAGATATCACATCTCATGCTATAGGAAGGGTCTCAGGATTGGAATGGGAAGGAGTTGGATATCGCATCTCATGTTATAGGAAGGATCTCAGGTTTGGTATTAGAAGCATTGAGATATCACATCACATGCTATAGGAAGGGTCTCAGGATTGGAATGGGAAGGAGTTGGATATCACATCTGATGCTAAAGGAAGGGCCTCAGTTTTGGAAGAAGCATTGAGATATCACATCTCATGCTATAGGAAGGGTCTCAGGATTGGAATGGGAAGGAGTTGGATATCACATCTCATGCTATAGGAAGGGTCTCAGGTTTGGTAGAAGCATTGAGATATCAAGTCTCATGGTGTAGGACGGGTCTCAGAATTGGAATGGGAAGGAGTTGGATATCACATCTCAAGCTATAGGAAGGCTCTCAGGGTTGGAAGGGGAAGGAGTTGGATATCACATTTCATGTTAGAGGTAGGATCTCAGGTTTGGTATTAGCGGCATTGAGATGTCACATCTCATGCTATCAGAAGGGTCTCAGGATTGGAATGGGAAGGAGTTGGATATCACATCTCATGCTAAAGGGAGGGTCTAAGGTTTGGAAGGGAAGGATTTGCATATCACATCTCATGTTATAGGAAGGATCTCAGGTTTGGTATTAGAAGCATTGAGATATCACATCTCATGCTATCGGAAGTATCTCAGGTTTGGTATTAGAGGCATTGAGATATCACATCTCATGCTATCATAAGAGTCTCAGGATTGGAATGGGAAGGAGTTGGATAGCACATCTCATGCTATAGGAAGTGTCTCAGGATTGGAATGGGAAGGAGTTGGATATCACATCTCATGTTATAGGAAGGATCTCAGATTTGGTATTAGAAGCATTGAGATATCACTTCTCATGCTATAGGGAGGGTCTCAGGATTGGAATGGGAAGGATTTGGATATCACATCTCATGCTATAGGGAGGGTCTCAAGTTTGATATTAGAAGCATTGAGATATCACATCTCATGATATCGGAAGGGTCTCAGGATTGGAATGGGAAGGAGTTGGATATCACATCTCATGATGAAGGAAGGGTCTAAGGTTTGGTATTAGAAGCATTGAGTTATCACTTCTAATGCTATAGGAAGGGTCTCAGGATTGGAATGGGAAGGACTTGGATATCACATCACATGCTATAGGAAGGGTCTCAAGTTTGATATTAGAAGCATTGAGATATCACATCTCATGATATCGGAAGGGTCTCAGGATTGGAATGGGAAGGATTTGGATATCACATCTCATGTTATAGGACGGGTCTCAGGTTTGGTATTAGAAGCATTGAGATATCAAGTCTCATGGTATAGGAAGGGTCTCAGAATTGGAATGGGAAGGAGTTGGATATCACATCTCAAGCTATAGGAAGGGTCTCAGGATTGGAATGGGAAGGAGTTTGATATCACATCTCATGCCATAGTATGGGTCTCAGGTTTGGTAGAAGCATTGGGATATCACATCTCATGCTATCGGAAGGGTATCAGTATTGGATTTGGAAGGAGTTGGATATCCCATCTCATGCTAAAGGAAGGGTCTCAGGTTTGGTATAAGCATTGAGATATCACATCACATGCTATAGGAAGGGTCTCGGGATTGGAATGGGAAGGAATTGGATATCACATCTCATGCTATAGGCAGGGTCTCAGGTTTGGAAAGGGAAGGAGTTGGATATCACATTTCATGTTAGAGGTAGGATCTCAGGTTTGGTATTAGAGGCATTGAGATATCACATCTCATGCTATCAGAAGGGTCTCAGGATTGGAATGGGAAGGAGTTGGATATCACATCTCATGCTAAAGGGAGGGTCTCAGGTTTGGAAAGGGAAGCATTTGGATATCACATCTCATGTTATAGGAAGGATCTCAGGTTTGGTATTAGAAGCATTGAGATATCACATCTCATGCTATCGGAAGTATCTCAGGTTTGGTATTAGAGGCATTGAGATATCACATCTCATGCTATCATAAGAGTCTCAGGATTGGAATGGGAAGGAGTTGGATAGCACATCTCATGCTATAGGAAGTGTCTCAGGATTGGAATGGGAAGGAGTTGGATATCACATCTCATGTTATAGGAAGGATCTCAGGTTTGGTATTAGAAGCATTGAGATATCACTTCTCATGCTATAGGGAGGGTCTCAGAATTGGAATGGGAAGGATTTGGATATCACATCTCATGCTATAGGGAGGGTCTCAAGTTTGATATTAGAAGCATTGAGATATCACATCTCATGATATCGGAAGGGTCTCAGGATTGGAATGGGAAGGAGTTGGATATCACATCTCATGATAAAGGAAGGGTCTAAGGTTTGGTATTAGAAGCATTGAGATATCACTTCTCATGCTATAGGAAGGGTCTCAGGTTTGGAAAGGGAAGGATCTGGATTTCACATCTCATGTTATAGGATGGTTCTCATGTTTGGTTTTCTAAGCATTGAGATATCACATCTCATGCTATAGGAAGGGTCTCAGGTTTGGAATGGGAAGGAGTTGGATATCACTTCTCATGCTAAAGGAAAGGTCTCAGGTTTGGAAGGGGAAGGATTTGGATCTCACATCTCATGTTTTAGGACGGGTCTCAGGATTGGAATGGGAAGGAGTTGGATATCACATCTCATGCTAAAGGAAGGGTCTCAGGTTTGATAGAAGCAAAGGTTTGGAATGGGAAGGAGTTGGATATCACGTCTCATGTTATAGGAAGGGTCTCAGGATTGGAATGGGAAGGAGTTGGATATCACATCTCATGCTAAAGGAAGGGTCTCAGGTTTGATAGAAGCAATGGTTTGGAATAGGAAGGAGTTTGATATCACACCTCATGTTATAGGAAGAATCTCAGGTTTGGTATTAGAAGCATTGAGATATCACATCTCATGCTATATGAAGGGTCTCAGGATTGGAATGGGAAGGAGTTGGATATCACATCTCATGCTATAGGAAGGGTCTCAGTTTTGGTATAAGCATTGAGATATCCCATCTCATGCTATAGGAAGGGTCTCAGGATTGGAATCGGAAGGAGTTGTATATGACATCTCATGCCATAGGAAGGGTCACAGGTTTGGTATAAGCATTGAGATATCACATCTCTGCTATAGGAAGGGTCTAAGGTTTGGAAGGGGAAGGATTTGGATATCACATCTCATGTTATAGGACCGGTCTCAGGTTTGGTATTAGAAGCATTGAAATATCAAGTCTCATGGTATAGGACGGGTCTCAGAATTGGAATGGGAAGGAGTTGGATATCACATCTTAAGCTATAGGAAGGGTCTCAGGATTGGAATGGGAAGGAGTTTGATATCACATCTCATGCCATGGTATGGGTCTCAGGTTTTGTAGAGGCATTGGGATATCACATCTCATGCTATCGGAAGGGTATCAGGATTGGATTTGGAAGGAGTTGGATATCCCATCTCATGCTATAGGAAGGGTCTAAGGTTGTAATGGGAAGGAGTTGGATATCACATCTCATGTTATAGGAAGGGTCTCAGGATTGGAATGGGAAGGACTTGGATATAACATCTCATTCTATAGGAAGGCTCTCAGGGTTGGAAGGGGAAGGAGTTGGATATCACATTTCATGTTAGAGGTAGGATCTCAGGTTTAGTATTAGAGGCATTGAGATATCACATTTCATGCTATCAGAAGGGTCTCAGGATTGGAATGGGAAGGAGTTGGATATCACATCTCATGCTAAAGGGAGGGTCTAAGGTTTGGAAGGGGAAGGATTTGGATATCACATCTCATGTTATAGGAAGGATCTCAGGTTTGGTATTAGAAGCATTGAGATATCACATCTCATGCTATCGGAAGGGTCTGAGGTTTGGTATAAGCATTGAGATATCACATCTCTGCTATCGGAAGGGTCTCAGGATTGGAATGGGAAGGACTTGGATATTACAATTCATGTTATAGGAAAGGTCTCAGGTTTGGTATTAGAAGCATTGAGATATCACATCTCATGCTATAGGAAGGGTTTCAGGATTGGAATGGGAAGGACTTGGATATCACATCTCATGTTATAGGAAGGGTCTTAGGTTTGGTATTAGAAGCATTGAGATATCACATCTCATGCTATAGGAAGGGTCTCAGGAATGGCATGGGAAGGACTTGGATATCACATCTCATGATAAAGGAAGGGTCTAAGGTTTGGAAGGGGAAGGATTTGGATATCACATCTCATGTTATTGGACCGGTCTCAGGTTTGGTATTAGAAGCATTGAGATATCAAGTCTCATGGTATAGGACGGGAGTTTGATATCACATCTCATGCCATGGTATGGGTCTCAGGTTTTGTAGAAGCATTGGGATATCACATCTCATGGAAGGGTATCAGGATTGGATTTGGAAGGAGTTGGATATCCCATCTCATGCTATAGGAAGGGTCTCAGGTTGGAATGGGAAGGAGTTTGATATCACATCTCATGTTATAGAAAGGATCTCAGGAATGGAATGGGAAGGACTTGGATATCACATCTCATGCTTTAGGAAGGCTCTCAGGTTTGGTATTAGAAGCATTGAGATATCACATCTCATGCTATAGGAAGGGTCTCAGGATTGGAATGGGAAGGAGTTGGATATCGCATCTCATGTTATAGGAAGGATCTCAGGTTTGGTATTAGAAGCATTAAGATATAACATCTCATGTTATAGGAAGGGTCTCAGGTTTGGAATGGGAAGGAGTTGGATATCACTTCTCATGCTAAAGGAAAGGTCTCAGATTTGGAAGGGGAAGGATTTGGATCTCACATCTCATGTTTTAGGACGGGTCTCAGGATTGGAATGGGAAGGAGTTGGATATCACATCTCATGCTAAAGGAAGGGTCTCAGGTTTGATAGAAGCAAAGGTTTGGAATGGGAAGGAGTTGGATATCACGTCTCATGTTATAGGAAGGGTCTCAGGATTGGAATGGGAAGGAGTTGGATATCACATCTCATGCTAAAGGAAGGGTCTCAGGTTTGATAGAAGCAATGGTTTGGAATAGGAAGGAGTTTGATATCACACCTCATGTTATAGGAAGGATCTCAGGTTTGGTATTAGAAGCATTGAGATATCACATCTCATGCTATATGAAGGGTCTCAGGATTGGAATGGGAAGGAGTTGGATATCACATCTCATGCTATAGGAAGGGTCTCAGGTTTGGTATAAGCATTGAGATATCCCATCTCATGCTATAGGAAGGGTCTCAGGATTGGAATCGGAAGGAGTTGTATATGACATCTCATGCCATAGGAAGGGTCACAGGTTTGGTATAAGCATTGAGATATCACATCTCTGCTATAGGAAGGGTCTAAGGTTTGGAAGGGGAAGGATTTGGATATCACATCTCATGTTATAGGACCGGTCTCAGGTTTGGTATTAGAAGCATTGAAATATCAAGTCTCATGGTATAGGACGGGTCTCAGAATTGGAATGGGAAGGAGTTGGATATCACATCTCAAGCTATAGGAAGGGTCTCAGGATTGGAATGGGAACGAGTTTGATATCACATCTCATGCCATGGTATGGGTCTCAGGTTTTGTAGAGGCATTGGGATATCACATCTCATGCTATCGGAAGGGTATCAGGATTGGATTTGGAAGGAGTTGGATATCCCATCTCATGCTATAGGAAGGGTCTAAGGTTGTAATGGGAAGGAGTTGGATATCACATCTCATGTTATAGGAAGGGTCTCAGGATTGGAATGGGAAGGACTTGGATATAACATCTCATTCTATAGGAAGGCTCTCAGGGTTGGAAGGGGAAGGAGTTGGATATCACATTTCATGTTAGAGGTAGGATCTCAGGTTTGGTATTAGAGGCATTGAGATATCACATTTCATGCTATCAGAAGGGTCTCAGGATTGGAATGGGAAGGAGTTGGATATCACATCTCATGCTAAAGGGAGGGTCTAAGGTTTGGAAGGGGAAGGATTTGGATATCACATCTCATGTTATAGGAAGGATCTCAGGTTTGGTATTAGAAGCATTGAGATATCACATCTCATGCTATCGCAAGGGTCTCAGGTTTGGTATAAGCATTGAGATATCACATCTCTGCTATCGGAAGGGTCTCAGGATTGGAATGGGAAGGACTTGGATATTACAATTCATGTTATAGGAAAGGTCTCAGGTTTGGTATTAGAAGCATTGAGATATCACATCTCATGCTATAGGAAGGGTTTCAGGATTGGAATGGGAAGGACTTGGATATCACATCTCATGTTATAGGAAGGGTCTCAGGTTTGGTATTAGAAGCATTGAGATATCACATCTCATGCTATAGGAAGGGTCTCAGGAATGGCATGGGAAGGACTTGGATATCACATCTCATGATAAAGGAAGGGTCTAAGGTTTGGAAGGGGAAGGATTTGGATATCACATCTCATGTTATTGGACCGGTCTCAGGTTTGGTATTAGAAGCATTGAGATATCAAGTCTCATGGTATAGGACGGGAGTTTGATATCACATCTCATGCCATGGTATGGGTCTCAGGTTTTGTAGAAGCATTGGGATATCACATCTCATGGAAGGGTATCAGGATTGGATTTGGAAGGAGTTGGATATCCCATCTTATGCTATAGGAAGGGTCTCAGGTTGGAATGGGAAGGAGTTGGATATCACATCTCATGTTATAGGAAGGATCTCAGGATTGGAATGGAAAGGACTTGGATATCACATCTCATGCTTTAGGAAGGCTCTCAGGTTTGGTATTAGAAGCATTGAGATATCACATCTCATGCTATAGGAAGGGTCTCAGGATTGGAATGGGAAGGAGTTGGATATCACATCTGATGCTAAAGGAAGGGTCTCAGTTTTGGTAGAAGCATTGAGATATCACATCTCATGCTATAGGAAGGGTCTCAGGATTGGAATGGGAAGTAGTTGGATATCACATCTCATGCTAAAGGGAGGGTCTCAGGTTTGGAAGGGGAAGGATTTGGATATCACATCTCATGTTATAGGAAGGATCTCAGGTTTGGTATTAGAAGCATTGAGATATCACATCTCATGCTATAGGAAGGGTCTCATGATTGGAATGGGAAGGAGTTGGATATCGCATCTCATGTTATAGGAAGGATCTCAGGTTTGGTATTAGAAGCATTGAGATATCACATCACATGCTATAGGAAGGGTCTCAGGATTGGAATGGGAAGGAGTTGGATATCACATCTGATGCTAAAGGAAGGGTCTCAGTTTTGGTAGAAGCATTGAGATATCACATCTCATGCTATAGGAAGGGTCTCAGGATTGGAATGGGAAGGAGTTGGATATCACATCTTATGCTGTAGGAAGGGTCTCAGGTTTGGTAGAAGCATTGAGATATCAAGTCTCATTGTATAGGACGGGTCTCAGAATTGGAATGGGAAGGAGTTGGATATCACATCTCAAGCTATAGGAAGGGTCTCAGGATTGAAATGGGAAGGAGTTTGATATCACATCTCATGCCATGGTATGGGTCTCAGGTTTTGTAGAGGCATTGGGATATCACATCTCATGCTATCGGAAGGGTATCAGGATTGGATTTGGAAGGAGTTGGATATCCCATCTCATGCTATAGGAAGGGTCTAAGGTTGTAATGGGAAGGAGTTGGATATCACATCTCAAGTTATAGGAAGGGTCTCAGGATTGGAATGGGAAGGACTTGGATATAACATCTCATTCTATAGGAAGGCTCTCAGGGTTGGAAGGGGAAGGAGTTGGATATCACATTTCATGTTAGAGGTAGGATCTCAGGTTTGGTATTAGAGGCATTGAGATATCCCATCTCATGCTATAGGAAGGGTCTCAGGATTGGAATGGGAAGGAGTTGGATATATCTCATGCTATCAGAAGGGTCTCAGGATTGGAATGGGATGGAGTTGGATATCACATCTCAAGCTAACTCAGGATTGGAATGGGAAGGAGTTTGATATCACATCTCAAGCTATAGGAATGGTCTCAGGTTTGGAAGGGGAAGGATTAGGATCTCACATCTCATGTTTTAGGACGGGTCTCAGGTTTGGTATTAGAAGCATTGAGATATCACATCTCATGGTATAGGAAGGGTCTCAGGATTGGAATGGGAAGGAGTTTGATATCAAATCTCAAGCTATAGGAAGGGTCTCATGTTTGGAAAGGGAAGGATCTGGATTTCACATCTCATGTTATAGGATGGTTCTCATGTTTGGTTTTCGAAGCATTGAGATATCACATCTCATGCTATCGGAAGGGTCTCAGGTTTAGAAAGGGAAGGATTTGGATTTCACATGTTATAGGATGGTTCTCAGGTTTGGTTTTATAAGCATTAAGATATTACATCTCATGCTATAGGAAGGGTCTCAGGTTTGGAATGGGAAGGAGTTGGATATCACTTCTCATGCTAAAGGAAAGGTCTCAGGTTTGGAAGGGGAAGGATTTGGATCTCACATCTCATGTTTTAGGACGGGTCTCAGGATTGGAATGGGAAGGAGTTGGATATCACATCTCATGCTAAAGGAAGGGTCTCAGGTTTGATAGAAGCAAAGGTTTGGAATGGGAAGGAGTTGGATATCACGTCTCATGTTATAGGAAGGGTCTCAGGATTGGAATGGGAAGGAGTTGGATATCACATCTCATGCTAAAGGAAGGGTCTCAGGTTTGATAGAAGCAAAGGTTTGGAATGGGAAGGAGTTTGATATCACACCTCATGTTATAGGAAGGATCTCAGGTTTGGTATTAGAAGCATTGAGATATCACATCTCATGCTATATGAAGGGTCTCAGGATTGGAATGGGAAGTAGTTGGATATCACATCTCATGCTATAGGAAGGGTCTCAGGTTTGGTATAAGCATTGAGATATCCCATCTCATGCTATAGGAAGGGTCTCAGGATTGGAATCGGAAGGAGTTGTATATGACATCTCATGCCATAGGAAGGGTCACAGGTTTGGTATAAGCATTGAGATATAACATCTCTGCTATAGGAAGGGTCTAAGGTTTGGAAGGGGAAGGATTTGGATATCACATCTCATGTTATTGGACCGGTCTCAGGTTTGGTATTAGAAGCATTGAGATATCAAGTCTCATGGTATAGGACGGGAGTTTGATATCACATCTCATGCCATGGTATGGGTCTCAGGTTTTGTAGAAGCATTGGGATATCACATCTCATGGAAGGGTATCAGGATTGGATTTGGAAGGAGTTGGATATCCCATCTCATGCTATAGGAAGGGTCTCAGATTGGAATGGGAAGGAGTTGGATATCACGTCTCATGTTATAGGAAGGGTCTCAGGATTGGAATGGGAAGGAGTTGGATATCACATCTCATGCTAAAGGAAGGGTCTCAGGTTTGATAGAAGCAAAGGGTGGGAATGGGAAGGAGTTTGATATCACACCTCATGTTATAGGAAGGATCTCAGGTTTGGTATTAGAAGCATTGAGATATCACATCTCATGCTATATGAAGGGTCTCAGGATTGGAATGGGAAGTAGTTGGATATCACATCTCATGCTATAGGAAGGGTCTCAGGTTTGGTATAAGCATTGAGATATCCCATCTCATGCTATAGGAAGGGTCTCAGGATTGGAATCGGAAGTAGTTGTATATGACATCTCATGCCATAGGAAGGGTCACAGGTTTGGTATAAGCATTGAGATATAACATCTCTGCTATAGGAAGGGTCTAAGGTTTGGAAGGGGAAGGATTTGGATATCACATCTCATGTTATTGGACCGGTCTCAGGTTTGGTATTAGAAGCATTGAGATATCAAGTCTCATGGTATAGGACGGGAGTTTGATATCACATCTCATGCCATGGTATGGGTCTCAGGTTTTGTAGAAGCATTGGGATATCACATCTCATGGAAGGGTATCAGAATTGGATTTGGAAGGAGTTGGATATCACATCTCATGCTAAAGGAAATGTCTCAGGTTTGATAGAAGCAAAGGTTTGGAATGGGAAGGAGTTGGATATCACGTCTCATGTTATAGGAAGGGTCTCAGGATTGGAATGGGAAGGAGTTGGATATCACATCTCATGCTAAAGGAAGGGTCTCAGGTTTGATAGAAGCAAAGGTTTGGAATGGGAAGGAGTTTGATATCACACCTCATGTTATAGGAAGGATCTCAGGTTTGGTATTAGAAGCATTGAGATATCACATCTCATGCTATATGAAGGGTCTCAGGATTGGAATGGGAAGTAGTTGGATATCACATCTCATGCTATAGGAAGGGTCTCAGGATTGGAATGGGAAGGAGTTGGATATCGCATCTCATGTTATAGGAAGGATCTCAGGTTTGGTATTAGAAGCATTGAGATATTACATCACATGCTATAGGAAGGGTCTCAGGATTGGAATGGGAAGGAGTTGGATATCACATCTGATGCTAAAGGAAGGGCCTCAGTTTTGGAAGAAGCATTGAGATATCACATCTCATGCTATAGGAAGGGTCTCAGGATTGGAATGGGAAGGAGTTGGATATCACATCTCATGCTATAGGAAGGGTCTCAGGTTTGGTAGAAGCATTGAGATATCAAGTCTCATGGTGTAGGACGGGTCTCAGAATTGGAATGGGAAGGAGTTGGATATCACATCTCATACTATAGGGAGGGTCTCAGTTTTGATATTAGAAGCATTGAGATATCACATCTCTGCTATCGGAAGGGTCTCAGGATAGGAATGGGAAGGACTTAGATATCACATCTCATACTATAGGGAGGGTCTCAGTTTTGATATTAGAAGCATTGAGATATCATATCTCATGCTATCAGAAGGGTCTCAGGATTGGAATGGGATGGAGTTGGATATCACATCTCGAGCTATCTCAGGATTGGAATGGGAAGGAGTTTGATATCACATCTCAAGCTATAGGAATGGTCTCAGGTTTGGAAGGGGAAGGATTAGGATCTCACATCTCATGTTTTAGGACGGGTCTCAGGTTTGGTATTAGAAGCATTGAGATATCACATCTCATGGTATAGGAAGGATCTCAGGATTGGAATGGGAAGGAGTTTAATATCAAATCTCAAGCTATAGGAAGGGTCTCATGTTTGGAAAGGGAAGGATCTGGATTTCACATCTCATGTTATAGGATGGTTCTCATGTTTGGTTTTCGAAGCATTGAGATATCACATCTCATGCTATCGGAAGGGTCTCAGGTTTAGAAAGGGAAGGATTTGGATTTCACATGTTATAGGATGGTTCTCAGGTTTGGTTTTAGAAGCATTAAGATATAACATCTCATGCTATAGGAAGGGTCTCAGGTTTGGAATGGGAAGGAGTTGGATATCACTTCTCATGCTAAAGGAAAGGTCTCAGGTTTGGAAGGGGAAGGATTTGGATCTCACATCTCATGTTTTAGGACGGGTCTCAGGATTGGAATGGGAAGGAGTTGGATATCACATCTCATGCTAAAGGAAGGGTCTCAGGTTTGATAGAAGCAAAGGTTTGGAATGGGAAGGAGTTGGATATCACGTCTCATGTTATAGGAAGGGTCTCAGGATTGGAATGGGAAGGAGTTGGATATCACATCTCATGCTAAAGGAAGGGTCTCAGGTTTGATAGAAGTAAAGGTTTGGAATGGGAAGGAGTTTGATATCACACCTCATGTTATAGGAAGGATCTCAGGTTTGGTATTAGAAGCATTGAGATATCACATCTCATGCTATATGAAGGGTCTCAGGATTGGAATGGGAAGTAGTTGGATATCACATCTCATGCTATAGGAAGGGTCTCAGGATTGGAATGGGAAGGAGTTGGATATCGCATCTCATGTTATAGGAAGGGTCTCAGGATTGGAATCGGAAGGAGTTGTATATGACATCTCATGCCATAGGAAGGGTCACAGGTTTGGTATAAGCATTGAGATATAAAATCTCTGCTATAGGAAGGGTCTAAGGTTTGGAAGGGGAAGGATTTGGATATCACATCTCATGTTATAGGACCGGTCTCAGGTTTGGTATTAGAAGCATTGAAATATCAAGTCTCATGGTATAGGACGGGTCTCAGAATTGGAATGGGAAGGAGTTGGATATCAAATCTCAAGCTATAGGAAGGGTCTCAGGATTGGAATGGGAAGGAGTTTCATATCACATCTCATGCCATGGTATGGGTCTCAGGTTTTGTAGAGGCATTGGGATATCACATCTCATGCTATCGGAAGGGTATCAGGATTGGATTTGGAAGGAGTTGGATATCCCATCTCATGCTATAGGAAGGGTCTAAGGTTGGAATGGGAAGGAGTTGGATATCACATCTCATTTTATAGGAAGGGTCTCAGGATTGGAATGGGAAGGACTTGGATATAACATCTCATTCTATAGGAAGGCTCTCAGGGTTGGAAGGTGAAGGAGTTGGATATCACATTTCATGTTAGAGGTAGGATCTCAGGTTTGGTATTAGAGGCATTGAGATATCACATCTCATGCTATCAGAAGGGTCTCAGGATTGGAATGGGAAGGAGTTGGATATCACATCTCATGCTAAAGGGAGGGTCTAAGGTTTGGAAGGGGAAGGATTTTGATATCACATCTCATGTTATAGGAAGGATCTCAGGTTTGGTATTAGAAGCGTTGAGATATCACATCTCATGCTATCGGAAGGGTCTCAGGTTTGGTATAAGCATTGAGATATCACATCTCTGCTATCGGAAGGGTCTCAGGATTGGAATGGGAAGGACTTGGATATTACAATTCATGTTATAGGAAAGGTCTCAGGTTTGGTATTAGAAGCATTGAGATATCACAGCTCATGCTATAGGAAGGGTTTCAGGATTGGAATGGGAAGGACTTGGATATCACATCTCATGTTATAGGAAGGGTCTCAGGTTTGGTATTAGAAGCATTGAGATATCACATCTCATGCTATAGGAAGGGTCTCAGGAATGGCATGGGAAGGACTTGGATATCACATCTCATGATAAAGGAAGGGTCGAAGGTTTGGAAGGGGAAGGATTTGGATATCACATCTCATGTTATTGGACCGGTCCCTGGTTTGGTATTAGAAGCATTGAGATATCAAGTCTCAAGGTATAGGAGGGGAGTTTGATATCACATCTCATGCCATGGTATGGGTCTCAGGTTTTGTAGAAGCATTGGGATATCACATCTCATCGAAGGGTATCAGGATTGGATTTGGAAGGAGTTGGATATCCCATCTCATGCTATAGGAAGGCTCTCAGGTTTGGTATTAGAAGCATTGAGATATCACATCTCATGCTATAGGAAGGGTCTCAGGATTTGAATGGGAAGGATTTGGATATCACATCTCATGCCAAAGGAAGGGTCTCAGTTTTGGTAGAAGCATTGAGATATCACATCTCATGCTATAGGAAGGGTCTCAGGATTGGAATTTGAAGGAGTTGGATATCACATCTCATGCTAAAGGGAGGGTCTCAGGTTTGGAAGGGGAAGGATTTGGATATCACATCTCATGTTATAGGAAGGATCTCAGGTTTGGTATTAGAAGCATTGAGATATCACATCTCATGCTATAGGAAGGGTCTCAGGATTGGAATGGGAAGGAGTTGGATATCGCATCTCATGTTATAGGAAGGATCTCAGGTTTGGTATTAGAAGCATTGAGATATCACATCACATGCTATAGGAAGGGTCTCAGGATTGGAATGGGAAGGAGTTGGATATCACATCTGATGCTAAAGGAAGGGCCTCAGTTTTGGAAGAAGCATTGAGATATCACATCTCATGCTATAGGAAGGGTCTCAGGATTGGAATGGGAAGGAGTTGGATATCACATCTCATGCTATAGGAAGGGTCTCAGGTTTGGTAGAAGCATTGAGATATCAAGTCTCATGGTGTAGGACGGGTCTCAGAATTGGAATGGGAAGGAGTTGGATATCACATCTCAAGCTATAGGAAGGCTCTCAGGGTTGGAAGGGGAAGGAGTTGGATATCACATTTCATGTTAGAGGTAGGATCTCAGGTTTGGTATTAGCGGCATTGAGATGTCACATCTCATGCTATCAGAAGGGTCTCAGGATTGGAATGGGAAGGAGTTGGATATCACATCTCATGCTAAAGGGAGGGTCTAAGGTTTGGAAGGGAAGGATTTGCATATCACATCTCATGTTATAGGAAGGATCTCAGGTTTGGTATTAGAAGCATTGAGATATCACATCTCATGCTATCGGAAGGGTCTCAGGTTTGTTATAAGCATTGAGATATCACATCTCTGCTATCGGAAGGGTCTCAGGATTGGAATGGGAAGGACTTGGATATTACAATTCATGTTATAGGAAAGGTCTCAGGTTTGGTATTAGAAGCATTGAGATATCACATCTCATGCTATAGGAAGGGTTTCAGGATTGGAATGGGAAGGACTTGGATATCACATCTCATGTTATTGGAAGGGTCTCAGGTTTGGTATTAGAAGCATTGAGATATCACATCTCATGCTATCGGAAGGATCTCAGGATTGGAATCGGAAGGAGTTGGATATCACATCTCATGCTATAGGCAGGGTCTCAGGTTTGGAACGGGAAGGAGTTGGATAGCACATCTCATGCTAAAGGGAGGGTCTCAGGTTTGGAAGGGGAAGGATTTGGATATCACATCACATGTTATAGGAAGGATCTCAGGTTTGGTATTAGAAGCATTGAGATATCACATCTCATGCTATCGGAAGGGTCTCAGGATTGGAATCGGAAGGAGTTGGATATCACATCTCATGCTATAGGAAGGGTCTCAGGTTTGGAACGGGAAGGAGTTGGATATCACATCTCATGTTATAGGAAGAGTCTCAGGTTTGGTATAAGCATTGAGATATCACATCTCTGCAATCACAAGTGTCTCAGGATTGGGATGGGAAGGAGTTGGATATCACATCTCATGTTATAGGAAGGGTCTCAGGAATGGCATGGGAAGGACTTGGATATCACATCTCATGTTATTGGACCGGTCTCAGGTTTGGTATTAGAAGCATTGAGATATCAAGTCTCATGGTATAGGACGGGAGTTTGATATCACATCTCATGCCATGGTATGGGTCTCAGGTTTTGTAGAAGCATTGGGATATCACATCTCATGGAAAGGTATCAGGATTGGATTTGGAAGGAGTTGGATATCCCATCTCATGCTATAGGAAGGGTCTCAGTTTGGAATGGGAAGGAGTTGGATATCACATCTCATGTTATAGGAAGGATCTCAGGATTGAAATGGGAAGGACTTGGATATCACATCTCATGCTGTAGGAAGGCTCTCAGGTTTGGTATTAGAAGCATTGAGATATCACATCTCATGCTATAGGAAGGGTCTCAGGATTGGAATGGGAAGGAGTTGGATATCGCATTTCATGTTATAGGAAGGATCTCAGGTTTGGTATTAGAAGCATTGAGATGTCACATCTCATGCTATAGGAAGGGTCTCAGGATTTGAATGGGAAGGAGTTGGATATCACATCTGATGCTAAAGGAAGGGTCTCAGTTTTGGTAGCAGCATTGAGATATCACATCTCATGCTATAGGAAGGGTCTCAGGATTGGAATTTGAAGGAGTTGGATATCACATCTCATGCTGAAGGGAGGGTCTCAGGTTTGGAAGGGGAAGGATTTGGATATCACATCTCATGTTATAGGAAGGATCTCAGGTTTGGTATTAGAAGCATTGAGATATCACATCTCATGCTATAGGAAGGGTCTCAGGATTGGAATGGGAAGGAGTTGGATATCGCATCTCATGTTATAGGAAGGATCTCAGGTTTGGTATTAGAAGCATTGAGATATCACATCACATGCTATAGGAAGGGTCTCAGGATTGGAATGGGAAGGAGTTGGATATCACATCTGATGCTAAAGGAAGGGCCTCAGTTTTGGTAGAAGCATTGAGATATCATATCTCATGCTATAGGAAGGGTCTCAGGTTTGGTAGAAGCATTGAGATATGAAGTCTCATGGTATAGGACGGGTCTCAGAATTGGAATGGGAAGGAGTTGGATATCACATCTCAAGCTATAGGAAGGGTCTCAGGATTGGAATGGGAAGGAGTTTGATATCACATCTCATGCCATGGTATGGGTCTCAGGTTTTGTAGAGGCATTGGGATATCACATCTCATGCTATCGGAAGGGTATCAGGATTGGATTTGGAAGGAGTTGGATATCCCATCTCATGCTATAGGAAGGGTCTAAGGTTGTAATGGGAAGGAGTTGGATATCACATCTCATGTTATAGGAAGGGTCTCAGGATTGGAATGGGAAGGACTTGGATATAACATCTCATTCTATAGGAAGGCTCTCAGGGTTGGAAGGGGAAGGAGTTGGATATCACATTTCATGTTAGAGGTAGGATCTCAGGTTTGGTATTAGAGGCATTGAGATATCACATCTCATGCTATCAGAAGGGTCTCAGGATTGGAATGGGAAGGAGTTGGATATCACATCTCATGCTAAAGGGAGGGTCTAATGTTTGGAAGGGGAAGGATTTGGATATCACATCTCATGTTATAGGAAGGATCTCAGGTTTGGTATTAGAAGCATTGAGATATCACATCTCATGCTATCGGAAGGGTCTCAGGTTTGGTATAAGCATTGAGATATCACATCTCTGCTATCGGAAGGGTCTCAGGATTGGAATGGGAAGGACTTGGATATTACAATTAATGTTATAGGAAAGGTCTCAGGTTTGATATTAGAAGCATTGAGATATCACAGCTCATGCTATAGGAAGGGTTTCAGGATTGGAATGGGAAGGACTTGGATATCACATCTCATGTTATAGGAAGGGTCTCAGGTTTGGTATTAGAAGCATTGAGATATCACATCTCATGATAAAGGAAGGGTCTAAGGTTTGGAAGGGGAAGGATTTGGATATCACATCTCATGTTATTGGACCGGTCTCAGGTTTGGTATTAGAATCATTGAGATATCAAGTCTCATGGTATAGGACGGGAGTTTGATATCACATCTCATGCCATGGTATGGGTCTCAGGTTTTGTAGAAGCATTGGGATATCACATCTCATGGAAGGGTATCAGGATTGGATTTGGAAGGAGTTGTACATCCCATCTCATGCTATAGGAAGGGTCTCAGGTTGGAATGGGAAGGAGTTGGATATCACATCTCATGTTATAGGAAGGATCTCAGGATTGGAATGGGAAGGACTTGGATATCACATCTCATGCTGTAGGAAGGCTCTCAGGTTTGGTATTAGAAGCATTGAGATATCACATCTCATACTATAGGAAGGGTCTCAGGATTGGAATGGGAAGGAGTTGGATATCGCATCTCATGTTATAGGAAGGATCTCAGGTTTGGTATTAGAAGCATTGAGATGTCACATCTCATGCTATAGGAAGGGTGTCAGGATTTGAATGGGAAGGAGTTGGATATCACATCTGATGCTAAAGGAAGGGTCTCAGTTTTGGTAGAAGCATTGAGATATCACATCTCATGCTATAGGAAGGGTCTCAGGATTGGAATGGGAAGGAGTTGGATATCACATCTCATGCTAAAGGGAGGGTCTCAGGTTTGGAAGGGGAAGGATTTGGATATCACATCTCATGTTATAGGAAGGATCTCAGGTTTGGTATTAGAAGCATTGAGATATCACATCTCATGCTATAGGAAGGGTCTCAGGATTGGAATGGGAAGGAGTTGGATATCGCATCTCATGTTATAGGAAGGATCTCAGGTTTGGTATTAGAAGCTTTGAGATATCACATCACATGCTATAGGAAGGGTCTCAGGATTGGATTGGGAAGGAGTTGGATATCACATCTGATGCTAAAGGAAGGGCCTCAGTTTTGGTAGAAGCATTGAGATATCACATCTCATGCTATAGGAAGGGTCTCAGGATTGGAATGGGAAGGAGTTTGATATCACATCTCATGCTATAGGAAGGGTCTCAGGTTTGGTAGAAGCATTGAGATATGAAGTCTCATGGTATAGGACGGGTCTCAGAATTGGAATGGGAAGGAGTTGGATATCACATCTCAAGCTATAGGAAGGGTCTCAGGATTGGAATGGGAAGGAGTTTGATATCACATCTCATGCCATGGTATGGGTCTCAGGTTTTGTAGAGGCATTGGGATATCACATCTCATGCTATCGGAAGGGTATCAGGATTGAATTTGGAAGGAGTTGGATATCCCATCTCATGCTATAGGAAGGGTCTAAGGTTGTAATGGGAAGGAGTTGGATATCACATCTCATGTTATAGGAAGGGTCTCAGGATTGGAATGGGAAGGACTTGGAAATCACATCTCATGCTGTTGGAAGGCTCTCAGGTTTGGAAAGGGAAGGAGTGGGCTATCACATTTCATGTTAGAGGTAGGATCTCAGGTTTGGTATTAGAGGCATTGAGATATCACATCTCATGGTATCAGAAGTGCATCAGGATTGGAATGGGAAGGAGTTGGATATCACATCTCATGTTATTGGACCGGTCCCTGGTTTGGTATTAGAAGCATTGAGATATCAAGTCTCAAGGTATAGGAGGGGAGTTTGATATCACATCTCATGCCATGGTATGGGTCTCAGGTTTTGTAGAAGCATTGGGATATCACATCTCATGGAAGGGTATCAGGATTGGATTTGGAAGGGGTTGGATATCCCATCTCATGCTATAGGAAGGCTCTCAGGTTTGGTATTAGAAGCATTGAGATATCACATCTCATGCTATAGGAAGGGTATCAGGATTTGAATGGGAAGGAGTTGGATATCACATCTCATGCTAAAGGAAGGGTCTCAGTTTTGGTAGAAGCATTGAGATATCACATCTCATGCTATAGGAAGGGTCTCAGGATTGGAATTTGAAGGAGTTGGATATCACATCTCATGCTAAAGGGAGGGTCTCAGGTTTGGAAGGGGAAGGATTTGGATATCACATCTCATGTTATAGGAAGGATCTCAGGTTTGGTATTAGAAGCATTGAGATATCACATCTCATGCTATAGGAAGGGTCTCAGGATTGGAATGGGAAGGAGTTGGATATCGCATCTCATGTTATAGGAAGGATCTCAGGTTTGGTATTAGAAGCATTGAGATATCACATCACATGCTATAGGAAGGGTCTCAGGATTGGAATGGGAAGGAGTTGGATATCACATCTGATGCTAAAGGAAGGGCCTCAGTTTTGGAAGAAGCATTGAGATATCACATCTCATGCTATAGGAAGGGTCTCAGGATTGGAATGGGAAGGAGTTGGATATCACATCTCATGCTATAGGAAGGGTCTCAGGTTTGGTAGAAGCATTGAGATATCAAGTCTCATGGTGTAGGACGGGTCTCAGAATTGGAATGGGAAGGAGTTGGATATCACATCTCAAGCTATAGGAAGGCTCTCAGGGTTGGAAGGGGAAGGAGTTGGATATCAGATTTCATGTTAGAGGTAGGATCTCAGGTTTGGTATTAGAGGCATTGAGATGTCACATCTCATGCTATCAGAAGGGTCTCAGGATTGGAATGGGAAGAAGTTGGATATCACATCTCATGCTAAAGGGAGGGTCTAAGGTTTGGAAGGGGAAGGATTTGGATATCACATCTCATGTTATAGGAAGGATCTCAGGTTTGGAATTAGAAGCATTGAGATATCACATCTCCTGCTATCGGAAGGGTCTCAGGTTTGGTATAAGCATTGAGATATCACATTTCTGCTATCGGAAACATCTCAGGATTGGAATGGGAAGGACTTGGATATTACAATTCATGTTATAGGAAAGGTCTCAGGTTTGGTATTAGAAGATTTGCGATATCACATCTCATGCTATAGGAAGGGTTTCAGGATTGGAATGGGAAGGACTTGGATATCACATCTCATGTTATTGGAAGGGTCTCAGGTTTGGTATTAGAAGCATTGAGATATCACATCTCATGCTATCGGAAGGGTCTCAGGATTGGAATCGGAAGGAGTTGGATATCACGTCTCATGCTATAGGAAGGGTCTCAGGTTTGGAACGGGAAGGAGTTGGATAGCACATCTCATGCTAAAGGGAGGGACTCAGGTTTGGAAGGGGAAGGATTTGGATATCACATCACATGTTATAGGAAGGATCTCAGGTTTGGTATTAGAAGCATTGAGATATCACATCTCATGCTATCGGAAGGGTATCAGGATTGGAATGGGAAGGAGTTGGATATCGCATCTCATGTTATAGGAAGGATCTCAGGTTTGGTATTAGAAGCATTGAGATATCACATCACATGCTATAGGAAGGGTCTCAGGATTGGAATGGGAAGGAGTTGGATATCACATCTGATGCTAAAGGAAGGGCCTCAGTTTTGGAAGAAGCATTGAGATATCACATCTCATGCTATAGGAAGGGTATCAGGATTTGAATGGGAAGGAGTTGGATATCACATCTCATGCTAAAGGAAGGGTCTCAGTTTTGGTAGAAGCATTGAGATATCACATCTCATGCTATAGGAAGGGTCTCAGGATTGGAATTTGAAGGAGTTGGATATCACATCTCATGCTAAAGGGAGGGTCTCAGGTTTGGAAGGGGAAGGATTTGGATATCACATCTCATGTTATAGGAAGGATCTCAGGTTTGGTATTAGAAGCATTGAGATATCACATCTCATGCTATAGGAAGGGTCTCAGGATTGGAATGGGAAGGAGTTGGATATCGCATCTCATGTTATAGGAAGGATCTCAGGTTTGGTATTAGAAGCATTGAGATATCACATCACATGCTATAGGAAGGGTCTCAGGATTGGAATGGGAAGGAGTTGGATATCACATCTGATGCTAAAGGAAGGGCCTCAGTTTTGGAAGAAGCATTGAGATATCACATCTCATGCTATAGGAAGGGTCTCAGGATTGGAATGGGAAGGAGTTGGATATCACATCTCATGCTATAGGAAGGGTCTCAGGTTTGGTAGAAGCATTGAGATATCAAGTCTCATGGTGTAGGACGGGTCTCAGAATTGGAATGGGAAGGAGTTGGATATCACATCTCAAGCTATAGGAAGGCTCTCAGGGTTGGAAGGGGAAGGAGTTGGATATCACATTTCATGTTAGAGGTAGGATCTCAGGTTTGGTATTAGAGGCATTGAGATGTCACATCTCATGCTATCAGAAGGGTCTCAGGATTGGAATGGGAAGAAGTTGGATATCACATCACATGCTAAAGGGAGGGTCTAAGGTTTGGAAGGGGAAGGATTTGGATATCACATCTCATGTTATAGGAAGGATCTCAGGTTTGGTATTAGAAGCATTGAGATATCACATCTCCTGCTATCGGAAGGGTCTCAGGTTTGGTATAAGCATTGAGATATCACATTTCTGCTATCGGAAGGGTCTCAGGATTGGAATGGGAAGGACTTGGATATTACAATTCATGTTATAGGAAAGGTCTCAGGTTTGGTATTAGAAGATTTGCGATATCACATCTCATGCTATAGGAAGGGTTTCAGGATTGGAATGGGAAGGACTTGGATATCACATCTCATGTTATTGGAAGGGTCTCAGGTTTGGTATTAGAAGCATTGAGATATCACATCTCATGCTATCGGAAGGGTCTCAGGATTGGAATCGGAAGGAGTTGGATATCACGTCTCATGCTATAGGAAGGGTCTCAGGTTTGGAACGGGAAGGAGTTGGATAGCACATCTCATGCTAAAGGGAGGGACTCAGGTTTGGAAGGGGAAGGATTTGGATATCACATCACATGTTATAGGAAGGATCTCAGGTTTGGTATTAGAAGCATTGAGATATCACATCTCATGCTATCGGAAGGGTATCAGGATTGGAATCGGAAGGAGTTGGATATCACATCTCATGCTATAGGAAGGGTCTCAGGTTTGGAACGGGAAGGAGTTGGATATCACATCTCATGTTATAGGAAGAGTCTCAGGTTTGGTATAAGCATTGAGATATCACATCTCTGCAATCGGAAGTGTCTCAGGATTGGGATGGGAAGGAGTTGGATATCACATCTCATGCTACAGGAAGGGTCTCAGGAATGGCATGGGAAGGACTTGGATATCACATCTCATGATAAAGGAAGGGTCTAAGGTTTGGAAGGGGAAGGATTTGGATATCACATCTCATGTTATTGGACCGGTCTCAGGTTTGGTATTAGAAGCATTGAGATATCAAGTCTCATGGTATAGGACGGGAGTTTGATATCACATCTCATGCCATGGTATGGGTCTCAGGTTTTGTAGAAGCATTGGGATATCACATCTCATGGAAAGGTATCAGGATTGGATTTGGAAGGAGTTGGATATCCCATCTCATGCTATAGGAAGGGTCTCAGGTTGGAATGGGAAGGAGTTGGATATCACATCTCATGTTATAGGAAGGATCTCAGGATTGGAATGGGAAGGACTTGGATATCACATCTCATGCTGTAGGAAGGCTCTCAGGTTTGGTATTAGAAGCATTGAGATGTCACATCTCATGCTATAGGAAGGGTCTCAGGATTGGAATGGGAAGGAGTTAGATATCACATCTGATGCTAAAGGAAGGGTCTCAGTTTTGGTAGAAGCAAAGGTTTGGAATGGGAAGGAGTTGGATATCACGTCTCATGTTATAGGAAGGGTCTCAGGATTGGAATGGGAAGGAGTTGGATATCACATCTCATGCTAAAGGAAGGGTCTCAGGTTTGATAGAAGCAAAGGTTTGGAATGGGAAGGAGTTTGATATCACACCTCATGTTATAGGAAGGATCTCAGGTTTGGTATTAGAAGCATTGAGATATCACATCTCATGCTATATGAAGGGTCTCAGGATTGGAATGGGAAGGAGTTGGATATCACATACCATGCTATAGGAAGGGTCTCAGGTTTGGTATAAGCATTGAGATATCCCATCTCATGCTATAGGAAGCGTCTCAGGATTGGAATCAGAAGGAGTTGTATATGACATCTCATGCCATAGGAAGGGTCACAGGTTTGGTATAAGCATTGAGATATCACATCTCTGCTATAGGAAGGGTCTAAGGTTTGGAAGGGGAAGGATTTGGATATCACATCTCATGTTATAGGACCGGTCTCAGGTTTGGTATTAGAAGCATTGAAATATCAAGTCTCATGGTATAGGACGGGTCTCAGAATTGGAATGGGAAGGAGTTGGATATCACATCTCAAGCTATAGGAAGGGTCTCAGGATTTGAATGGGAAGGAGTTTGAAATCACATCTCATGCCATGGTATGGGTCTCAGGTTTTGTAGAGGCATTGGGATATCACATCTCATGCTATCGGAAGGGTATCAGGATTGGATTTGGAAGGAGTTGGATATCCCATCTCATGCTATAGGAAGGGTCTAAGGTTGGAATGGGAAGGAGTTGGATATCACATCTCATGTTATAGGAAGGGTCTCAGGATTGGAATGGGAAGGACTTGGATATAACATCTCATTCTATAGGAAGGCTCTCAGGGTTGGAAGGGGAAGGAGTTGGATATCACATTTCATGTTAGAGGTAGGATCTCAGGTTTGGTATTAGAGGCATTGAGATATCACATCTCATGCTATAAGAAGGGTCTCAGGATTGGAATGGGAAGGAGTTGGATATCACATCTCATGCTAAAGGGAGGGTCTAAGGTTTGGAAGGGGAAGGATTTGGATATCACATCTCATGTTATAGGATGGTTCTCATGTTTGGTTTTAGAAGCATTGAGATATCACATATGCTATAGGAAGGGTCTCAGGATTGGAATGTGAAGGATTTGGATATCAAATCTCATGCTAAAGGAAGAGTCTCAGGTTTAATAGACGCATTGAGATATCACATCTCATGCTATAGGAAGGGTCTCAGGATTGGAATGGGAAGGAGTTGGATATCACATCTCATGCCATAGGAAGGGTCTCAGGTTTGGTATAAGCATTGAGATATCACATCTCTGCTATTGGAAGGGTCTCAGGATTGGATTGGGAAGGAGTTGGATATCCCTTCTCATGCTATAGGAAGGATCGCAGGTTGGAATGGGAAGGAGTTGGATATCACATCTCATGCTAAAGGAAGGGTCTCAGGTTTGGAAGGGGAAGGATTTGGATATCATATCTCATGCTATATGACTGGTCCCATGTTTGGTATTAGAAGCATTGAGATATCACATCTCATGCTACAGGAAGAGTCTCAGGATTGGAATGGGAAGGAGTTGGATATCACATCTCATGTTATAGGAAGGGTCTCAGGATTGGAATGGGAAGCAGTTGGATATCACATCTCATGCCATAGGAAGGGTCATCAGGTTTGGTATAAGCATTGAGATATCACATCTCTGCTCTCGGAAGGGTCTCAGGATAGGAATGGATCTCTGCTCTCGGAAGGGTCTCAGGATAGGAATGGGAAGGACTTAGATATCACATCTCATACTATAGGGAGGGTCTCAGTTTTGATATTAGAAGCATTGAGATATCACATCTCATGCTATCGGAAGGGTCTCAGGATTGGAATGGGATGGAGTTGGATATCACATCTCAAGCTATCTCAGGATTGGAATGGGAAGAAGTTTGATATCACATCTCAAGCTATAGGAACGGTCTCAGGATTGGAAATGGAAGGATCTGGATTTCACATCTAATGTTATAGGATGGTTCTCATGTTTGGTTTTAGAAGCATTGAGATATCACATATGCTATCGGAAGGGTCTCAGGATTGGAAAGGGAAGGATTTGGATTTCACATGTTATAGGATGGTTGTCAGGTTTGATTTTAGAAGCATTAAGATATAAAATCTCATGCTATAGGAAGGGTCTCGGGTTTGGAATGGGAAGGAGTTGGATATCACATCTCATGCTAAAGGAAAGGTCTCAGGTTTGGAAGGGGAAGGATTTGTATCTCACATCTCATGTTGTAGGACGGGTCTCAGGTTTCGTATTAGAAGCATTGAGATATCACATCTCTGCTATCGGAAGGGTCTCAGGATTGGATTGGGAAGGATTTGGATATCATATCTCATGTTATAGGACGGGTCCCAGGTTTGGTATTAGCAGCATTGAGATATCACATCTCATGGTATAGGAAGGGTCTCAGGATTCGAATGGGAAGGAGGTGGATATCCCTTCTCATGCTATAGGAAGGGTCTCAGGTTGGAATGGGAAAGAGTTGGATATCACATCTCATTATAGGAATGGTCTCAGGATTTGACTGGGAAGGATTTGGATATCACATCTCTTGCTATAGGAAGGTCTCAGGTTTTTTATTAGAAACATTGAGATATCACATCTCATGCTATAGGAAGGGTTTCAGGATTGGAATGGGAAGGATTTGGATATCACATCTCATGCTATAGGAAGAGTCTCAGGATTGGAATGGGAAGGAGTTGGATATCACTTCTCATGTTATAGGAAGGAACTCAGGATTGAAATGGGAAGGAGTTGGATATCACATCTCATGCAATAGGAAGGGTCATCAGGTTTGGTATAAGCATTGAGATATCACATCTCTGCTATCGGAAGGGTCTCAGGATAGGAATGGGAAGGACTTAGATATCACATCTCATACTATAGGGAGGGTCTCAGTTTTGATATTAGAAGCATTGAGATATCATATCTCATGCTATCGGAAGGGTCTCAGGATTGGAATGGGATGGAGTTGGATATCACATCTCAAGCTATCTCAGGATTGGAATGGGAAGGAGTTTGATATCACAACTCAAGCTATAGGAAAGGTCTCAGGTTTGGAAGGGGAAGGATTAGGATCTCACATCTCATGTTTTAGGACGGGTCTCAGGTTTGGTATTAGAAGCATTGAGATATCACATCTCATGATATAGGAAGGGTCTCAGGATTGGAATCGGAAGGAGTTGGATATCACATCTCAAGCTATCTCAGGATTGGAATGGGAAGGAGTTTGATATCACACCTCAAGCTATAGGAAGGGTCTCAGGTTTGGAAAGGGAAGGATCTGGATTTCACATCTCATGTTATAGGATGGTTCTCAGGTTTGGTTTTAGAAGCATTAAGATATAACATCTCATGCTATAGGAAGGGCCTCAGGTTTGGAATGGGAAGGAGTTGGATATGACATCTCATGTTAAAGGAAAGGTCTCAGGTTTGGAAGGGGAAGGATTTGGATCTCACATCTCATGTTTTAGGACGGGTCTCAGGTTTGGTATTAGAAGCATTGAGATATCACATCTCAAGGTATAGGAAGGGTCTCAGGATTGGAATGGGAAGGAGTTGGATATCACATTGAATGGGAAGGAGTTTGATATCACATCTGAAGCTATAGGAAGGGTCTCAGGTTTGGAAAGGGAATGATTTGGATTTCACATCTCATGTTATAGGATGGTTCTCATGTTTGGTTTTAGAAGCATTGAGCTATCACATCTCATGCTATAGGAAGAGTCTCAGGATTGGAATGGGAAGGAGTTGGATATCACATCTCATGCTAAAGGAAGGCTCTCAGGTTTGATAGAAGCAAAGGTTTGGAATGGGAAGGAGTTGGATATCACGTCTCATGTTATAGGAAGGGTCTCAGTATAGGAATGGGAAGGAGTTGGATATCACATCTCATGCTAAAGGAAGGGTCTCAGGTTTGATAGAAGCAAAGGTTTGGAATGGGAAGGAGTTGGATATCACGTCTCATGTTATAGGAAGGATCTCAGGTTTGGTATTAGAAGCATTGAGATATCACATCTCATGCTATATGAAGGGTCTCAGGATTGGAATGGGAAGGAGTTGGATATCACATCTCATGCTATAGGAAGGGTCTCAGGTTTGGTATATGCATTGAGATATCCCATCACATGCTATAGGAAGGGTCTCAGGATTGGAATGGGAAGGAGTTGTATATGACATCTCATGCCATAGGAAGGGTCACAGGTTTGGTATAAGCATTGAGATATCACATCTCTGCTATAGGAAGGGTCTCAGGTTTGGAAGGGGAAGGATTTGGATATCACATCTCATGTTATAGGACCGGTCTCAGGTTTGGTATTAGAAGCATTGAAATATCAAGTCTCATGGTATAGGACGGGTCTCAGAATTGGAATGGGAAGGAGTTGGATATCACATCTCAAGCTATAGGAAGCGTCTCATGATTGGAATGGGAAGGAGTTTGTTATCACATCTCATGCCATGGTATGGGTCTGAGGTTTTGTAGAGGCATTGGGATATCACATCTCATGCTATCGGAAGGGTATCAGGATTGGATTTGGAAGGAGTTGGATATCCCATCTCATGCTATAGGAAGGGTCTAAGGTTGGAATGGGAAGGAGTTGGATATCACATCTCATGTTATAGGAAGGGTCTCAGGATTGGAATGGGAAGGACTTGGATATAACATCTCATTCTATAGGAAGGCTCTCAGGGTTGGAAGGGGAAGGAGTTGGATATCACATTTCATGTTAGAGGTAGGATCTCAGGTTTGGTATTAGAGGCATTGAGATGTCACATCTCATGCTATCAGAAGGGTCTCAGGATTGGAATGGGAAGGAGTTGGATATCACATCTCATGCTAAAGGGAGGGTCTAAGGTTTGGAAGGGGAAGGATTTGGATATCACATCTCATGTTATAGGAAGGGTCTCAGGTTTGGTATAAGCATTGAGATATCACATCTCTGCTATCGGAAGGGTCTCAGGATTGGAATGGGAAGGACTTGGATATTACAATTCATGTTATAGGAAAGGTCTCAGGTTTGGTATTAGAAGCATTGAGATATCACATCTCATGCTTTAGGAAGGGTTTCAGGATTGGAATGGGAAGGACTTGGATATCACATCTCATGTTATTGGAAGGGTCTCAGGTTTGGTATTAGAATCATTGAGATATCACATCTCAGGCTATAGGAAGGGTCTCAGGAATGGCATGGGAAGGACTTGGATATCACATCTCATGGTAAAGGAAGGGTCTAAGGTTTGGAAGGGGAAGGATTTGGATATCACATCTCATGTTATTGGACCGGTCTCAGGTTTGGTATTAGAAGCATTGAGATATCAAGTCTCATGGTATAGGACGGGAGTTTGATATCACATCTTATGCCATGGTATGGGTCTCAGGTTTTGTAGAAGCATTGGGATATCACATCTCATGGAAGGGTATGAGGATTGGATTTGGAAGGAGTTGGATATCCCATCTCATGCTATAGGAAGGGTCTCAGGATTGGAATGGGAAGGAGTTGGATATCACATCTGATGCTAAAGGAAGGGTGTCAGTTTTGGTAGAAGCATTGAGATATCACATCTCATGCTATAGGAAGGGTCTCAGGATTGGAATGGGAAGGAGTTGGATATCACATCTCATGCTAAAGGGAGGGTCTCAGGTTTGGAAGGGGAAGGATTTGGATATCACATCTCATGTTATAGGAAGGATCTCAGGTTTGGTTTTAGAAGCATTGAGATATCACATCTCATGCTATAGGAAGGGTCTCAGGATTGGAATGGGAAGGAGTTGGATATCGCATCTCATGTTATAGGAAGGATCTCAAGTTTGGTATTAGAAGCATTGAGATATCACATCTCATGCTATAGGAAGGGTCTCAGGATTGGAATGGGAAGGAGTTGGATATCACATCTGATGCTAAAGGAAGGGTCTCAGTTTTGGTAGAAGCATTGAGATATCACATCTCATGCTATAGGAAGGGTCTCAGGATTGGAATGGGAAGGAGTTGGATATCACATCTCATGCTATAGGAAGGGTCTCAGGTTTGGTATAAGCATTGAGATATCACTTCTCATGCTATAGGAAGGGTCTCAGGATTGGAATGGGAAGGACTTGGATATCACATCTCATGCTATAGGGAGGCTCTCAGGTTTGGGAAGGGAAGGATTTGGATTTCACATCTCATGTTATAGGATGGTTCTCATGTTTGGTTTTAGAAGCATTGAGATATCTCATCTCATGCTATCGGAAGGGTCTCAGGTTTGGAATGGGAAGGAGTTGGATATCACATCTCATGCCATAGGAAGGGTCATCAGGTTTGGTATAAGCATTGAGATATCACATCTCTGCTATCGGAAGGGTCTCAGGATAGGAATGGGAAGGACTTAGATATCACATCTCATACTATAGGGAGGGTCTCAGTTTTGATATTAGAAGCATTGAGATATCATATCTCATGCTATCAGAAGAGTCTCAGGATTGGAATGGGATGGAGTTGGATATCACATCTCAAGCTATCTCAGGATTGGAATGGGAAGGAGTTTGATATCACATCTCAAGCTATAGGAATGGTCTCAGGTTTGGAAGGGGAAGGATTAGGATCTCACATCTCATGTTTTAGGACGGGTCTCAGGTTTGGTATTAGAAGCATTGAGATATCACATCTCATGCTATCGGAAGAGTCTTAGTATTGGAATGGGAAGGAGTTGGATATATCTCTTGTTATACGGAGGGTCTCAGGTTTGGCATTAGAAGCACTGAGAAATCAAATCACATCCTTTAGGAAGGGACTCGAGTTTGCTATTTTAAGGAGTGAGATAGTAAATCTCATCCTATCGGAAGGGTCTCGGGTTTGGTATTGGAAGAAATGAGATTACAAATCTCAGGCTGTGGGAATGGTCTCGGGTTTGGTATTGGAAGGGGTGAGAAATCACATTTCATGCTACAGGAAGGGTCACAGGTTTGGAATGGGAAGGAGTTGGATATCACATATACTACGGGAAGGGCCTCAGGTTTGCTATTAGAAGCATAGAGATATCACATCTCATGTTATAGGAATAGTCTCAGGACTGGAATGGGAAGGAGTTGGATATCACATCTCATGCTATAGGGAGGGTCTCAGTTTTGATATTAGAAGCATTGAGATATCACATATGCTATTGGAAGGGTCTCAGTATTGGAATTGGAAGGAGTTGGATATCACATCTCATGCTATAGGGAGGTTCTCAGGTTTGATATTAGAAGCATTGAGATATCACATCTCATGCTATCAGAAGGGTCTCAGGATTGGAATGGGAAGGAGTTGGATATCACATCTCATGCTAAAGGAAAGGTGACAGGTTTGGAAGGGGAAGGATTTGGATCTCACATCTCATGTTTTAGGACGGGTCTCAGGTTTGGTATTAGAAGCATTGAGATATCACATCTCAAGCTATAAGAAGGGTCTCAGATTTGGGAAGGGAAGGATTTGGATTTCACATCTCATGTTATAGGATGGTTCTCATGTTTGGTTTTAGAAGCATTGAGATATCACATATGCTATAGGAAGGGTCTCAGGATTGGAATGTGAAGGATTTGGATATCATATCTCATGCTAAAGGAAGAGTCTCAGGTTTAATAGACGCATTGAGATATCACATCTCATGCTATAGGAAGGGTCTCAGGATTGGAATGGGAAGGAGTTGGATATCACATCTCATGCCATAGGAAGGGTCTCAGGTTTGGTATAAGCATTGAGATATCACATCTCTGCTATTGGAAGGGTCTCAGGATTGGATTGGGAAGGAGTTGGATATCCCTTCTCATGCTATAGGAAGGATCGCAGGTTGGAATGGGAAGGAGTTGGATATCACATCTCATGCTAAAGGAAGGGTCTCAGGTTTGGAAGGGGAAGGATTTGGATATCATATCTCATGCTATATGACTGGTCCCATGTTTGGTATTAGAAGCATTGAGATATCACATCTCATGCTACAGGAAGAGTCTCAGGATTGGAATGGGAAGGAGTTGGATATCACATCTCATGTTATAGGAAGGGTCTCAGGATTGGAATGGGAAGCAGTTGGATATCACATCTCATGCCATAGGAAGGGTCATCAGGTTTGGTATAAGCATTGAGATATCACATCTCTGCTCTCGGAAGGGTCTCAGGATAGGAATGGGAAGGACTTAGATATCACATCTCATACTATAGGGAGGGTCTCAGTTTTGATATTAGAAGCATTGAGATATCACATTTCATGCTACAGGAAGGGTCACAGGTTTGGAATGGGAAGGAGTTGGATATCACATATACTACGGGAAGGGCCTCAGGTTTGCTATTAGAAGCATAGAGATATCACATCTCATGTTATAGGAATAGTCTCAGGATTGGAATGGGAAGGAGTTGGATATCACATCTCATGCTATAGGGAGGGTCTCAGTTTTGATATTAGAAGCATTGAGATATCACATATGCTATTGGAAGGGTCTCAGTATTGGAATTGGAAGGAGTTGGATATCACATCTCATGCTATAGGGAGGTTCTCAGGTTTGATATTAGAAGCATTGAGATATCACATCTCATGCTATCAGAAGGGTCTCAGGATTGGAATGGGAAGGAGTTGGATATCACATCTCATGCTAAAGGAAAGGTGACAGGTTTGGAAGGGGAAGGATTTGGATCTCACATCTCATGTTTTAGGACGGGTCTCAGGTTTGGTATTAGAAGCATTGAGATATCACATCTCAAGCTATAAGAAGGGTCTCAGATTTGGGAAGGGAAGGATTTGGATTTCACATCTCATGTTATAGGATGGTTCTCATGTTTGGTTTTAGAAGCATTGAGATATCACATATGCTATAGGAAGGGTCTCAGGATTGGAATGTGAAGGATTTGGATATCATATCTCATGCTAAAGGAAGAGTCTCAGGTTTAATAGACGCATTGAGATATCACATCTCATGCTATAGGAAGGGTCTCAGGATTGGAATGGGAAGGAGTTGGATATCACATCTCATGCCATAGGAAGGGTCTCAGGTTTGGTATAAGCATTGAGATATCACATCTCTGCTATTGGAAGGGTCTCAGGATTGGATTGGGAAGGAGTTGGATATCCCTTCTCATGCTATAGGAAGGATCGCAGGTTGGAATGGGAAGGAGTTGGATATCACATCTCATGCTAAAGGAAGGGTCTCAGGTTTGGAAGGGGAAGGATTTGGATATCATATCTCATGCTATATGACTGGTCCCATGTTTGGTATTAGAAGCATTGAGATATCACATCTCATGCTACAGGAAGAGTCTCAGGATTGGAATGGGAAGGAGTTGGATATCACATCTCATGTTATAGGAAGGGTCTCAGGATTGGAATGGGAAGCAGTTTGATATCACATCTCATGCCATAGGAAGGGTCATCAGGTTTGGTATAAGCATTGAGATATCACATCTCTGCTCTCGGAAGGGTCTCAGGATAGGAATGGGAAGGACTTAGATATCACATCTCATACTATAGGGAGGGTCTCAGTTTTGATATTAGAAGCATTGAGATATCACATCTCATGCTATCGGAAGGGTCTCAGGATTGGAATGGGATGGAGTTGGATATCACATCTCAAGCTATCTCAGGATTGGAATGGGAAGAAGTTTGATATCACATCTCAAGCTATAGGAACGGTCTCAGGATTGGAAACGGAAGGATCTGGATTTCACATCTAATGTTATAGGATGGTTCTCATGTTTGGTTTTAGAAGCATTGAGATATCACATATGCTATCGGAAGGGTCTCAGGTTTGGAAAGGGAAGGATTTGGATTTCACATGTTATAGGATGGTTGTCAGGTTTGGTCTTAGAAGCATTAAGATATAAAATCTCATGCTATAGGAAGGGTCTCGGGTTTGGAATGGGAAGGAGTTGGATATCACATCTCATGCTAAAGGAAAGGTCTCAGGTTTGGAAGGGGAAGGATTTGTATCTCACATCTCATGTTTTAGGACGGGTCTCAGGTTTCGTATTAGAAGCATTGAGATATCACATCTCTGCTATCGGAAGGGTCTCAGGATTGGATTGGGAAGGAGTTGGATATCCCTTCTCATGCTATAGGAAGGATCTCAGGTTGGAATGGGAAGGAGTTGGATATCACATCTCATGTTATAGGAAGTGTCTCAAGATTGGAATGGGAAGGATTTGGATATTACATCTCTTGCTATAGGAAGGGTCTCGAGTTTTTTATTAGAAACATTGAGATATCACATCTCATGCTATAGGAAGGGTTTGGGGATTGGAATGGGAAGGATTTGGATATCACATCTCATGCTAAAGGAAGGGTCTCAGGTTTGGAAGGGGAAGGATTTGGATATCATATCTCATGTTATAGGACGGGTCCCAGGTTTGGTATTAGCAGCATTGAGATATCACATCTCATGGTATAGGAAGGGTCTCAGGATTGGAATGGGAAGGAGTTGGATATCCCTTCTCATGCTATAGGAAGGGTCTCAGGTTGGAATGGGAAAGAGTTGGATATCACATCTCATTATAGGAATGGTCTCAGGATTTGACTGGGAAGGATTTGGATATCACATCTCTTGCTATAGGAAGGTCTCAGGTTTTTTATTAGAAACATTGAGATATCACATCTCATGCTATAGGAAGGGTTTCAGGATCGGAATGGGAAGGATTTGGATATCACATCTCATGCTAAAGGAAGGGTCTCAGGTTTGGTATAAGCATTGAGATATCACATCTCTGCTATCGGAAGGGTCTCAGGATAGGAATGGGAAGGACTTAGATATCACATCTCATACTATAGGGAGGGTCTCAGTTTTGATATTAGAAGCATTGAGATATCATATCTCATGCTATCGGAAGGGTCTCAGGATTGGAATGGGATGGAGTTGGATATCACATCTCAAGCTATCTCAGGATTGGAATGGGAAGGAGTTTGATATCACATCTCAAGCTATAGGAAAGGTCTCAGGTTTGGAAGGGGAAGGATTAGGATCTCACATCTCATGTTTTAGGACGGGTCTCAGGTTTGGTATTAGAAGCATTGAGATATCACATCTCATGATATAGGAAGGGTCTCAGGATTGGAATCGGAAGGAGTTGGATATCACATCTCAAGCTATCTCAGGATTGGAATGGGAAGGAGTTTGATATCACACCTCAAGCTATAGGAAGGGTCTCAGGTTTGGAAAGGGAAGGATCTGGATTTCACATCTCATGTTATAGGATGGTTCTCATGTTTGGTTTTCGAAGCATTGAGATATCACATCTCATGCTATCGGAAGGGTCTCAGGTTTAGAAAGGGAAGGATTTGGATTTCACATGTTATAGGATGGTTCTCAGGTTTGGTTTTAGAAGCATTAAGATATAACATCTCATGCTATAGGAAGGGCCTCAGGTTTGGAATGGGAAGGAGTTGGATATGACATCTCATGTTAAAGGAAAGGTCTCAGGTTTGGAAGGGGAAGGATTTGGATCTCACATCTCATGTTTTAGGACGGGTCTCAGGTTTGGTATTAGAAGCATTGAGATATCACATCTCAAGGTATAGGAAGGGTCTCAGGATTGGAATGGGAAGGAGTTGGATATCACATTGAATGGGAAGGAGTTTGATATCACATCTGAAGCTATAGGAAGGGTCTCAGGTTTGGAAAGGGAATGATTTGGATTTCACATCTCATGTTATAGGATGGTTCTCATGTTTGGTTTTCGAAGCATTGAGCTATCACATCTCATGCTATAGGAAGAGTCTCAGGATTGGAATGGGAAGGAGTTGGATATCACATCTCATGCTAAAGGAAGGGTCTCAGGTTTGATAGAAGCAAAGGTTTGGAATGGGAAGGAGTTGGATATCACGTCTCATGTTATAGGAAGGGTCTCAGTATAGGAATGGGAAGGAGTTGGATATCACATCTCATGCTAAAGGAAGGGTCTCAGGTTTGATAGAAGCAAAGGTTTGGAATGGGAAGGAGTTGGATATCACGTCTCATGTTATAGGAAGGATCTCAGGTTTGGTATTAGAAGCATTGAGATATCACATCTCATGCTATATGAAGGTCTCAGGATTGGAATGCGAAGGAGTTGGATATCACATCTCATGCTATAGGAAGGGTCTCAGGTTTGGTATAAGCATTGAGATATCACATCTCTGCTATTGGAAGGGTCTCAGGATTGGATTGGGAAGGAGTTGGATATCCCTTCTCATGCTATAGGAAGGAACGCAGGTTGGAATGGGAAGGAGTTGGATATCACATCTCATGCTAAAGGAAGGGTCTCAGGTTTGGAAGGGGAAGGATTTGGATATCATATCTCATGCTATATGACTGGTCCCATGTTTGGTATTAGAAGCATTGAGATATCACATCTCATGCTACAGGAAGAGTCTCAGGATTGGAATGGGAAGGAGTTGGATATCACATCTCATGTTATAGGAAGGGTCTCAGGATTGGAATGGGAAGCAGTTGGATATCACATCTCATGCCATAGGAAGGGTCATCAGGTTTGGTATAAGCATTGAGATATCACATCTCTGCTCTCGGAAGGGTCTCAGGATAGGAATGGGAAGGACTTAGATATCACATCTCATACTATAGGGAGGGTCTCAGTTTTGATATTAGAAGCATTGAGATATCACATCTCATGCTATCGGAAGGGTCTCAGGATTGGAATGGGATGGAGTTGGATATCACATCTCAAGCTATCTCAGGATTGGAATGGGAAGAAGTTTGATATCACATCTCAAGCTATAGGAACGGTCTCAGGATTGGAAACGGAAGGATCTGGATTTCACATCTAATGTTATAGGATGGTTCTCATGTTTGGTTTTAGAAGCATTGAGATATCACATATGCTATCGGAAGGGTCTCAGGTTTGGAAAGGGAAGGATTTGGATTTCACATGTTATAGGATGGTTGTCAGGTTTGGTTTTAGAAGCATTAAGATATAAAATCTCATGCTATAGGAAGGGTCTCGGGTTTGGAATGGGAAGGAGTTGGATATCACATCTCATGCTAAAGGAAAGGTCTCAGGTTTGGAAGGGGAAGGATTTGTATCTCACATCTCATGTTTTAGGACTGGTCTCAGGTTTCGTATTAGAAGCATTGAGATATCACATCTCTGCTATCGGAAGGGTCTCAGGATTGGATTGGGAAGGAGTTGGATATCCCTTCTCATGCTATAGGAAGGATCTCAGGTTGGAATGGGAAGGAGTTGGATATCACATCTCATGTTATAGGAAGTGTCTCAAGATTGGAATGGGAAGGATTTGGATATTACATCTCTTGCTATAGGAAGGGTCTCGAGTTTTTTATTAGAAACATTGAGATATCACATCTCATGCTATAGGAAGGGTTTGAGGATTGGAATGGGAAGGATTTGGATATCACATCTCATGCTAAAGGAAGGGTCTCAGGTTTGGAAGGGGAAGGATTTGGATATCATATCTCATGTTATAGGACGGGTCCCAGGTTTGGTATTAGCAGCATTGAGATATCACATCTCATGGTATAGGAAGGGTCTCAGGATTGGAATGGGAAGGAGTTGGATATCCCTTCTCATGCTATAGGAAGGGTCTCAGGTTGGAATGGGAAAGAGTTGGATATCACATCTCATTATAGGAATGGTCTCAGGATTTGACTGGGAAGGATTTGGATATCACATCTCTTGCTATAGGAAGGTCTCAGGTTTTTTATTAGAAACATTGAGATATCACATCTCATGCTATAGGAAGGGTTTCAGGATTGGAATGGGAAGGATTTGGATATCACATCTCATGCTAAAGGAAGGGTCTCAGGTTTGGAAGGGGAAGGATTTGGATATCACATCTCATGCTATAGGAAGAGTCTCAGGATTGGAATGGGAAGGAGTTGGATATCACTTCTCATGTTATAGGAAGGAACTCAGGATTGAAATGGGAAGGAGTTGGATATCACATCTCATGCAATAGGAAGGGTCATCAGGTTTGGTATAAGCATTGAGATATCACATCTCTGCTATCGGAAGGGTCTCAGGATAGGAATGGGAAGGACTTAGATATCACATCTCATACTATAGGGAGGGTCTCAGTTTTGATATTAGAAGCATTGAGATATCATATCTCATGCTATCGGAAGGGTCTCAGGATTGGAATGGGATGGAGTTGGATATCACATCTCAAGCTATCTCAGGATTGGAATGGGAAGGAGTTTGATATCACATCTCAAGCTATAGGAAAGGTCTCAGGTTTGGAAGGGGAAGGATTAGGATCTCACATCTCATGTTTTAGGACGGGTCTCAGGTTTGGTATTAGAAGCATTGAGATATCACATATGCTATCGGAAGGGTCTCAGGTTTGGAAAGGGAAGGATTTGGATTTCACATGTTATAGGATGGTTGTCAGGTTTGGTTTTAGAAGCATTAAGATATAAAATCTCATGCTATAGGAAGGGTCTCGGGTTTGGAATGGGAAGGAGTTGGATATCACATCTCATGCTAAAGGAAAGGTCTCAGGTTTGGAAGGGGAAGGATTTGTATCTCACATCTCATGTTTTAGGACTGGTCTCAGGTTTCGTATTAGAAGCATTGAGATATCACATCTCTGCTATCGGAAGGGTCTCAGGATTGGATTGGGAAGGAGTTGGATATCCCTTCTCATGCTATAGGAAGGATCTCAGGTTGGAATGGGAAGGAGTTGGATATCACATCTCATGTTATAGGAAGTGTCTCAAGATTGGAATGGGAAGGATTTGGATATTACATCTCTTGCTATAGGAAGGGTCTCGAGTTTTTTATTAGAAACATTGAGATATCACATCTCATGCTATAGGAAGGGTTTGAGGATTGGAATGGGAAGGATTTGGATATCACATCTCATGCTAAAGGAAGGGTCTCAGGTTTGGAAGGGGAAGGATTTGGATATCATATCTCATGTTATAGGACGGGTCCCAGGTTTGGTATTAGCAGCATTGAGATATCACATCTCATGGTATAGGAAGGGTCTCAGGATTGGAATGGGAAGGAGTTGGATATCCCTTCTCATGCTATAGGAAGGGTCTCAGGTTGGAATGGGAAAGAGTTGGATATCACATCTCATTATAGGAATGGTCTCAGGATTTGACTGGGAAGGATTTGGATATCACATCTCTTGCTATAGGAAGGTCTCAGGTTTTTTATTAGAAACATTGAGATATCACATCTCATGCTATAGGAAGGGTTTCAGGATTGGAATGGGAAGGATTTGGATATCACATCTCATGCTAAAGGAAGGGTCTCAGGTTTGGAAGGGGAAGGATTTGGATATCACATCTCATGCTATAGGAAGAGTCTCAGGATTGGAATGGGAAGGAGTTGGATATCACTTCTCATGTTATAGGAAGGAACTCAGGATTGAAATGGGAAGGAGTTGGATATCACATCTCATGCAATAGGAAGGGTCATCAGGTTTGGTATAAGCATTGAGATATCACATCTCTGCTATCGGAAGGGTCTCAGGATAGGAATGGGAAGGACTTAGATATCACATCTCATACTATAGGGAGGGTCTCAGTTTTGATATTAGAAGCATTGAGATATCATATCTCATGCTATCGGAAGGGTCTCAGGATTGGAATGGGATGGAGTTGGATATCACATCTCAAGCTATCTCAGGATTGGAATGGGAAGGAGTTTGATATCACATCTCAAGCTATAGGAAAGGTCTCAGGTTTGGAAGGGGAAGGATTAGGATCTCACATCTCATGTTTTAGGACGGGTCTCAGGTTTGGTATTAGAAGCATTGAGATATCACATCTCATGATATAGGAAGGGTCTCAGGATTGGAATCGGAAGGAGTTGGATATCACATCTCAAGCTATCTCAGGATTGGAATGGGAAGGAGTTTGATATCACACCTCAAGCTATAGGAAGGGTCTCAGGTTTGGAAAGGGAAGGATCTGGATTTCACATCTCATGTTATAGGATGGTTCTCATGTTTGGTTTTCGAAGCATTGAGATATCACATCTCATGCTATCGGAAGGGTCTCAGGTTTAGAAAGGGAAGGATTTGGATTTCACATGTTATAGGATGGTTCTCAGGTTTGGTTTTAGAAGCATTAAGATATAACATCTCATGCTATAGGAAGGGCCTCAGGTTTGGAATGGGAAGGAGTTGGATATGACATCTCATGTTAAAGGAAAGGTCTCAGGTTTGGAAGGGGAAGGATTTGGATCTCACATCTCATGTTTTAGGACGGGTCTCAGGTTTGGTATTAGAAGCATTGAGATATCACATCTCAAGGTATAGGAAGGGTCTCAGGATTGGAATGGGAAGGAGTTGGATATCACATTGAATGGGAAGGAGTTTGATATCACATCTGAAGCTATAGGAAGGGTCTCAGGTTTGGAAAGGGAATGATTTGGATTTCACATCTCATGTTATAGGATGGTTCTCATGTTTGGTTTTAGAAGCATTGAGCTATCACATCTCATGCTATAGGAAGAGTCTCAGGATTGGAATGGGAAGGAGTTGGATATCACATCTCATGCTAAAGGAAGGGTCTCAGGTTTGATAGAAGCAAAGGTTTGGAATGGGAAGGAGTTGGATATCACGTCTCATGTTATAGGAAGGGTCTCAGTATAGGAATGGGAAGGAGTTGGATATCACATCTCATGCTAAAGGAACGGTCTCAGGTTTGATAGAAGCAAAGGTTTGGAATGGGAAGGAGTTGGATATCACGTCTCATGTTATAGGAAGGATCTCAGGTTTGGTATTAGAAGCATTGAGATATCACATCTCATGCTATATGAAGGGTCTCAGGATTGGAATGCGAAGGAGTTGGATATCACATCTCATGCTATAGGAAGGGTCTCAGGTTTGGTATATGCATTGAGATATCCCATCACATGCTATAGGAAGGGTCTCAGGATTGGAATGGGAAGGAGTTGTATATGACATCTCATGCCATAGGAAGGGTCACAGGTTTGGTATAAGCATTGAGATATCACATCTCTGCTATAGGAAGGGTCTCAGGTTTGGAAGGGGACGGATTTGGATATCACATCTTATGTTATAGGACCGGTCTCAGGTTTGGTATTAGAAGCATTGAGATATCACATCTCATGCTATATGAAGGGTCTCAGGATTGGAATGGGAAGGAGTTGGATATCACATCTCAAGCTATAGGAAGCGTCTCATGATTGGAATGGGAAGGAGTTTGATATCACATCTCATGCCATGGTATGGGTCTGAGGTTTTGTAGAGGCATTGGGATATCACATCTCATGCTATCGGAAGGGTATCAGGATTGGATTTGGAAGGAGTTGGATATCCCATCTCATGCTATAGGAAGGGTCTAAGGTTGGAATGGGAAGGAGTTGGATATCACGTCTCATGTTATAGGAAGGATCTCAGGTTTGGTATTAGAAGCATTGAGATATCACATCTCATGCTATATGAAGGGTCTCAGGTTTGGTATAAGCATTGAGATATCACATCTCTGCTATTGGAAGGGTCTCAGGATTGGATTGGGAAGGAGTTGGATATCCCTTCTCATGCTATAGGAAGGATCGCAGGTTGGAATGGGAAGGAGTTGGATATCACATCTCATGCTAAAGGAAGGGTCTCAGGTTTGGAAGGGGAAGGATTTGGATATCATATCTCATGCTATATGACTGGTCCCATGTTTGGTATTAGAAGCATTGAGATATCACATCTCATGCTACAGGAAGAGTCTCAGGATTGGAATGGGAAGGAGTTGGATATCACATCTCATGTTATAGGAAGGGTCTCAGGATTGGAATGGGAAGCAGTTGGATATCACATCTCATGCCATAGGAAGGGTCATCAGGTTTGGTATAAGCATTGAGATATCACATCTCTGCTATTGGAAGGGTCTCAGGATTGGATTGGGAAGGAGTTGGATATCCCTTCTCATGCTATAGGAAGGATCGCAGGTTGGAATGGGAAGGAGTTGGATATCACATCTCATGCTAAAGGAAGGGTCTCAGGTTTGGAAGGGGAAGGATTTGGATATCATATCTCATGCTATATGACTGGTCCCATGTTTGGTATTAGAAGCATTGAGATATCACATCTCATGCTACAGGAAGAGTCTCAGGATTGGAATGGGAAGGAGTTGGATATCACATCTCATGTTATAGGAAGGGTCTCAGGATTGGAATGGGAAGCAGTTGGATATCACATCTCATGCCATAGGAAGGGTCATCAGGTTTGGTATAAGCATTGAGATATCACATCTCTGCTCTCGGAAGGGTCTCAGGATAGGAATGGGAAGGACTTAGATATCACATCTCATACTATAGGGAGGGTCTCAGTTTTGATATTAGAAGCATTGAGATATCACATCTCATGCTATCGGAAGGGTCTCAGGATTGGAATGGGATGGAGTTGGATATCACATCTCAAGCTATCTCAGGATTGGAATGGGAAGAAGTTTGATATCACATCTCAAGCTATAGGAACGGTCTCAGGATTGGAAACGGAAGGATCTGGATTTCACATCTAATGTTATAGGATGGTTCTCATGTTTGGTTTTAGAAGCATTGAGATATCACATATGCTATCGGAAGGGTCTCAGGTTTGGAAAGGGAAGGATTTGGATTTCACATGTTATAGGATGGTTGTCAGGTTTGGTTTTAGAAGCATTAAGATATAAAATCTCATGCTATAGGAAGGGTCTCGGGTTTGGAATGGGAAGGAGTTGGATATCACATCTCATGCTAAAGGAAAGGTCTCAGGTTTGGAAGGGGAAGGATTTGTATCTCACATCTCATGTTTTAGGACGGGTCTCAGGTTTCGTATTAGAAGCATTGAGATATCACATCTCTGCTATCGGAAGGGTCTCAGGATTGGATTGGGAAGGAGTTGGATATCCCTTCTCATGCTATAGGAAGGATCTCAGGTTGGAATGGGAAGGAGTTGGATATCACATCTCATGTTATAGGAAGTGTCTCAAGATTGGAATGGGAAGGATTTGGATATTACATCTCTTGCTATAGGAAGGGTCTCGAGTTTTTTATTAGAAACATTGAGATATCACATCTCATGCTATAGGAAGGGTTTGGGGATTGGAATGGGAAGGATTTGGATATCACATCTCATGCTAAAGGAAGGGTCTCAGGTTTGGAAGGGGAAGGATTTGGATATCATATCTCATGTTATAGGACGGGTCCCAGGTTTGGTATTAGCAGCATTGAGATATCACATCTCATGGTATAGGAAGGGTCTCAGGATTGGAATGGGAAGGAGTTGGATATCCCTTCTCATGCTATAGGAAGGGTCTCAGGTTGGAATGGGAAAGAGTTGGATATCACATCTCATTATAGGAATGGTCTCAGGATTTGACTGGGAAGGATTTGGATATCACATCTCTTGCTATAGGAAGGTCTCAGGTTTTTTATTAGAAACATTGAGATATCACATCTCATGCTATAGGAAGGGTTTCAGGATTGGAATGGGAAGGATTTGGATATCACATCTCATGCTAAAGGAAGGGTCTCAGGTTTGGAAGGGGAAGGATTTGGATATCACATCTCATGCTATAGGAAGAGTCTCAGGATTGGAATGGGAAGGAGTTGGATATCACTTCTCATGTTATAGGAAGGAACTCAGGATTGAAATGGGAAGGAGTTGGATATCACATCTCATGCAATAGGAAGGGTCATCAGGTTTGGTATAAGCATTGAGATATCACATCTCTGCTATCGGAAGGGTCTCAGGATAGGAATGGGAAGGACTTAGATATCACATCTCATACTATAGGGAGGGTCTCAGTTTTGATATTAGAAGCATTGAGATATCATATCTCATGCTATCGGAAGGGTCTCAGGATTGGAATGGGATGGAGTTGGATATCACATCTCAAGCTATCTCAGGATTGGAATGGGAAGGAGTTTGATATCACATCTCAAGCTATAGGAAAGGTCTCAGGTTTGGAAGGGGAAGGATTAGGATCTCACATCTCATGTTTTAGGACGGGTCTCAGGTTTGGTATTAGAAGCATTGAGATATCACATCTCATGATATAGGAAGGGTCTCAGGATTGGAATCGGAAGGAGTTGGATATCACATCTCAAGCTATCTCAGGATTGGAATGGGAAGGAGTTTGATATCACACCTCAAGCTATAGGAAGGGTCTCAGGTTTGGAAAGGGAAGGATCTGGATTTCACATCTCATGTTATAGGATGGTTCTCATGTTTGGTTTTCGAAGCATTGAGATATCACATCTCATGCTATCGGAAGGGTCTCAGGTTTAGAAAGGGAAGGATTTGGATTTCACATGTTATAGGATGGTTCTCAGGTTTGGTTTTAGAAGCATTAAGATATAACATCTCATGCTATAGGAAGGGCCTCAGGTTTGGAATGGGAAGGAGTTGGATATGACATCTCATGTTAAAGGAAAGGTCTCAGGTTTGGAAGGGGAAGGATTTGGATCTCACATCTCATGTTTTAGGACGGGTCTCAGGTTTGGTATTAGAAGCATTGAGATATCACATCTCAAGGTATAGGAAGGGTCTCAGGATTGGAATGGGAAGGAGTTGGATATCACATTGAATGGGAAGGAGTTTGATATCACATCTGAAGCTATAGGAAGGGTCTCAGGTTTGGAAAGGGAATGATTTGGATTTCACATCTCATGTTATAGGATGGTTCTCATGTTTGGTTTTCGAAGCATTGAGCTATCACATCTCATGCTATAGGAAGAGTCTCAGGATTGGAATGGGAAGGAGTTGGATATCACATCTCATGCTAAAGGAAGGGTCTCAGGTTTGATAGAAGCAAAGGTTTGGAATGGGAAGGAGTTGGATATCACGTCTCATGTTATAGGAAGGGTCTCAGTATAGGAATGGGAAGGAGTTGGATATCACATCTCATGCTAAAGGAAGGGTCTCAGGTTTGATAGAAGCAAAGGTTTGGAATGGGAAGGAGTTGGATATCACGTCTCATGTTATAGGAAGGATCTCAGGTTTGGTATTAGAAGCATTGAGATATCACATCTCATGCTATATGAAGGGTCTCAGGATTGGAATGCGAAGGAGTTGGATATCACATCTCATGCTATAGGAAGGGTCTCAGGTTTGGTATAAGCATTGAGATATCACATCTCTGCTATTGGAAGGGTCTCAGGATTGGATTGGGAAGGAGTTGGATATCCCTTCTCATGCTATAGGAAGGAACGCAGGTTGGAATGGGAAGGAGTTGGATATCACATCTCATGCTAAAGGAAGGGTCTCAGGTTTGGAAGGGGAAGGATTTGGATATCATATCTCATGCTATATGACTGGTCCCATGTTTGGTATTAGAAGCATTGAGATATCACATCTCATGCTACAGGAAGAGTCTCAGGATTGGAATGGGAAGGAGTTGGATATCACATCTCATGTTATAGGAAGGGTCTCAGGATTGGAATGGGAAGCAGTTGGATATCACATCTCATGCCATAGGAAGGGTCATCAGGTTTGGTATAAGCATTGAGATATCACATCTCTGCTCTCGGAAGGGTCTCGGGATAGGAATGGGAAGGACTTAGATATCACATCTCATACTATAGGGAGGGTCTCAGTTTTGATATTAGAAGCATTGAGATATCACATCTCATGCTATCGGAAGGGTCTCAGGATTGGAATGGGATGGAGTTGGATATCACATCTCAAGCTATCTCAGGATTGGAATGGGAAGAAGTTTGATATCACATCTCAAGCTATAGGAACGGTCTCAGGATTGGAAACGGAAGGATCTGGATTTCACATCTAATGTTATAGGATGGTTCTCATGTTTGGTTTTAGAAGCATTGAGATATCACATATGCTATCGGAAGGGTCTCAGGTTTGGAAAGGGAAGGATTTGGATTTCACATGTTATAGGATGGTTGTCAGGTTTGGTTTTAGAAGCATTAAGATATAAAATCTCATGCTATAGGAAGGGTCTCGGGTTTGGAATGGGAAGGATTTGTATCTCACATCTCATGTTTTAGGACTGGTCTCAGGTTTCGTATTAGAAGCATTGAGATATCACATCTCTGCTATCGGAAGGGTCTCAGGATTGGATTGGGAAGGAGTTGGATATCCCTTCTCATGCTATAGGAAGGATCTCAGGTTGGAATGGGAAGGAGTTGGATATCACATCTCATGTTATAGGAAGTGTCTCAAGATTGGAATGGGAAGGATTTGGATATTACATCTCTTGCTATAGGAAGGGTCTCGAGTTTTTTATTAGAAACATTGAGATATCACATCTCATGCTATAGGAAGGGTTTGAGGATTGGAATGGGAAGGATTTGGATATCACATCTCATGCTAAAGGAAGGGTCTCAGGTTTGGAAGGGGAAGGATTTGGATATCATATCTCATGTTATAGGACGGGTCCCAGGTTTGGTATTAGCAGCATTGAGATATCACATCTCATGGTATAGGAAGGGTCTCAGGATTGGAATGGGAAGGAGTTGGATATCCCTTCTCATGCTATAGGAAGGGTCTCAGGTTGGAATGGGAAAGAGTTGGATATCACATCTCATTATAGGAATGGTCTCAGGATTTGACTGGGAAGGATTTGGATATCACATCTCTTGCTATAGGAAGGTCTCAGGTTTTTTATTAGAAACATTGGGATATCACATCTCATGCTATAGGAAGGGTTTCAGGATTGGAATGGGAAGGATTTGGATATCACATCTCATGCTAAAGGAAGGGTCTCAGGTTTGGAAGGGGAAGGATTTGGATATCACATCTCATGCTATAGGAAGAGTCTCAGGATTGGAATGGGAAGGAGTTGGATATCACTTCTCATGTTATAGGAAGGAACTCAGGATTGAAATGGGAAGGAGTTGGATATCACATCTCATGCAATAGGAAGGGTCATCAGGTTTGGTATAAGCATTGAGATATCACATCTCTGCTATCGGAAGGGTCTCAGGATAGGAATGGGAAGGACTTAGATATCACATCTCATACTATAGGGAGGGTCTCAGTTTTGATATTAGAAGCATTGAGATATCATATCTCATGCTATCGGAAGGGGCTCAGGATTGGAATGGGATGGAGTTGGATATCACATCTCAAGCTATCTCAGGATTGGAATGGGAAGGAGTTTGATATCACATCTCAAGCTATAGGAAAGGTCTCAGGTTTGGAAGGGGAAGGATTAGGATCTCACATCTCATGTTTTAGGACGGGTCTCAGGTTTGGTATTAGAAGCATTGAGATATCACATCTCATGATATAGGAAGGGTCTCAGGATTGGAATCGGAAGGAGTTGGATATCACATCTCAAGCTATCTCAGGATTGGAATGGGAAGGAGTTTGATATCACACCTCAAGCTATAGGAAGGGTCTCAGGTTTGGAAAGGGAAGGATCTGGATTTCACATCTCATGTTATAGGATGGTTCTCATGTTTGGTTTTCGAAGCATTGAGATATCACATCTCATGCTATCGGAAGGGTCTCAGGTTTAGAAAGGGAAGGATTTGGATTTCACATGTTATAGGATGGTTCTCAGGTTTGGTTTTAGAAGCATTAAGATATAACATCTCATGCTATAGGAAGGGCCTCAGGTTTGGAATGGGAAGGAGTTGGATATGACATCTCATGTTAAAGGAAAGGTCTCAGGTTTGGAAGGGGAAGGATTTGGATCTCACATCTCATGTTTTAGGACGGGTCTCAGGTTTGGTATTAGAAGCATTGAGATATCACATCTCAAGGTATAGGAAGGGTCTCAGGATTGGAATGGGAAGGAGTTGGATATCACATTGAATGGGAAGGAGTTTGATATCACATCTGAAGCTATAGGAAGGGTCTCAGGTTTGGAAAGGGAATGATTTGGATTTCACATCTCATGTTATAGGATGGTTCTCATGTTTGGTTTTAGAAGCATTGAGCTATCACATCTCATGCTATAGGAAGAGTCTCAGGATTGGAATGGGAAGGAGTTGGATATCACATCTCATGCTAAAGGAAGGGTCTCAGGTTTGATAGAAGCAAAGGTTTGGAATGGGAAGGAGTTGGATATCACGTCTCATGTTATAGGAAGGGTCTCAGTATAGGAATGGGAAGGAGTTGGATATCACATCTCATGCTAAAGGAACGGTCTCAGGTTTGATAGAAGCAAAGGTTTGGAATGGGAAGGAGTTGGATATCACGTCTGATGTTATAGGAAGGATCTCAGGTTTGGTATTAGAAGCATTGAGATATCACATCTCATGCTATATGAAGGGTCTCAGGATTGGAATGCGAAGGAGTTGGATATCACATCTCATGCTATAGGAAGGGTCTCAGGTTTGGTATATGCATTGAGATATCCCATCACATGCTATAGGAAGGGTCTCAGGATTGGAATGGGAAGGAGTTGTATATGACATCTCATGCCATAGGAAGGGTCACAGGTTTGGTATAAGCATTGAGATATCACATCTCTGCTATAGGAAGGGTCTCAGGTTTGGAAGGGGACGGATTTGGATATCACATCTCATGTTATAGGACCGGTCTCAGGTTTGGTATTAGAAGCATTGAGATATCACATCTCATGCTATATGAAGGGTCTCAGGATTGGAATGGGAAGGAGTTGGATATCACATCTCAAGCTATAGGAAGCGTCTCATGATTGGAATGGGAAGGAGTTTGATATCACATCTCATGCCATGGTATGGGTCTGAGGTTTTGTAGAGGCATTGGGATATCACATCTCATGCTATCGGAAGGGTATCAGGATTGGATTTGGAAGGAGTTGGATATCCCATCTCATGCTATAGGAAGGGTCTAAGGTTGGAATGGGAAGGAGTTGGATATCACGTCTCATGTTATAGGAAGGATCTCAGGTTTGGTATTAGAAGCATTGAGATATCACATCTCATGCTATATGAAGGGTCTCAGGATTGGAATGCGAAGGAGTTGGATATCACATCTCATGCTATAGGAAGGGTCTCAGGTTTGGTATAAGCATTGAGATATCACATCTCTGCTATTGGAAGGGTCTCAGGATTGGATTGGGAAGGAGTTGGATATCCCTTCTCATGCTATAGGAAGGATCGCAGGTTGGAATGGGAAGGAGTTGGATATCACATCTCATGCTAAAGGAAGGGTCTCAGGTTTGGAAGGGGAAGGATTTGGATATCATATCTCATGCTATATGACTGGTCCCATGTTTGGTATTAGAAGCATTGAGATATCACATCTCATGCTACAGGAAGAGTCTCAGGATTGGAATGGGAAGGAGTTGGATATCACATCTCATGTTATAGGAAGGGTCTCAGGATTGGAATGGGAAGCAGTTGGATATCACATCTCATGCCATAGGAAGGGTCATCAGGTTTGGTATAAGCATTGAGATATCACATCTCTGCTCTCGGAAGGGTCTCAGGATAGGAATGGGAAGGACTTAGATATCACATCTCATACTATAGGGAGGGTCTCAGTTTTGATATTAGAAGCATTGAGATATCACATCTCATGCTATCGGAAGGGTCTCAGGATTGGAATGGGATGGAGTTGGATATCACATCTCAAGCTATCTCAGGATTGGAATGGGAAGAAGTTTGATATCACATCTCAAGCTATAGGAACGGTCTCAGGATTGGAAACGGAAGGATCTGGATTTCACATCTAATGTTATAGGATGGTTCTCATGTTTGGTTTTAGAAGCATTGAGATATCACATATGCTATCGGAAGGGTCTCAGGTTTGGAAAGGGAAGGATTTGGATTTCACATGTTATAGGATGGTTGTCAGGTTTGGTTTTAGAAGCATTAAGATATAAAATCTCATGCTATAGGAAGGGTCTCGGGTTTGGAATGGGAAGGAGTTGGATATCACATCTCATGCTAAAGGAAAGGTCTCAGGTTTGGAAGGGGAAGGATTTGTATCTCACATCTCATGTTTTAGGACGGGTCTCAGGTTTCGTATTAGAAGCATTGAGATATCACATCTCTGCTATCGGAAGGGTCTCAGGATTGGATTGGGAAGGAGTTGGATATCCCTTCTCATGCTATAGGAAGGATCTTAGGTTGGAATGGGAAGGAGTTGGATATCACATCTCATGTTATAGGAAGTGTCTCAAGATTGGAATGGGAAGGATTTGGATATTACATCTCTTGCTATAGGAAGGGTCTCGAGTTTTTTATTAGAAACATTGAGATATCACATCTCATGCTATAGGAAGGGTTTGGGGATTGGAATGGGAAGGATTTGGATATCACATCTCATGCTAAAGGAAGGGTCTCAGGTTTGGAAGGGGAAGGATTTGGATATCATATCTCATGTTATAGGACGGGTCCCAGGTTTGGTATTAGCAGCATTGAGATATCACATCTCATGGTATAGGAAGGGTCTCAGGATTGGAATGGGAAGGAGTTGGATATCCCTTCTCATGCTATAGGAAGGGTCTCAGGTTGGAATGGGAAAGAGTTGGATATCACATCTCATTATAGGAATGGTCTCAGGATTTGACTGGGAAGGATTTGGATATCACATCTCTTGCTATAGGAAGGTCTCAGGTTTTTTATTAGAAACATTGAGATATCACATCTCATGCTATAGGAAGGGTTTCAGGATTGGAATGGGAAGGATTTGGATATCACATCTCATGCTAAAGGAAGGGTCTCAGGTTTGGAAGGGGAAGGATTTGGATATCACATCTCATGCTATAGGAAGAGTCTCAGGATTGGAATGGGAAGGAGTTGGATATCACTTCTCATGTTATAGGAAGGAACTCAGGATTGAAATGGGAAGGAGTTGGATATCACATCTCATGCAATAGGAAGGGTCATCAGGTTTGGTATAAGCATTGAGATATCACATCTCTGCTATCGGAAGGGTCTCAGGATAGGAATGGGAAGGACTTAGATATCACATCTCATACTATAGGGAGGGTCTCAGTTTTGATATTAGAAGCATTGAGATATCATATCTCATGCTATCGGAAGGGTCTCAGGATTGGAATGGGATGGAGTTGGATATCACATCTCAAGCTATCTCAGGATTGGAATGGGAAGGAGTTTGATATCACATCTCAAGCTATAGGAAAGGTCTCAGGTTTGGAAGGGGAAGGATTAGGATCTCACATCTCATGTTTTAGGACGGGTCTCAGGTTTGGTATTAGAAGCATTGAGATATCACATCTCATGATATAGGAAGGGTCTCAGGATTGGAATCGGAAGGAGTTGGATATCACATCTCAAGCTATCTCAGGATTGGAATGGGAAGGAGTTTGATATCACACCTCAAGCTATAGGAAGGGTCTCAGGTTTGGAAAGGGAAGGATCTGGATTTCACATCTCATGTTATAGGATGGTTCTCATGTTTGGTTTTCGAAGCATTGAGATATCACATCTCATGCTATCGGAAGGGTCTCAGGTTTAGAAAGGGAAGGATTTGGATTTCACATGTTATAGGATGGTTCTCAGGTTTGGTTTTAGAAGCATTAAGATATAACATCTCATGCTATAGGAAGGGCCTCAGGTTTGGAATGGGAAGGAGTTGGATATGACATCTCATGTTAAAGGAAAGGTCTCAGGTTTGGAAGGGGAAGGATTTGGATCTCACATCTCATGTTTTAGGACGGGTCTCAGGTTTGGTATTAGAAGCATTGAGATATCACATCTCAAGGTATAGGAAGGGTCTCAGGATTGGAATGGGAAGGAGTTGGATATCACATTGAATGGGAAGGAGTTTGATATCACATCTGAAGCTATAGGAAGGGTCTCAGGTTTGGAAAGGGAATGATTTGGATTTCACATCTCATGTTATAGGATGGTTCTCATGTTTGGTTTTAGAAGCATTGAGCTATCACATCTCATGCTATAGGAAGAGTCTCAGGATTGGAATGGGAAGGAGTTGGATATCACATCTCATGCTAAAGGAAGGGTCTCAGGTTTGATAGAAGCAAAGGTTTGGAATGGGAAGGAGTTGGATATCACGTCTCATGTTATAGGAAGGGTCTCAGTATAGGAATGGGAAGGAGTTGGATATCACATCTCATGCTAAAGGAAGGGTCTCAGGTTTGATAGAAGCAAAGGTTTGGAATGGGAAGGAGTTGGATATCACGTCTCATGTTATAGGAAGGATCTCAGGTTTGGTATTAGAAGCATTGAGATATCACATCTCGTGCTATATGAAGGGTCTCAGGATTGGAATGGGAAGGAGTTGGATATCACATCTCATGCTATAGGAAGGGTCTCAGGTTTGGTATATGCATTGAGATATCCCATCACATGCTATAGGAAGGGTCTCAGGATTGGAATGGGAAGGAGTTGTATATGACATCTCATGCCATAGGAAGGGTCACAGGTTTGGTATAAGCATTGAGATATCACATCTCTGCTATAGGAAGGGTCTCAGGTTTGGAAGGGGAAGGATTTGGATATCACATCTCATGTTATAGGACCGGTCTCAGGTTTGGTATTAGAAGCATTGAAATATCAAGTCTCATGGTATAGGACGGGTCTCAGAATTGGAATGGGAAGGAGTTGGATATCACATCTCAAGCTATAGGAAGCGTCTCATGATTGGAATGGGAAGGAGTTTGATATCACATCTCATGCCATGGTATGGGTCTGAGGTTTTGTAGAGGCATTGGGAAATCACATCTCATGCTATCGGAAGGGTATCAGGATTGGATTTGGAAGGAGTTGGATATCCCATCTCATGCTATAGGAAGGGTCTAAGGTTGGAATGGGAAGGAGTTGGATATCACATCTCATTCTATAGGAAGGCTCTCAGGGTTGGAAGGGGAAGGAGTTGGATATCACATTTCATGTTAGAGGTAGGATCTCAGGTTTGGTATTAGAGGCATTGAGATGTCACATCTCATGCTATCAGAAGGGTCTCAGGATTGGAATGGGAAGGAGTTGGATATCACATCTCATGCTAAAGGGAGGGTCTAAGGTTTGGAAGGGGAAGGATTTGGATATCACATCTCATGTTATAGGAAGGGTCTCAGGTTTGGTATAAGCATTGAGATATCACATCTCTGCTATCGGAAGGGTCTCAGGATTGGAATGGGAAGGACTTGGATATTACAATTCATGTTATAGGAAAGGTCTCAGGTTTGGTATTAGAAGCATTGAGATATCACATCTCATGCTTTAGGAAGGGTTTCAGGATTGGAATGGGAAGGACTTGGATATCACATCTCATGTTATTGGAAGGGTCTCAGGTTTGGTATTAGAAGCATTGAGATATCACATCTCAGGCTATAGGAAGGGTCTCAGGAATGGCATGGGAATGACTTGGATATCACATCTCATGATAAAGGAAGGGTCTAAGGTTTGGAAGGGGAGGGATTTGGATATCACATCTCATGTTATTGGACCGGTCTCAGGTTTGGTATTAGAAGCATTGAGATATCAAGTCTCATGGTATAGGACGGGAGTTTGATATCACATCTCATGCCATGGTATGGGTCTCAGGTTTTGTAGAAGCATTGGGATATCACATGTCATGGAAGGGTATCAGGATTGGATTTGGAAGGAGTTGGATATCCCATCTCATGCTATAGGAAGGGTCTCAGGTTGGAATGGGAAGGAGTTGGATATCACATCTCATGCTATAGGAAGGGTCTCAGGATTGGAATGGGAAGGAGTTGGATATCACATCTGATGGTAAAGGAAGGGTGTCAGTTTTGGTAGAAGCATTGAGATATCACATCTCATGCTATAGGAAGGGTCTCAGGATTGGAATGGGAAGGAGTTGGATATCACATCTCATGCTAAAGGGAGGGTCTCAGGTTTGGAAGGGGAAGGATTTGGATATCACATCTCATGTTATAGGAAGGATCTCAGGTTTGGTTTTAGAAGCATTGAGATATCACATCTCATGCTATAGGAAGGGTCTCAGGATTGGAATGGGAAGGAGTTGGATATTGCATCTCATGTTATAGGAAGGATCTCAGGTTTGGTATTAGATGCATTGAGATATAACATCTCATGCTATAGGAAGGGTCTCAGGATTGGAATGGGAAGGAGTTGGATATCACATCTGATGCTAAAGGAAGGGTCTCAGTTTTGGTAGAAGCATTGAGATATCACATCTCATGCTATAGGAAGGGTCTCAGGATTGGAATGGGAAGGAGTTGGATATCACATCTCATGCTATAGGAAGGGTCTCAGGTTTGGTATATGCATTGAGATATCCCATCACATGCTATAGGAAGGGTCTCAGGATTGGAATCGGAAGGAGTTGTATATGACATCTCATGCCATAGGAAGGGTCACAGGTTTGGTATAAGCATTGAGATATCACATCTCTGCTATAGGAAGGGTCTCAGGTTTGGAAGGGGAAGGATTTGGATATCACATCTCATGTTATAGGACCGGTCTCACGTTTGGTATTAGAAGCATTGAAATATCAAGTCTCATGGTATAGGACGGGTCTCAGAATTGGAATGGGAAGGAGTTGGATATCACATCTCAAGCTATAGGAAGCGTCTCATGATTGGAATGGGAAGGAGTTTGATATCACATCTCATGCCATGGTATGGGTCTGAGGTTTTGTAGAGGCATTGGGATATCACATCTCATGCTATCGGAAGGGTATCAGGATTGGATTTGGAAGGAGTTGGATATCCCATCTCATGCTATAGGAAGGGTCTAAGGTTGGAATGGGAAGGAGTTGGATATCACATCTCATGTTATAGGAAGGGTATCAGGATTGGAATGGGAAGGACTTGGATATAACATCTCATTCTATAGGAAGGCTCTCAGGGTTGGAAGGGGAAGGAGTTGGATATCACATTTCATGTTAGAGGTAGGATCTCAGGTTTGGTATTAGAGGCATTGAGATGTCACATCTCATGCTATCAGAAGGGCCTCAGGATTGGAATGGGAAGGAGTTGGATATCACATCTCATGCTAAAGGGGGGGTCTAAGGTTTGGAAGGGGAAGGATTTGGATATCACATCTCATGTTATAGGAAGGGTCTCAGGTTTGGTATAAGCATTGAGATATCACATCTCTGCTATCGGAAGGGTCTCAGGATTGGAATGGGAAGGACTTGGATATTACAATTCATGTTATAGGAAAGGTCTCAAGTTTGGTATTAGAAGCATTGAGATATCACATCTCATGCTTTAGGAAGGGTTTCAGGATTGGAATGGGAAGGACTTGGATATCACATCTCATGTTATTGGAAGGGTCTCAGGTTTGGTATTAGAAGCATTGAGATATCACATCTCAGGCTATCGGAAGGGTCTCAGGAATGGCATGGGAAGGACTTGGATATCACATCTCATGATAAAGGAAGGGTCTAAGGTTTGGAAGGGGAAGGATTTGGATATCACATCTCATGTTATTGGACCGGTCTCAGGTTTGGTATTAGAAGCATTGAGATATCAAGTCTCATGGTATAGGACGGGAGTTTGATATCACATCTCATGCCATGGTATGGGTCTCAGGTTTTGTAGAAGCATTGGGATATCACATCTCATGGAAGGGTATCAGGATTGGATTTGGAAGGAGTTGGATATCCCATCTCATGCTATAGGAAGGGTCTCAGGTTGGAATGGGAAGGAGTTGGATATCACATCTCATGCTATAGGAAGGGTCTCAGGATTGGAATGGGAAGGAGTTGGATATCACATCTGATGCTAAAGGAAGGGTGTCAGTTTTGGTAGAAGCATTGAGATATCACATCTCATGCTATAGGAAGGGTCTCAGGATTGGAATGGGAAGGAGTTGGATATCACATCTCATGCTAAAGGGAGGGTCTCAGGTTTGGAAGGGGAAGGATTTGGATATCACATCTCATGTTATAGGAAGGATCTCAGGTTTGGTTTTAGAAGCATTGAGATATCACATCTCATGCTATAGGAAGGGTCTCAGGATTGGAATGGGAAGGAGTTGGATATCACATCTCATGTTATATGAAGGATCTCAGGTTTGGTATTAGAAGCATTGAGATATCACATCTCATGCTATAGGAAGGGTCTCAGTTTTGGTAGAAGCATTGAGATATCACATCTCATGCTATAGGAAGGGTCTCAGGATTGGAATGGGAAGGAGTTGGATATCACATCTCATGCTATAGGAAGGGTCTCAGGTTTGGTATAAGCATTGAGATATCACTTCTCATGCTATAGGAAGGGTCTCAGGATTGGAATGGGAAGGACTTGGATATCACATCTCATGCTATAGGGAGGCTCTCAGGTTTGGGAAGGGAAGGATTTGGAGTTCACATCTCATGTTATAGGATGGTTCTCATGTTTGGTTTTAGAAGCATTGAGATATCTCATCTCATGCTATCGGAAGGGTCTCAGGTTTGGAATGGGAAGGAGTTGGATATCACATCTCATGCCATAGGAAGGGTCATCAGGTTTGGTATAAGCATTGAGATATCACATCTCATGCTATCGGAAGGGTCTCAGGATAGGAATGGGAAGGACTTAGATATCACATCTCATACTATAGGGAGGGTCTCAGTTTTGATATTAGAAGCATTGAGATATCATATCTCATGCTATCAGAAGAGTCTCAGGATTGGAATGGGATGGAGTTGGATATCACATCTCAAGCTATCTCAGGATTGGAATGGGAAGGAGTTTGATATCACATCTCAAGCTATAGGAATGGTCTCAGGTTTGGAAGGGGAAGGATTAGGATCTCACATCTCATGTTTTAGGGCGGGTCTCAGGTTTGGTATTAGAAGCATTGAGATATCACATCTCATGGTATAGGAAGGGTCTCAGGATTGGAATGGGAAGGAGTTTGATATCAAATCTCAAGCTATAGGAAGGGTCTCATGTTTGGAAAGGGAAGGATCTGGATTTCACATCTCATGTTAAAGGATAGTTCTCATGTTTGGTTTTCGAAGCATTGAGATATCACATCTCATGCTATCGGAAGGGTCTCAGGTTTAGAAAGGGAAGGATTTGGATTTCACATGTTATAGGATGGTTCTCAGGTTTGGTTTTAGAAGCATTAAGATATAACATCTCATGCTATAGGAAGGGCCTCAGGTTTGGAATGGGAAGGAGTTGGATATCACTTCTCATGCTAAAGGAAAGGTCTCGGGTTTGGAAGGGGAAGGATTTGGATCTCACATCTCATGTTTTAGGACGGGTCTCAGGATTGGAATGGGAAGGAGTTGGATATCACATCTCATGCTAAAGGAAGGGTCTCAGGTTTGATAGAAGCAAAGGTTTGGAATGGGAAGGAGTTGGATATCACGTCTCATGTTATAGGAAGGGTCTCAGGATTGGAATGGGAAGGAGTTGGATATCACATCTCATGCTAAAGGAAGGGTCTCAGGTTTGATAGAAGCAAAGGTTTGGAATGGGAAGGAGTTTGATATCACACCTCATGTTATAGGAAGGATCTCAGGTTTGGTATTAGAAGCATTGAGATATCACATCTCATGCTATATGAAGGGTCTCAGGATTGGAATGGGAAGTAGTTGGATATCACAATTCATGCTATAGGAAGGGTCTCAGGTTTGGTATAAGCATTGAGATATCCCATCTCATGCTATAGGAAGGGTCTCAGGATTGGAATCGGAAGGAGTTGTATATGACATCTCATGCCATAGGAAGGGTCACAGGTTTGGTATAAGCATTGAGATATAACATCTCTGCTATAGGAAGGGTCTAAGGTTTGGAAGGGGAAGGATTTGGATATCACATCTCATGTTATAGGACCGTCTCAGGTTTGGTATTAGAAGCATTGAAATATCAAGTCTCATGGTATAGGACGGGTCTCAGAATTGGAATGGGAAGGAGTTGGATATCAAATCTCAAGCTATAGGAAGGGTCTCAGGATTGGAATGGGAAGGAGTTTGATATCACATCTCATGCCATGGTATGGGTCTCAGGTTTTGTAGAGGCATTGGGATATCACATCTCATGCTATCGGAAGGGTATCAGGATTGGATTTGGAAGGAGTTGGATAACCCATCTCATGCTATAGGAAGGGTCTAAGGTTGGAATGGGAAGGAGTTGGATATCACATCTCATTTTATAGGAAGGGTCTCAGGATTGGAATGGGAAGGACTTGGATATAACATCTCATTCTATAGGAAGGCTCTCAGGGTTGGAAGGGGAAGGAGTTGGATATCACATTTCATGTTAGAGGTAGGATCTCAGGTTTGGTATTAGAGGCATTGAGATATCACATCTCATGCTATCAGAAGGGTCTCAGGATTGGAATGGGAAGGAGTTGGATATCACATCTCATGCTAAAGGGAGGGTCTAAGGTTTGGAAGGGGAAGGATTTGGATATCACATCTCATGTTATAGGAAGGATCTCAGGTTTGGTATTAGAAGCATTGAGATATCACATCTCATGCTATCGGAAGGGTCTCAGGTTTGGTATAAGCATTGAGATATTACATCTCTGCTATCGGAAGGGTCTCAGGATTGGAATGGGAAGGACTTGGATATTACAATTCATGTTATAGGAAAGGTCTCAGGTTTGGTATTAGAAGCATTGAGATATCACATCTCATGCTTTAGGAAGGGTTTCAGGATTGGAATGGGAAGCACTTGGATATCACATCTCATGTTATTGGAAGGGTCTCAGGTTTGGTATTAGAAGCATTGAGATATCACATCTCAGGCTATAGGAAGGGTCTCAGGAATGGCATGGGAATGACTTGGATATCACATCTCATGATAAAGGAAGGGTCTAAGGTTTGGAAGGGGAAGGATTTGGATATCACATCTCATGTTATTGGACCGGTCTCAGGTTTGGTATTAGAAGCATTGAGATATCAAGTCTCATGGTATAGGACGGGAGTTTGATATCACATCTCATGCCATGGTATGGGTCTCAGGTTTTGTAGAAGCATTGGGATATCACATATCATGGAAGGGTATCAGGATTGGATTTGGAAGGAGTTGGATATCCCATCTCATGCTATAGGAAGGGTCTCAGGTTGGAATGGGAAGGAGTTGGATATCACATCTCATGCTATAGGAAGGGTCTCAGAATTGGAATGGGAAGGAGTTGGATATCACATCTGATGCTAAAGGAAGGGTGTCAGTTTTGGTAGAAGCATTGAGATATCACATCTCATGCTATAGGAAGGGTCTCAGGATTGGAATGGGAAGGAGTTGGATATCACATCTCATGCTAAAGGGAGGGTCTCAGGTTTGGAAGGGGAAGGATTTGGATATCACATCTCATGTTATAGGAAGGATCTCAGGTTTGGTTTTAGAAGCATTGAGATATCACATCTCATGCTATAGGAAGGGTCTCAGGATTGGAATGGGAAGGAGTTGGATATCGCATCTCATGTTATAGGAAGGATCTCAGGTTTGGTATTAGAAGCATTGAGATATCACATCTCATGCCATAGGAAGGGTCTCAGGATTGGAATGGGAAGGAGTTGGATATCACATCTGATGCTAAAGGAAGGGTCTCAGTTTTGGTAGAAGCATTGAGATATCACATCTCATGCTATAGGAAGGGTCTCAGGATTGGAATGGGAAGGAGTTGGATATCACATCTCATGCTAAAGGAAGGGTCTCAGGTTTGATAGAAGCAAAGGTTTGGAATGGGAAGGAGTTGGATATCATGTCTCATGTTATAGGAAGGATCTCAGGTTTGGTATTAGAAGCATTGAGATATCACATCTCATGCTATATGAAGGGTCTCAGGATTGGAATGGGAAGGAGTTGGATATCACATCTCATGCTATAGGAAGGGTCTCAGGTTTGGTATATGCATTGAGATATCCCATCACATGCTATAGGAAGGGTCTCAGGATTGGAATCGGAAGGAGTTGTATATGACATCTCATGCCATAGGAAGGGTCACAGGTTTGGAATAAGCATTGAGATATCACATCTCTGCTATAGGAAGGGTCTCAGGTTTGGAAGGGGAAGGATTTGGATATCACATCTCATGTTATAGGACCGGTCTCAGGTTTGGTATTAGAAGCATTGAAATATCAAGACTCATGGTATAGGACGGGTCTCAGAATTGGAATGGGAAGGAGTTGAATATCACATCTCAAGCTATAGGAAGCGTCTCATGATTGGAATGGGAAGGAGTTTGATATCATATCTCATGCCATGGTATGGGTCTGAGGTTTTGTAGAGGCATTGGGATATCACATCTCATGCTATCGGAAGGGTATCAGGATTGGATTTGGAAGGAGTTGGATATCCCATCTCATGCTATAGGAAGGGTCTAAGGTTGGAATGGGAAGGAGTTGGATATCACATCTCATGTTATAGGAAGGGTCTCAGGATTGGAATGGGAAGGACTTGGATATAACATCTCATTCTATAGGAAGGCTCTCAGGGTTGGAAGGGGAAGGAGTTGGATATCACATTTCATGTTAGAGGTAGGATCTCAGGTTTGGTATTAGAGGCATTGAGATGTCACATCTCATGCTATCAGAAGGGTCTCAGGATTGGAATGGGAAGGAGTTGGATATCACATCTCATGCTAAAGGGAGGGTCTAAGGTTTGGAAGGGGAAGGATTTGGATATCACATCTCATGTTATAGGAAGGGTCTCAGGTTTGGTATAAGCATTGAGATATCACATCTCTGCTATCGGAAGGGTCTCAGGATTGGAATGGGAAGGACTTGGATATTACAATTCATGTTATAGGAAAGGTCTCAGGTTTGGTATTAGAAGCATTGAGATATCACATCTCATGCTTTAGGAAGGGTTACAGGATTGGAATGGGAAGGACTTGGATATCACATCTCATGTTATTGGAAGGGTCTCAGGTTTGGTATTAGAAGCATTGAGATATCACATCTCAGGCTATAGGAAGGGTCTCAGGAATGGCATGGGAAGGACTTGGATATCACATCTCATGATAAAGGAAGGGTCTAAGGTTTGGAAGGGGAAGGATTTGGATATCACATCTCATGTTATTGGACCGGTCTCAGGTTTGGTATTAGAAGCATTGAGATATCAAGTCTCATTGTATAGGACGGGAGTTTGATATCACATCTCATGCCATGGTATGGGTCTCAGGTTTTGTAGAAGCATTGGGATATCACATCTCATGGAAGGGTATCAGGATTGGATTTGGAAGGAGTTGGATATCCCATCTCATGCTATAGGAAGGGTCTCAGGTTGGAATGTGAAGGAGTTGGATATCACATCTCATGCTATAGGAAGGGTCTCAGGATTGGAATGGGAAGGAGTTGGATATCACATCTGATGCTAAAGGAAGGGTGTCAGTTTTGGTAGAAGCATTGAGATATCACATCTCATGCTATAGGAAGGGTCTCAGGATTGGAATGGGAAGGAGTTGGATATCACATCTCATGCTAAAGGGAGGGTCTCAGGTTTGGAAGGGGAAGGATTTGGATATCACATCTCATGTTATAGGAAGGATCTCAGGTTTGGTTTTAGAAGCATTGAGATATCACATCTCATGCTATAGGAAGGGTCTCAGGATTGGAATGGGAAGGAGTTGGATATCGCATCTCATGTTATAGGAAGGATCTCAGGTTTGGTATTAGAAGCATTGAGATATCACATCTCATGCTATAGGAAGGGTCTCAGGATTGGAATGGGAAGGAGTTGGATATCACATCTGATGCTAAAGGAAGGGTCTCAGTTTTGGTAGAAGCATTGAGATATCACATCTCATGCTATAGGAAGGGTCTCAGGATTGGAATGGGAAGGAGTTGGATATCACATCTCATGCTATAGGAAGGGTCTCAGGTTTGGTATAAGCATTGAGATATCACTTCTCATGCTATAGGAAGGGTCTCAGGATTGGAATGGGAAGGACTTGGATATCACATCTCATGCTATAGGGAGGCTCTCAGGTTTGGGAAGGGAAGGATTTGGATTTCACATCTCATGTTATAGGATGGTTCTCATGTTTGGTTTTAGAAGCATTGAGATATCTCATCTCATGCTATCGGAAGGGTCTCAGGTTTGGAATGGGAAGGAGTTGGATATCACATCTCATGCCATAGGAAGGGTCATCAGGTTTGGTATAAGCATTGAGATATCACATCTCTGCTATCGGAAGGGTCTCAGGATAGGAATGGGAAGGACTTAGATATCACATCTCATACTATAGGGAGGGTCTCAGTTTTGATATTAGAAGCATTGAGATATCATATCTCATGCTATCAGAAGGGTCTCAGGATTGGAATGGGAAGGAGTTTGATATCACATCTCAAGCTATAGGAATGGTCTCAGGTTTGGAAGGGGAAGGATTAGGATCTCACATCTCATGTTTTAGGACGGGTCTCAGGTTTGGTATAAGAAGCATTGAGATATCACATCTCATGGTATAGGAAGGGTCTCAGAATTGGAATGGGGAGGAGTTTGATATCAAATCTCAAGCTATAGGAAGGGTCTCATGTTTGGAAAGGGAAGGATCTGGATTTCACATCTCATGTTATAGGATGGTTCTCATGTTTGGTTTTCGAAGCATTGAGATATCACATCTCATGCTATCGGAAGGGTCTCAGGTTTAAAAATGGAAGGATTTGGATTTCACATGTTATAGGATGGTTCTCAGGTTTGGTTTTAGAAGCATTAAGATATAACATCTCATGCTATAGGAAGGGTCTCAGGTTTGGAATGGGAAGGAGTTGGATATCACTTCTCATGCTAAAGGAAAGGTCTCAGGTTTGGAAGGGGAAGGATTTGGATCTCACATCTCATGTTTTAGGACGGGTCTCAGGATTGGAATGGGAAGGAGTTGGATATCACATCTCATGCTAAAGGAAGGGTCTCAGGTTTGATAGAAGCAAAGGTTTGGAATGGGAAGGAGTTGGATATCACGTCTCATGTTATAGGAAGGGTCTCAGGATTTGAATGGGAAGGAGTTGGATATCACATCTCATGCTAAAGGAAGGGTCTCAGGTTTGATAGAAGCAAAGGTTTGGAATGGGAAGGAGTTTGATATCACACCTCATGTTATAGGAAGGATCTCAGGTTTGGTATTAGAAGCATTGAGATATCACATCTCAAGCTATATGAAGGGTCTCAGGATTGGAATGGGAAGTAGTTGGATATCACATCTCATGCTATTGGAAGGGTCTCAGGTTTGGTATAAGCATTGAGATATCCCATCTCATGCTATAGGAAGGGTCTCAGGATTGGAATCGGAAGGAGTTGTATATGACATCTCATGCCATAGGAAGGGTCACAGGTTTGGTATAAGCATTGAGATATAACATCTCTGCTATAGGAAGGGTCTAAGGTTTGGAAGGGGAAGTATTTGGATATCACATCTCATGTTATAGGACCGGTCTCAGGTTTGGTATTAGAAGCATTGAAATATCAAGTCTCATGGTATAGGACGGGTCTCAGAATTGGAATGGGAAGGAGTTGGATATCAAATCTCAAGCTATAGGAAGGGTCTCAGGATTGGAATGGGAAGGAGTTTGATATCACATCTCATGCCATGGTATGGGTCTCAGGTTTTGTAGAGGCATTGGGATATCACATCTCATGCTATCGGAAGGGTATCAGGATTGGATTTGGAAGGAGTTGGATATCCCATCTCATGCTATAGGAAGGGTCTAAGGTTGGAATGGGAAGGAGTTGGATATCACATCTCATTTTATAGGAAGGGTCTCAGGATTGGAATGGGAAGGACTTGGATATAACATCTCATTCTATAGGAAGGCTCTCAGGGTTGGAAGGGGAAGGAGTTGGATATCACATTTCATGTTAGAGGTAGGATCTCAGGTTTGGTATTAGAGGCATTGAGATATCACATCTCATGCTATCAGAAGGGTCTCAGGATTGGAATGGGAAGGAGTTGGATATCACATCTCATGCTAAAGGGAGGGTCTAAGGTTTGGAAGGGGAAGGATTTGGATATCACATCTCATGTTATAGGAAGGATCTCAGGTTTGGTATTAGAAGCATTGAGATATCACATCTCATGCTATCGGAAGGGTCTCAGTTTTGGTATAAGCATTGAGATATCACATCTCTGCTATCGGAAGGGTCTCAGGATTGGAATGGGAAGGACTTGGATATTGCAATTCATGTTATAGGAAAGGTCTCAGGTTTGGTATTAGAAGCATTGAGATATCACAGCTCATGCTATAGGAAGGGTTTCAGGATTGGAATGGGAAGGACTTGGATATCACATCTCATGTTATAGGAAGGGTCTCAGGTTTGGTATTAGAAGCATTGAGATATCACATCTCATGCTATAGGAAGGGTCTCAGGAATGGCATGGGAAGGACTTGGATATCACATCTCATGATAAAGGAAGGGTCGAAGGTTTGGAAGGGGAAGGATTTGGATATCACATCTCATGTTATTGGACCGGTCTCAGGTTTGGTATTAGAAGCATTGAGATATCAAGTCTCAAGGTATAGGACGGGAGTTTGATATCACATCTCATGCCATGGTATGGGTCTCAGGTTTTTTAGAAGCATTGGGATATCACATCTCATGGAAGGGTATCAGGATTGGATTTGGAAGGAGTTGGATATCCCATCTCATGCTATAGGAAGGCTCTCAGGTTTGGTATTAGAAGCATTGAGATATCACATCTCATGCTATAGGAAGGGTCTCAGGATTTGAATGGGAAGGAGTTGGATATCACATCTCATGCTAAAGGAAGGGTCTCAGTTTTGGTAGAAGCATTGAGATATCACATCTCATGCTATAGGAAGGGTCTCAGGATTGGAATTTGAAGGAGTTGGATATCACATCTCATGCTAAAGGGAGGGTCTCAGGTTTGGAAGGGGAAGGATTTGGATATCACATCTCATGTTATAGGAAGGATCTCAGGTTTGGTATTAGAAGCATTGAGATATCACATCTCATGCTATAGGAAGGGTTTCAGGATTGGAATGGGAAGGAGTTGGATATCGCATCTCATGTTATAGGAAGGATCTCAGGTTTGGTATTAGAAGCATTGAGATATCACATCACATGCTATAGGAAGGGTCTCAGGATTGGAATGGGAAGGAGTTGGATATCACATCTGATGCTAAAGGAAGGGCCTCAGTTTTGGAAGAAGCATTGAGATATCACATCTCATGCTATAGGAAGGGTCTCAGGATTGGAATGGGAAGGAGTTGGATATCACATCTCATGCTATTGGAAGGGTCTCAGGTTTGGTAGAAGCATTGAGATATCAAGTCTCATGGTGTAAGGCGGGTCTCAGAATTGGAATGGGAAGGAGTTGGATATCACATCTCAAGCTATAGGAAGGCTCTCAGGGTTGGAAGGGGAAGGAGTTGGATATCACATTTCATGTTAGAGGTAGGATCTCAGGTTTGGTATTAGAGGCATTGAGATGTCACATCTCATGCTATCAGAAGGGTCTCAGGATTGGAATGGGAAGGAGTTGGATATCACATCTCATGCTAAAGGGAGGGTCTAAGGTTTGGAAGGGGAAGGATTTGGATATCACATCTCATGTTTTAGGAAGGATCTCAGGTTTGGTATTAGAAGCATTGAGATATCACATCTCATGCTATCGGAAGGGTCTCAGGTTTGGTATAAGCATTGAGATATCACATCTCTGCTATCGGAAGGGTCTCAGGATTGGAATTGGAAGGACTTGGATATTACAATTCATGTTATAGGAAAGGTCTCAGGTTTGGTATTAGAAGATTTGCGATATCACATCTCATGCTATAGGAAGGGTTTCAGGATTGGAATGGGAAGGACTTGGATATCACATCTCATGTTATTGGAAGGGTCTCAGGTTTGGTATTAGAAGCATTGAGATATCACATCTCATGCTATCGGAAGGGTCTCAGGATTGGAATCGGAAGGAGTTGGATATCACGTCTCATGCTATAGGAAGGGTCTCAGGTTTGGAACGGGAAGGAGTTGGATAGCACATCTCATGCTAAAGGGAGGGACTCAGGTTTGGAAGCGGAAGGATTTGGATATCACATCACATGTTATAGGAAGGATCTCAGGTTTGGTATTAGAAGCATTGAGATATCACATCTCATGCTATCGGAAGGGTATCAGGATTGGAATGGGAAGGAGTTGGATATCGCATCTCATGTTATAGGAAGGATCTCAGGTTTGGTATTAGAAGCATTGAGATATCACATCACATGCTATAGGAAGGGTCTCAGGATTGGAATGGGAAGGAGTTGGATATCACATCTGATGCTAAAGGAAGGGCCTCAGTTTTGGAAGAAGCATTGAGATATCACATCTCATGCTATAGGAAGGGTATCAGGATTTGAATGGGAAGGAGTTGGATATCACATCTCATGCTAAAGGAAGGGTCTCAGTTTTGGTAGAAGCATTGAGATATCACATCTCATGCTATAGGAAGGGTCTCAGGATTGGAATTTGAAGGAGTTGGATATCACATCTCATGCTAAAGGGAGGGTCTCAGGTTTGGAAGGGGAAGGATTTGGATATCACATCTCATGTTATAGGAAGGATCTCAGGTTTGGTATTAGAAGCATTGAGATATCACATCTCATGCTATAGGAAGGGTCTCAGGATTGGAATGGGAAGGAGTTGGATATCGCATCTCATGCTATAGGAAGGGTCTCAGGTTTGGTATAAGCATTGAGATATCACATCTCTGCTATCGGAAGGGTCTCAGGATTGGAATGGGAAGGACTTAGATATCACATCTCATGCTATAGGGAGGGTCTCAGTTTTGATATTAGAAGCATTGAGATATCACATCTCATGCTATCGGAAGGGTCTCAGGATTGGAATGGGAGGAGCTGGATATCACATCTCATGCTAAAGGAAGGGTCTCAGGTTTGGAAGGGGAAGGATTTGGATATCACATCTCATGTTATAGGACGGGTCTCAGGTTTGGTATTAGAAGCATTGAGATATCACATCTCATGCTATAGGAAGTGTGTCAGGATTGGAATGGGAAGGAGTTGGATATCACATCTCATGCTATAGGAAGGGTTTCAGGTTTGGTAGAAGCATTGAGATATCACATCTCATGCTATAGGAAGAGTCTCAGGTTTGGGAAGGGAAGGATTTGGATTTCACATCTCATGTTATAGGATGGTTCTCATGTTTGGTTTTTGAAGCATTGAGATATCACATCTCATGCTATCGGAAGGGTCTCAGGTTTGGAAAGGGAAGTAGTTGGATATAACATCTCATGTTATAGGAAGGATCTCAGGTTTGGTATTAGAAGCATTGAGATATCACATCTTATGCTATAGGAAGGGTCTCAGGATTGGAATGTGAAGGATTTGGATATCACATCTCATGCCATAGGAAGGGTCTCAGGTTTGGTATAAGCATTGAGATATCACATCTCTGCTATCGGAAGGGTCTCAGGATTGGATTGGGAAGGAGTTCGATATCCCTTCTCATACTATAGGGTCTCAGGTTGGAATGGGAAGGAGTTGGAAATCACATCTCATGTTATAGGAAGGGTCTCAGGATTGGAATGGGAAGGATTTGGATATCACATCTCTTGCTATAGGAAGGGTCTAAGGTTTTTTATTAGAAACATTGAGATATCACATCTCATGCTATAGGAAGGGTTTTAGGATTGGAATGGGAAGGATTTGGATATCACATCTCATGCTAAAGGAAGGGTCTCAGGTTTGGAAGGGGAAGGATTTGGATATCATATCTCATGTTATAGGACGGGTCCCATGTTTGGTATTAGAAGCATTGAGATATCACATCTCATGGTATAGGAAGGATCTCAGGGTTGGAAGGGGAAGGATTTGGATATCACATCTCATGTTATAGGAAGGATCTCAGGTTTGGTCTTAGAAGCATTGAGATATCACATCTCATGCTATAGGAAGGTTCTCAGGATTGGAATGGGAAGGAGTTGGATATCACATCTCATGCTATAGGAAGGGTCTAAGGAATGGAATGGGAAGGTGTTTTATATGACATCTCATGCCATAGGAAGAATCTCAGAATTGGTATTAGAAGCATTGAGACATACCATCTCATGTTATAGGAAGGGTCTCAGGATTGGAATGGGAACGAGTTGGATATCACATCTCATGCTATAGGAAGGGTCTCAGGACTGGAACGGGAAGGAGTTGGATATCACATCTCATGTCATAGGAAGAGTCTTAGGTTTGGTATAAGCATTGAGATATCACATCTCTTCTATCGGAGGTGTCTCAGGATTGGCATGGGAAGGAGTTGGATATCACATCTCATGCTATAGGAAGGGTATCAGGTTTGGAACGGGAAGGAGTTGGATATCCCATCTCATGTTATAGGACGGGTCTCAGGTTTGGTATTAGAAGCATTGAGATATCACATCTCATGCTATCGGAGTGGTCTCAGGATTGGAATGGGAAGGAGTTGGATATCACATATCATGCTATAGAAAGGTCTCAGTTTTGGTAGAAGCATTGAGATATCACATCTCATGCTATAGGAAGGGTCTCAGGATTGGAATGGGAAGGAGTTGGATATCACATCTCATGCTATAGGAAGGGTCTCAGGTTTGGTATAAGCATTGAGATATCACATCTCTGCTATCGGAAGGGTCTCAGGATTGGAATGGGAAGGACTTAGATATCACATCTCATGCTATAGGGAGGGTCTCAGTTTTGATATTAGAAGCATTGAGATATCACATCTCATGCTATCGGAAAGGTCTCAGGATTGGAATGGAAGGAGCTGGATATCACATCTCATGCTAAAGGAAGGGTCTCAGGTTTGGAAGGGGAAGGATTTGGATATCACATCTCATGTTATAGGACGGGTCTCAGGTTTGGTATTAGAAGCATTGAGATATCACATCTCATGCTATAGGAAGTGTGTCAGGATTGGAATGGGAAGGAGTTGGATATCACATCTCATGCTATAGGAAGGGTTTCAGGTTTGGTAGAAGCATTGAGATATCACATCTCATGCTATAGGAAGAGTCTCAGGTTTGGGAAGGGAAGGATTTGGATTTCACATCTCATGTTATAGGATGGTTCTCATGTTTGGTTTTTGAAGCATTGAGATTTCACATCTCATGCTATCGAAGGGTCTCAGGTTTGGAATGGGAAGTAGTTGGATATCACATCTCATGTTATAGGAAGGATCTCAGGTTTGGTATTAGAAGCATTGAGATATCACATCTTATGCTATAGGAAGGGTCTCAGGATTGGAATGTGAAGGATTTGGATATCACATCTCATGCCATAGGAAGGGTCTCAGGTTTGGTATAAGCATTGAGATATCACATCTCATGCTATCGGAAGGGTCTCAGGTTTGGAATGGGAAGTAGTTGGATATAACATCTCATGTTATAGGAAAGATCTCAGGTTTGGTATTAGAAGCATTGAGATATCACATCTTATGCTATAGGAAGGGTCTCAGGATTGGAATGTGAAGGATTTGGATATCACATCTCATGCCATAGGAAGGGTCTCAGGTTTGGTATAAGCATTGAGATATCACATCTCTGCTATCGGAAGGGTCTCAGGATTGGATTGGGAAGGAGTTGGATATCCCTTCTCATACTATAGGGTCTCAGGTTGGAATGGGAAGGAGTTGGAAATCACATCTCATGTTATAGGAAGGGTCTCAGGATTGGAATGGGAAGGATTTGGATATCACATCTCTTGCTATAGGAAGGGTCTAAGGTTTTTTATTAGAAACATTGAGATATCACATCTCATGCTATAGGAAGGGTTTTAGGATTGGAATGGGAAGGATTTGGATATCACATCTCATGCTAAAGGAAGGGTCTCAGGTTTGGAAGGGGAAGGATTTGGATATCATATCTCATGTTATAGGACGGGTCCCAGGTTTGGTAAAGAAGCATTGAGATATCACATCTCATGGTATAGGAAGGGTCTCAGGGTTGGAAGGGGAAGGATTTGGATATCAAATCTCATGTTATAGGAAGGATCTCAGGTTTGGTCTTAGAAGCATTGAGATATCACATCTCATGCTATAGGAAGGTTCTCAGGATTGGAATGGGAAGGAGTTGGATATCACATCTCATGCTATAGGAAGGGTCTCAGGAATGGAATGGGAAGGAGTTTTATATGACATCTCATGCCATAGGAAGAATCTCAGGTTTGGTATTAGAAGCATTGAGACATACCATCTCATGTTATAGGAAGGGTCTCAGGATTGGAATGGGAAGGAGTTGGATATCACATCTCATGCTATAGGAAGGGTCTCAGGTTTGGTATAAGCATTGAGATATCACATCTCATGCCATAGGCAGGGTCTCAGGTTTGGTATAAGCATTGAGATATCACATCTCTGCTATTGGAAGGGTCTCAGGATTGTAATGGGAAGGAGTTGGATATCCCATCATATGTTATAGGAAGGGTGTCAGGTTTGGTATTAGAAGCATTGAGATATCACATCTCATGCTATAGGAAGGGTCTCAGGATTGGAATGGGAAGGACTTGGATATCACATCTCATGCTATAGGGAGGGTCTCACGTTTGGAAAGGGAAGGAGTTGGATATCACATTTCATGTTAGAGGTAGGATCTCAGGTTTGGTATTAGAGGCATTGAGATATCACATCTCATGCTATGAGAAGGGTCTCAGGATTGGAATTGGAAGGATTTGGATATCACATCTCATGCTAAAGGGAGGGTCTCAGGTTTGGAACGGGAAGGATTTTGATATCGCATCTCATGTTATAGGAAGGATCTCAGGTTTGGTATTAGAAGCATTGAGATATCACATCTCATGCTATCCGAAGGATCTCAGGTTTGGTATTAGAGGGATTGAGATATCACATCTCATGCTATTGGAAGGGTATCAGGATTGGATTTGGAAGTAGTTGGATATCCCATCTCATGCTATAGGAAGGGTCTCAGGTTGGAATGGGAAGGAGTTGGATATCACATCTCATGTTATAGGAAAGGTCTCAGGATTGGAATGGGAAATACTTCGATATCACATCTCATGCTATAGGAAGGCTCTCAGGTTTGGAAGGGGAAGGAGTTGGGTATCACATTTCATGTTAGAGGTAGGATCTCAGGTTTGGTATTAGAGGCATTGAGATATCACATCTCATGCTATCAGAAGGGTCTCAGGATTGGAATGGGAAGGAGTTTGATATCACATCTCATGCTAAAGAGAGGGTCTCAGTTTTGGAAGGGGAAGGATTTGGATATCACATCTCGTGTTATAGGAATGATCTCAGGTTTGGTATTAGAAGAATTGAGATATCACATCTCATGCTATCGGAAGGATCTCAGGTTTGGTATTAGAAGCATTGAAATATCACATCTCATGCTATCAGAACGGTCTCAGGATTGGAATGGGAATGAGTTTTATATGACATCTCATGCCATAGGAAGGATCTCAGGTTTGGTATTAGAAGCATTGAGACATCACATCTCATGTTATAGGAAGGGTCTCAGGATTGGAATGGGAAGGAGTTGGATATCACATCTTATGCTATAGGAATGGTCTCAGGTTTGGTATAAGCATTGATATATCACATCTCATGCTATAGGAAGGGTCTCAGGATTGGAATGGGAAAGAGTTGTATATGACATCTCATGCCATAGCAAGGGTCTCAGGTTTGGTATAAGCATTGAGATATCACATCTCTGCTATCGGAAGGGTCTCAGGATTGGAATGGGAAAGAGTTGGATATCCCATCTTATGTTATAGGAAGGGTCCCAGGTTTGATATTAGAAGCATTGAGATATCACATCTCATGTTATAGGAAGGGTCTCAGGACTGGAATGGGAAGGACTTGGATATCACATCTCATGTCATAGGAAGAGTCTTAGGTTTGGTATAAGCATTGAGATATAACATCTCTGCTATCGGAGGTGTCTCAGGATTGGCATGGGAAGGAGTTGGATATCACATCTCATGCTATAGGAAGGGTATCAGGTTTGGAACGGGAAGGAGTTGGATATCCCATCTCATGTTATAGGACGGGTCTCAGGTTTGGTATTAGAAGCATTGAGATATCACATCTCATGCTATCGGAAGGGTCTCAGGATTGGAATGGGAAGGAGTTGGATATCACATCTCATGCTATAGGAAGGTTCTCAGTTTTGGTAGAAGCATTGAGATATCACATCTCATGCTATAGGAAGGGTCTCAGGATTGGAATGGGAAGGAGTTGGATATCACATCTCATGCTATAGGAAGGGTCTCAGGTTTGGTATAAGCATTGAGATATCACATCTCTGCTATCGGAAGGGTCTCAGGATTGGAATGGGAAGGACTTAGATATCACATCTCATGCTATAGGGAGGGTCTCAGTTTTTATATTAGAAGCATTGAGATATCACATCTCATGCTATCGGAAGGGTCTCAGGATTGGAATGGGAGGAGCTGGATATCACATCTCATGCTAAAGGAAGGGTCTCAGGTTTGGAAGGGGAAGGATTTGGATATCACATCTCATGTTATAGGACGGGTCTCAGGTTTGGTATTAGAAGCATTGAGATATCACATCTCATGCTATAGGAAGTGTGTCAGGATTGGAATGGGATGGAGTTGGATATCACATCTCATGCTATAGGAAGGGTTTCAGGTTTGGTAGAAGCATTGAGATATCACATCTCATGCTATAGGAAGAGTCTCAGGTTTGGGAAGGGAAGGATTTGGATTTCACATCTCATGTTATAGGATGGTTCTCATGTTTGGTTTTTGAAGCATTGAGATATCACATCTCATGCTATCGGAAGGGTCTCAGGTTTGGAATGGGAAGTAGTTGGATATCACATCTCATGTTATAGGAAGGATCTCAGGTTTGGTATTAGAAGCATTGAGATATCACATCTTATGCTATAGGAAGGGTCTCAGGATTGGAATGTGAAGGATTTGGATATCACATCTAATGCCATAGGAAGGGTCTCAGGTTTGGTATAAGCATTGAGATATCACATCTCTGCTATCGGAAGGGTCTCAGGATTGGATTGGGAAGGAGTTGGATATCCCTTCTCATACTATAGGGTCTCAGGTTGGAATGGGATGGAGTTGGAAATCACATCTCATGTTATAGGAAGGGTCTCAGGATTGGAATGGGAAGGATTTGGATATCACATCTCTTGCTCTAGGAAGGGTCTAAGGTTTTTTATTAGAAACATTGAGATATCACATCTCATGCTATAGGAAGGGTTTTAGGATTGGAATGGGAAGGATTTGGATATCACATCTCATGCTAAAGGAAGGGTCTCAGGTTTGGAAGGGGAAGGATTTGGATATCATATCTCATGTTATAGGACGGGTCCCAGGTTTGGTATTAGAAGCATTGAGATATCACATCTCATGGTATAGGAAGGGTCTCAGGGTTGGAAGGGGAAGGATTTGGATATCACATCTCATGTTATAGGAAGGATCTCAGGTTTGGTCTTAGAAGCATTGAGATATCACATCTCATGCTATAGGAAGGTTCTCAGGATTGGAATGGGAAGGAGTTGGATATCACATCTCATGCTATAGGAAGGGTCTCAGGAATGGAATGGGAAGGAGTTGGATATCACATCTCATGCTATAGGAAGGGTCTCAGGTTTGGTATAAGCATTGAGATATCACATCTCATGCCATAGGCAGGGTCTCAGGTTTGGTATAAGCATTGAGATATCACATCTCTGCTATTGGAAGGGTCTCAGGATTGTAATGGGAAGGAGTTGGATATCCCATCATATGTTATAGGAAGGGTGTCAGGTTTGGTATTAGAAGCATTGAGATATCACATCTCATGCTATAGGAAGGGTCTCAGGATTGGAATGGGAAGGACTTGGATATCACATCTCATGCTATAGGGAGGGTCTCACGTTTGGAAAGGGAAGGAGTTGGATATCACATTTCATGTTAGAGGTAGGATCTCAGGTTTGGTATTAGAGGCATTGAGATATCACATCTCATGCTATAGGAAGGGTCTCAGGTTGGAATGGGAAGGAGTTGGATATCACATCTCATGTTATAGGAAAGGTCTCAGGATTGGAATGGGAAATACTTCGATATCACATCTCATGCTATAGGAAGGCTCTCAGGTTTGGAAGGGGAAGGAGTTGGGTATCACATTTCATGTTAGAGGTAGGATCTCAGGTTTGGTATTAGAGGCATTGAGATATCACATCTCATGCTATAGGAAGGGTCTCAGGTTTGGTATAAGCATTGAGATATCACATCTCTGCTATCGGAAGGGTCTCAGGATTGGAATGGGAAGGACTTAGATATCACATCTCATGCTATAGGGAGGGTCTCAGTTTTGATATTAGAAGCATTGAGATATCACATCTCATGCTATCGGAAGGGTCTCAGGATTGGAATGGGAGGAGCTGGATATCACATCTCATGCTAAAGGAAGGGTCTCAGGTTTGGAAGGGGAAGGATTTGGATATCACATCTCATGTTATAGGACGGGTCTCAGGTTTGGTATTAGAAGCATTGAGATATCACATCTCATGCTATAGGAAGTGTGTCAGGATTGGAATGGGAAGGAGTTGGATATCACATCTCATGCTATAGGAAGGGTCTCAGGATTGGAATGGGAAGGACTTGGATATCACATCTCATGCTATAGGGAGGGTCTCACGTTTGGAAAGGGAAGGAGTTGGATATCACATTTCATGTTAGAGGTAGGATCTCAGGTTTGGTATTAGAGGCATTGAGATATCACATCTCATGCTATGAGAAGGGTCTCAGGATTGGAATTGGAGGGATTTGGATATCACATCTCATGCTAAAGGGAGGGTCTCAGGTTTGGAAGGGGAAGGATTTTGATATCGCATCTCATGTTATAGGAAGGATCTCAGGTTTGGTATTAGAAGCATTGAGAAAGCACATCTCATGCTATCCGAAGGATCTCAGGTTTGGTATTAGAGGGATTGAGATATCACATCTCATGCTATCGGAAGGGTATCAGGATTGGATTTGGAAGTAGTTGGATATCCCATCTCATGCTATAGGAAGGGTCTCAGGTTGGAATGGGAAGGAGTTGGATATCACATCTCATGTTATAGGAAAGGTCTCAGGATTGGAATGGGAAATACTTCGATATCACATCTCATGCTATAGGAAGGCTCTCAGGTTTGGAAGGGAAGGAGTTGGATATCACATTTCATGTTAGAGGTAGGATCTCAGGTTTGGTATTAGAGGCATTGAGATATCACATCTCATGCTATGAGAAAGGTCTCAGGATTGGAATTGGAAGGATTTGGATATCACATCTCATGCTAAAGGGAGGGTCTCAGGTTTGGAAGGGGAAGGATTTTGATATCGCATCTCATGTTATAGGAAGGATCTCAGGTTTGGTATTAGAAGCATTGAGAAAGCACATCTCATGCTATCCGAAGGATCTCAGGTTTGGTATTAGAGGGATTGAGATATCACATCTCATGCTATCTGAAGGGTATCAGGATTGGATTTGGAAGTAGTTGGATATCCCATCTCATGCTATAGGAAGGGTCTCAGGTTGGAATGGGAAGGAGTTGGATATCACATCTCATGTTATAGGAAAGGTCTCAGGATTGGAATGGGAAATACTTCGATATCACATCTCATGCTATAGGAAGGCTCTCAGGTTTGGAAGGGGAAGGAGTTGGGTATCACATTTCATGTTATAGGTAGGATCTCAGGTTTGGTATTAGAGGCATTGAGATATCACATCTCATGCTATAGGAAGGGTCTCAGGTTTGGTATAAGCATTGAGATATCACATCTCTGCTATCGGAAGGGTCTCAGGATTGGAATGGGAAGGACTTAGATATCACATCTCATGCTATAGGGAGGGTCTCAGTTTTGATATTAGAAGCATTGAGATATCACATCTCATGCAATCGGAAGGGTCTCAGGATTGGATTTGGAAGTAGTTGGATATCCCATCTCATGCTATCGGAAGGGTATCAGGATTGGATTTGGAAGTAGTTGGATATCCCATCTCATGCTATAGGAAGGGTCTAAGGTTGGAATGGGAAGGAGTTGGATATCACATCTCATGTTATAGGAAAGGTCTCAGGATTGGAATGGGAAATACTTCGATATCACATCTCATGCTATAGGAAGGCTCTCAGGTTTGGAAGGGGAAGGAGTTGGGTATCACATTTCATGTTAGAGGTAGGATCTCAGGTTTGGTATTAGAGGCATTGAGATATCACATCTCATGCTATAGGAAGGGTCTCAGGTTTGGTATAAGCATTGAGATATCACATCTCTGCTATCGGAAGGGTCTCAGGATTGGAATGGGAAGGACTTAGATATCACATCTCATGCTATAGGGAGGGTCTCAGTTTTGATATTAGAAGCATTGAGATATCACATCTCATGCTATCGGAAGGGTATCAGGATTGGATTTGGAAGTAGTTGGATATCCCATCTCATGCTATAGGAAGGGTCTCAGGTTGGAATGGGAAGGAGTTGGATATCACATCTCATGTTATAGGAAAGGTCTCAGGATTGGAATGGGAAATACTTCGATATCACATCTCATGCTATAGGAAGGCTCTCAGGTTTGGAAGGGGAAGGATTTGGATATCACATCTCGTGTTATAGGAATGATCTCAGGTTTGGTATTAGAAGAATTGAGATATCACATCTCATGCTATCGGAAGGATCTCAGGTTTGGTATTAGAAGCATTGAAATATCACATCTCATGCTATCAGAACGGTCTCAGGATTGGAATGGGAATGAGTTTTATATGACATCTCATGCCATAGGAAGGATCTCAGGTTTTGTATTAGAAGCATTGAGACATCACATCTCATGTTATAGGAAGGGTCTCAGGATTGGAATGGGAAGGAGTTGGATATCACATCTTATGCTATAGGAATGGTCTCAGGTTTGGTATAAGCATTGATATATCACATCTCATGCTATAGGAAGGGTCTCAGGATTGGAATGGGAAAGAGTTGTATATGACATCTCATGCCATAGCAAGGGTCTCAGGTTTGGTATAAGCATTGAGATATCACATCTCTGCTATCGGAAGGGTCTCAGGATTGGAATGGGAAGGAGTTGGATATCCCATCTTATGTTATAGGAAGGGTCTCAGGTTTGATATTAGAAGCATTGAGATATCACATCTCATGTTATAGGAAAGGTCTCAGGACTGGAATGGGAAGGACTTGGATATCACATCTCATGCTATAGGGAGGGTCTCACGTTTGGAAAGGGAAGGAGTTGGATATCACATTTCATGTCAGAGGTAGGATCTCAGGTTTGGTATTAGAGGCATTGAGATATCACATCTCATGCTATCCGAAGGGTCTCAGGATTGGAATGGGAAGGAGTTGTATATGACATCTCATGCCATAGGAAGGGTCTCAGGTTTGGTATAAGCATTGAGATATCACATCTCTGCTATCGGAAGGGTCTCAGGATTGGAATGGAAAGGAGTTGGATATACCATCTTATGTTATAGGAAGGGTCTCAGGTTTGATATTAGAAGCATGGAGATATCACATCTCATGTTATAGGAAGGGTCTCAGGACTGGAATGGGAAGGACTTGGATATCACATCTCATGCTAAAGGGAGGGTCTCAGGTTTGGAAGGTGAAGGATTTGGATATCACATCTCATGTTATAGGAAGGATCTCAGGTTCGGTATTAGAAGCATTGAGATATCACATCTCATGCTATCGGAAGGATCTCAGGTTTGGTATTAGAGGCATTGAGATATCACATCTCATGCTATCAGAAGGGTCTCAGGATTGGAATGGGAAGGAGTTGGATATCACATCTCATGCTAAAGGGAGGGTCTCAGGTTTGGAAGGGGAAGGATTTGGATATCACATCTCATGTTATAGGAAGGATCACAGGTTTGGTATTAGATGCATTGAGATATCACATCTCATGCTATCGGAAGTCCCTCAGGATTGGAATGGGAAGGAGTTGGATATCACATCTCATGCTATAGGAAGGGTCTCAGGTTTGGAACTGGAAGGAGTTGTATATCACATCTCATGTTATAGGAAGAGTCTCGGGTTTGGTATAAGCATTGAGATATCACATCTCATGCTATAGGAAGGGTCTCAGGATTGGAATGGGAAGGAGTTGTATATGACATCTCATGCCATAGGAAGGGTCTCAGGTTTGGTATTAGAAGCATTGAGACATACCATCTCATGTTATAGGAAGGGTCTCAGGACTGGAATGGGAAGGACTTGGATATCACATCTCATGCTAAAGGGAGGGTCTCAGGTTTGGAAGGTGAAGGATTTGGATATCACATCTCATGTTATAGGAAGGATCTCAGGTTCGGTATTAGAAGCATTGAGATATCACATCTCATGCTATATGAAGGGTCTCAGGATTGGAATGGGAAGTAGTTGGATATCACATCTCATGCTATAGGAAGGGTCTCAGGTTTGGAACTGGAAGGAGTTGGATATCACATCTCATGTTATAGGAAGAGTCTCTGGTTTGGTATAAGCATTGAGATATCACATCTCATGCTATAGGAAGGGTCTCAGGATTGGAATGGGAAGGAGTTGTATATGACATCTCATGCCATAGGAAGGGTCTCAGGTTTGGTATTAGAAGCATTGAGACATACCATCTCATGTTATAGGAAGGGTCTCAGGATTGGAATGGGAAGGAGTTGGATATCACATCTTATGCTATAGGAAGGGTCTCAGGTTTGGTATAAGCATTGAGATATCACATCTCATGCTATAGGAAGGGTCTCAGGATTGGAATGGGAAGGAGTTGTATATGACATCTCATGCCATAGGAAGGGTCTCAGGTTTGGTATAAGCATTGAGATATCACATCTCTGCTATTGGAAGGGTCTCAGGGTTGTAATGGGAAGGAGTTGGATATCCCATCTTATGTTATAGGAAGGGTGTCAGGTTTGGTAATAGAAGCATTGAGATATCACATCTCATGCTATAGGAAGGGTCTCAGGATTGGAATGGGAAGGACTTGGATATCACATCTCATGCTATAGGGAGGGTCTCACATTTGGAAAGGGAAGGAGTTGGATATCACATTTCATGTTAGAGGTAGGATCTCAGGTTTGGTATTAGAGGCATTGAGATATCACATCTCATGCTATGAGAAGGGTCTCAGGATTGGAATTGGAAGGATTTGGATATCACATCTCATGCTAAAGAGAGGGTCTCAGGTTTGGAAGGGGAAGGATTTTGATATCACATCTCATGTTATAGGAAGGATCTCAGGTTTGGTATTAGAAGCATTGAGATATCACATCTCATGCTATCCGAAGGATCTCAGGTTTGGTATTAGAGGGATTGAGATATCACATCTCATGCGATCGGAAGGGTATCAGGATTGGATTTGAAAGTAGTTGGATATCCCATCTCATGCTATAGGAAGGGTCTCAGGTTGGAATGGGAAGGAGTTGGATATCACATCTCATGTTATAGGAAAGGTCTCAGGATTGGAATGGGAAATACTTCGATATCACATCTCATGCTATAGGAAGGCTCTCAGGTTTGGAAGGGGAAGGAGTTGGGTATCACATTTCATGTTAGAGGTAGGATCTCAGGTTTGGTATTAGAGGCATTGAGATATCACATCTCATGCTATCAGAAGGGTCTCAGGATTGGAATGGGAAGGAGTTTGATATCACATCTCATGCTAAAGGGAGGGTCTCAGTTTTGGAAGGGGAAGGATTTGGATATCACATCTCGTGTTATAGGAATGATCTCAGGTTTGGTATTAGAAGCATTGAAATATCACATCTCATGCTATCAGAACGGTCTCAGGATTGGAATGGGAAGGAGTTTTATATGACATCTCATGCCATAGGAAGGATCTCAGGTTTGGTATTAGAAGCACTGAGACATCACATCTCATGTTATAGGAAGGGTCTCAGGATTGGAATGGGAAGGAGTTTTATATGACATCTCATGCCATAGGAAGGGTCTCAAGTTTGGTATAAGCATTGAGATATCACATCTCTGCTATCGGAAGGGTCTCAGGATTGGAATGGGAAGGAGTTGGATATCCCATCTTATGTTATAGGAAGGGTCTCAGGTTTGATATTAGAAGCATTGAGATATCACCTCTCATGTTATAGGAAGGGTCTCAGGACTGGAATGGGAAGGACTTGGATATCACATCTCATGCTATAGGGAGGGTCTAACGTTTGGAAAGGGAAGGAGTTGGATATCACATTTCATGTTAGAGGTAGGATATCAGGTTTGGTATTAGAGGCATTGAGATATCACATCTCATGCTATCAGAAGGGTCTCAGGATTGGAATGGGAAGGAGTTGGATATCACATCTCATGCTAAAGGGAGGGTCTCAGGTTTGGAAGGGGAAGGATTTGGATATCACATCTCATGTTATAGGAAGGATCTCAGGTTCGGTATTAGAAGCATTGAGATATCACATCTCATGCTATCGGAAGGATCTCAGGTTTGGTATTAGAGGCATTGAGATATCACATCTCATGCTATCAGAAGGGTCTCAGGATTGGAATGGGAAGGAGTTGGATATCACATCTCATGCTAAAGGGAGGGTCTCAGGTTTGGAAGGGGAAGGATTTGGATATCACATCTCATGTTATAGGAAGGATCACAGGTTTGGTATTAGAAGCATTGAGATATCACATCTCATGCTATCGGAAGGGTCTCAGGATTGGAATGGGAAGGAGTTGGATATCACATCTCATGCTATAGGAAGGGTCTCAGGTTTGGAACTGGAAGGAGTTGGATATCACATCTCATGTTATAGGAAGAGTCTCAGGTTTGGTATAAGCATTGAGATATCACATCTCATGCTATAGAAAGGGTCTCAGGATTGGAATGGGAAGGAGTTGTATATGACATCTCATGCCGTAGGAAGGGTCTCAGGTTTGGAATGGGAAGGAGTTTTATATGACATCTCATGCCATAGGAAGGATCTCAGGTTTGGTATTAGAAGCATTGAGACATCACATCTCATGTTATAGGAAGGGTCTCAGGATTGGAATTGGAAGGAGTTGGATATGACATCTCATGCCATAGGAAGGGTCTCAGGTTTGGTATAAGCATTGAGATATCACATCTCTGCTATCAGAAGGGTCTCACGATTGGAATGGGAAGGAGTTGGATATGCCATCTTATGTTATAGGAAGGGTCTCAGGTTTGATATTAGAAGCATTGAGATTTCACATCTCATGTTATAGGAAGGGTCTCAGGACTGGAATGGGAAGGACTTGGATATCACATCTCATGCTATAGGGAGGGTCTCACGTTTGGAAACGGGAGGAGTTGGATATCACATTTCATGTTAGAGGTAGGATCTCAGGTTTGGTATTAGAAGCATTGAGATATCACATCTCATGCTATCGGAAGGATCTCAGGTTTGGTATTAGAAGCATTGAGATATCACATCTCATGCTATCGGAAGGGTCTCAGGATTGGAATGGGAAGGAGTTGGATATCACATCTCATGCTATAGGGAGGGTCTCAGGTTTGGAAGGGGAAGGATTTTGATATCGCATCTCATGTTATAGGAAGGATCTCAGGTTTGGTATTAGAAGCATTGAGAAAGCACATCTCATGCTATCCGAAGGATCTCAGGTTTGGTATTAGAGGGATTGAGATATCACATCTCATGCTATCGGAAGGGTATCAGGATTGGATTTGGAAGTAGTTGGATATCCCATCTCATGCTATAGGAAGGGTCTCAGGTTGGAATGGGAAGGAGTTGGATATCACATCTCATGTTATAGGAAAGGTCTCAGGATTGGAATGGGAAATACTTCGATATCACATCTAATGCTATAGGAAGGCTCTCAGGTTTGGAAGGGGAAGGAGTTGGGTATCACATTTCATGTTATAGGTAGGATCTCAGGTTTGGTATTAGAGGCATTGAGATATCACATCTCATGCTATAGGAAGGGTCTCAGGTTTGGTATAAGCATTGAGATATCACATCTCTGCTATCGGAAGGGTCTCAGGATTGGATTTGGAAGTAATTGGATATCCCATCTCATGCTATCGGAAGGGTATCAGGATTGGATTTGGAAGTAGTTGGATATCCCATCTCATGCTATAGGAAGGGTCTCAGGTTGGAATGGGAAGGAGTTGGATATCACATCTCATGTTATAGGAAAGGTCTCAGGATTGGAATGGGAAATACTTCGATATCACATCTCATGCTATAGGAAGGCTCTCAGGTTTGGAAGGGGAAGGAGTTGGGTATCACATTTCATGTTAGAGGTAGGATCTCAGGTTTGGTATTAGAGGCATTGAGATATCACATCTCATGCTATAGGAAGGGTCTCAGGTTTGGTATAAGCATTGAGATATCACATCTCTGCTATCGGAAGGGTCTCAGGATTGGAATGGGAAGGACTTAGATATCACATCTCATGCTATAGGGAGGGTCTCAGTTTTGATATTAGAAGCATTGAGATATCACATCTCATGCTATCGGAAGGGTATCAGGATTGGATTTGGAAGTAGTTGGATATCCCATCTCATGCTATAGGAAGGGTCTCAGGTTGGAATGGGAAGGAGTTGGATATCACATCTCATGTTATAGGAAAGGTCTCAGGATTGGAATGGGAAATACTTCGATATCACATCTCATGCTATAGGAAGGCTCTCAGGTTTGGAAGGGGAAGGATTTGGATATCACATCTAGTGTTATAGGAATGATCTCAGGTTTGGTATTAGAAGAATTGAGATATCACATCTCATGCTATCGGAAGGATCTCAGGTTTGGTATTAGAAGCATTGAAATATCACATCTCATGCTATCAGAACGGTCTCAGGATTGGAATGGGAATGAGTTTTATATGACATCTCATGCCATAGGAAGGATCTCAGGTTTGGTATTAGAAGCATTGAGACATCACATCTCATGTTATAGGAAGGGTCTCAGGATTGGAATGGGAAGGAGTTGGATATCACATCTTATGCTATAGGAATGGTCTCAGGTTTGGTATAAGCATTGATATATCACATCTCATGCTATAGGAAGGGTCTCAGGATTGGAATGGGAAAGAGTTGTATATGACATCTCATGCCATAGCAAGGGTCTCAGGTTTGGTATAAGCATTGAGATATCACATCTCTGCTATCGGAAGGGTCTCAGGATTGGAATGGGAAGGAGTTGGATATCCCATCTTATGTTATAGGAAGGGTCTCAGGTTTGATATTAGAAGCATTGAGATATCACATCTCATGTTATAGGAAGGGTCTCAGGACTGGAATGGGAAGGACTTGGATATCACATCTCATGCTATAGGGAGGGTCTCACGTTTGGAAAGGGAAGGAGTTGGATATCACATTTCATGTCAGAGGTAGGATCTCAGGTTTGGTATTAGAGGCATTGAGATATCACATCTCATGCTATCCGAAGGGTCTCAGGATTGGAATGGGAAGGAGTTGTATATGACATCTCATGCCATAGGAAGGGTCTCAGGTTTGGTATAAGCATTGAGATATCACATCTCTGCTATCGGAAGGGTCTCAGGATTGGAATGGAAAGGAGTTGGATATACCATCTTATGTTATAGGAAGGGTCTCAGGTTTGATATTAGAAGCATGGAGATATCACATCTCATGTTATAGGAAGGGTCTCAGGACTGGAATGGGAAGGACTTGGATATCACATCTCATGCTAAAGGGAGGGTCTCAGGTTTGGAAGGTGAAGGATTTGGATATCACATCTCATGTTATAGGAAGGATCTGAGGTTCGGTATTAGAAGCATTGAGATATCACATCTCATGCTATCGGAAGGATCTCAGGTTTGGTATTAGAGGCATTGAGATATCACATCTCATGCTATCAGAAGGGTCTCAGGATTGGAATGGGAAGGAGTTGGATATCACATCTCATGCTAAAGGGAGGGTCTCAGGTTTGGAAGGGGAAGGATTTGGATATCACATCTCATGTTATAGGAAGGATCACAGGTTTGGTATTAGATGCATTGAGATATCACATCTCATGCTATCGGAAGTCCCTCAGGATTGGAATGGGAAGGAGTTGGATATCACATCTCATGCTATAGGAAGGGTCTCAGGTTTGGAACTGGAAGGAGTTGTATATCACATCTCATGTTATAGGAAGAGTCTCGGGTTTGGTATAAGCATTGAGATATCACATCTCATGCTATAGGAAGGGTCTCAGGATTGGAATGGGAAGGAGTTGTATATGACATCTCATGCCATAGGAAGGGTCTCAGGTTTGGTATTAGAAGCATTGAGACATACCATCTCATGTTATAGGAAGGGTCTCAGGACTGGAATGGGAAGGACTTGGATATCACATCTCATGCTAAAGGGAGGGTCTCAGGTTTGGAAGGTGAAGGATTTGGATATCACATCTCATGTTATAGGAAGGATCTCAGGTTCGGTATTAGAAGCATTGAGATATCACATCTCATGCTATATGAAGGGTCTCAGGATTGGAATGGGAAGTAGTTGGATATCACATCTCATGCTATAGAAAGGGTCTCAGGTTTGGAACTGGAAGGAGTTGGATATCACATCTCATGTTATAGGAAGAGTCTCTGGTTTGGTATAAGCATTGAGATATCACATCTCATGCTATAGGAAGGGTCTCAGGATTGGAATGGGAAGGAGTTGTATGTGACATCTCATGCCATAGGAAGGGTCTCAGGTTTGGTATTAGAAGCATTGAGACATACCATCTCATGTTATAGGAAGGGTCTCAGGATTGGAATGGGAAGGAGTTGGATATCACATCTTATGCTATAGGAAGGGTCTCAGGTTTGGTATAAGCATTGAGATATCACATCTCATGCTATAGGAAGGGTCTCAGGATTGGAATGGGAAGGAGTTGTATATGACATCTCATGCCATAGGAAGGGTCTCAGGTTTGGTATAAGCATTGAGATATCACATCTCTGCTATTGGAAGGGTCTCAGGGTTGTAATGGGAAGGAGTTGGATATCCCATCTTATGTTATAGGAAGGGTGTCAGGTTTGGTATTAGAAGCATTGAGATATCACATCTCATGCTATAGGAAGGGTCTCAGGATTGGAATGGGAAGGACTTGGATATCACATCTCATGCTATAGGGAGGGTCTCACATTTGGAAAGGGAAGGAGTTGGATATCACATTTCATGTTAGAGGTAGGATCTCAGGTTTGGTATTAGAGGCATTGAGATATCACATCTCATGCTATGAGAAGGGTCTCAGGATTGGAATTGGAAGGATTTGGATATCACATCTCATGCTAAAGAGAGGGTCTCAGGTTTGGAAGGGGAAGGATTTTGATATCACATCTCATGTTATAGGAAGGATCTCAGGTTTGGTATTAGAAGCATTGAGATATCACATCTCATGCTATCCGAAGGATCTCAGGTTTGGTATTAGAGGGATTGAGATATCACATCTCATGCGATCGGAAGGGTATCAGGATTGGATTTGAAAGTAGTTGGATATCCCATCTCATGCTATAGGAAGGGTCTCAGGTTGGAATGGGAAGGAGTTGGATATCACATCTCATGTTATAGGAAAGGTCTCAGGATTGGAATGGGAAATACTTCGATATCACATCTCATGCTATAGGAAGGCTCTCAGGTTTGGAAGGGGAAGGAGTTGGGTATCACATTTCATGTTAGAGGTAGGATCTCAGGTTTGGTATTAGAGGCATTGAGATATCACATCTCATGCTATCAGAAGGGTCTCAGGATTGGAATGGGAAGGAGTTTGATATCACATCTCATGCTAAAGGGAGGGTCTCAGTTTTGGAAGGGGAAGGATTTGGATATCACATCTCGTGTTATAGGAATGATCTCAGGTTTGGTATTAGAAGAATTGAGATATCACATCTCATGCTATCGGAAGGATCTCAGGTTTGGTATTAGAAGCATTGAAATATCACATCTCATGCTATCAGAACGGTCTCAGGATTGGAATGGGAAGGAGTTTTATATGACATCTCATGCCATAGGAAGGATCTCAGGTTTGGTATTAGAAGCACTGAGACATCACATCTCATGTTATAGGAAGGGTCTCAGGATTGGAATGGGAAGGAGTTTTATATGACATCTCATGCCATAGGAAGGGTCTCAAGTTTGGTATAAGCATTGAGATATCACATCTCTGCTATCGGAAGGGTCTCAGGATTGGAATGGGAAGGAGTTGGATATCCCATCTTATGTTATAGGAAGGGTCTCAGGTTTGATATTAGAAGCATTGAGATATCACCTCTCATGTTATAGGAAGGGTCTCAGGACTGGAATGGGAAGGACTTGGATATCACATCTCATGCTATAGGGAGGGTCTAACGTTTGGAAAGGGAAGGAGTTGGATATCACATTTCATGTTAGAGGTAGGATATCAGGTTTGGTATTAGAGGCATTGAGATATCACATCTCATGCTATCAGAAGGGTCTCAGGATTGGAATGGGAAGGAGTTGGATATCACATCTCATGCTAAAGGGAGGGTCTCAGGTTTGGAAGGGGAAGGATTTGGATATCACATCTCATGTTATAGGAAGGATCTCAGGTTCGGTATTAGAAGCATTGAGATATCACATCTCATGCTATCGGAAGGATCTCAGGTTTGGTATTAGAGGCATTGAGATATCACATCTCATGCTATCAGAAGGGTCTCAGGATTGGAATGGGAAGGAGTTGGATATCACATCTCATGCTAAAGGGAGGGTCTCAGGTTTGGAAGGGGAAGGATTTGGATATCACATCTCATGTTATAGGAAGGATCACAGGTTTGGTATTAGAAGCATTGAGATATCACATCTCATGCTATCGGAAGGGTCTCAGGATTGGAATGGGAAGGAGTTGGATATCACATCTCATGCTATAGGAAGGGTCTCAGGTTTGGAACTGGAAGGAGTTGGATATCACATCTCATGTTATAGGAAGAGTCTCAGGTTTGGTATAAGCATTGAGATATCACATCTCATGCTATAGAAAGGGTCTCAGGATTGGAATGGGAAGGAGTTGTATATGACATCTCATGCCGTAGGAAGGGTCTCAGGTTTGGAATGGGAAGGAGTTTTATATGACATCTCATGCCATAGGAAGGATCTCAGGTTTGGTATTAGAAGCATTGAGACATCACATCTCATGTTATAGGAAGGGTCTCAGGATTGGAATTGGAAGGAGTTGGATATGACATCTCATGCCATAGGAAGGGTCTCAGGTTTGGTATAAGCATTGAGATATCACATCTCTGCTATCAGAAGGGTCTCACGATTGGAATGGGAAGGAGTCGGATATGCCATCTTATGTTATAGGAAGGGTCTCAGGTTTGATATTAGAAGCATTGAGATTTCACATCTCATGTTATAGGAAGGGTCTCAGGACTGGAATGGGAAGGACTTGGATATCACATCTCATGCTATAGGGAGGGTCTCACGTTTGGAAACGGAAGGAGTTGGATATCACATTTCATGTTAGAGGTAGGATCTCAGGTTTGGTATTAGAAGCATTGAGATATCACATCTCATGCTATCGGAAGGATCTCAGGTTTGGTATTAGAAGCATTGAGATATCACATCTCATGCTATCGGAAGGGTCTCAGGATTGGAATGGGAAGGAGTTGGATATCACATCTCATGCTATAGGGAGGGTCTCAGGTTTGGAAGGGGAAGGATTTTGATATCGCATCTCATGTTATAGGAAGGATCTCAGGTTTGGTATTAGAAGCATTGAGAAAGCACATCTCATGCTATCCGAAGGATCTCAGGTTTGGTATTAGAGGGATTGAGATATCACATCTCATGCTATCAGAAGGGTATCAGGATTGGATTTGGAAGTAGTTGGATATCCCATCTCATGCTATAGGAAGGGTCTCAGGTTGGAATGGGAAGGAGTTGGATATCACATCTCATGTTATAGGAAAGGTCTCAGGATTGGAATGGGAAATACTTCGATATCACATCTCATGCTATAGGAAGGCTCTCAGGTTTGGAAGGGGAAGGAGTTGGGTATCACATTTCATGTTATAGGTAGGATCTCAGGTTTGGTATTAGAGGCATTGAGATATCACATCTCATGCTATAGGAAGGGTCTCAGGTTTGGTATAAGCATTGAGATATCACATCTCTGCTATCGGAAGGGTCTCAGGATTGGAATGGGAAGGACTTAGATATCACATCTCATGCTATAGGGAGGGTCTCAGTTTTGATATTAGAAGCATTGAGATATCACATCTCATGCTATCGGAAGGGTCTCAGGATTGGATTTGGAAGTAGTTGGTGTTAAGACGGATTTCTGAACTCTGTCCTGGTGGCGCAGAAGTTCAGAAGGCCAACCCAATTACTTGGAACAGGGTAACCTCTGGACAAGCCAGACCAATCAAGGTAGCGATCGCGGCGGTCAAGACTAGGTCTCAAGAGGGGTGAGGGTGACTGAAAGCCCGCAGTGAGCACACAAAGCAAGAGCGCTTACAAACTACTCCAAACAGTTGTTTATATCAAAAATAGATACACATTTATTATAAGGCCTTGAAACTAATAACCACAGTAAAAGCAGCAATATACAACGATATTAAACCAACACATACACTATCCACCCAATATATATACAGAATACACAGTTTCACAGCATTAGCAGCACGAAATATGTTATCCACCTGCAGGGGAAGGAAAACAGGCAATGCGAACCAATGCGTGTGATATGTCCGCCTTCTGAGGCCCCTAACTGGATGGTAGTCCAATCCCTACGAAGAGTGGAGCCTAGCGCTCAAAAGTACCTGCACACGCCGGTGCCAATGGGCAGAAGGTGAAGCTCTTCGGAGGACGTTGGACAGCTCTGTAGGGTGCCCTAATGAAGGAGAACACGGTCCGCGACTCTAGCGCAGTCTCCACTGTGAGGCAGAAGCAGGGCGCGAGTACGGACAAGGGGTGCTGTATTTACAGCGGGGAAAAGCAAGGGGCACTGCAGGAGGGCGACCAGATCCTAGCTAATCTACTCACCGGTCCCCGAAGCAAGCAGGCCCGAGCTTCTCCTCGATAGATGCAGCTTCTGGCAGGTTCTGAAGAGCAGGGAACGTCTCGTCGTCGTGCAGAGTAAAAAGACGTCCCGATCGAAGAAACAAGCACAGTTTTGTCGCCACAGCAGGGCAACGGAACGGCCGGGTGTATTCAAGCCAAACGAGCACCGCTCACCTCTAGCTTATGGTTGCTAAGCAAACGAAGCGTGTGAGCGTGCCCCGGACTCAGAATACCACCCAACCTGTCGGCGATTACAGAGCAGGCCTCCTTAGTAAGCTGGTCAGTCAACTGGATGGCCCAGAGACACTTCCGAATGCTTACGGCAGGAGTTGATGAAGGTGCCGGGAATAGCTGGTCCTGCTATTCCAATAGGTCGAAGCGCCAGTACAGGCCTTCTTGTTCGATCTTAGGTGGAAAGGGCTTCACCGGACGACAGCAATGAGGAGCAGAAGTTCTTCAGGGGGTCACCAGCGATTCCTCGGTCCAGCCTCGTGTTCGCAGGATACTTGGCTCCTGTATCCCTGGGTTCGTAAGAACTCAGGAGATCGACATGGCAGTGGTGTTTCCAGCTCCCTCTTATCCACGGTTCCCTTCGCGCCAAAACGGAGGGGAGCCAATGGGAGATCCGCTCATCAACACACATACCATACGTGGACCAATCACGGACCACGGTGGTCCCAGGCATTCACACCACCCTAGACTCTCTGGCACCCAGGATGTGTATTGGGACCAGACAGCCCATCCCACATCCTGGGGGCACTCAAACGACATGTAGAAGCCCGCGAAAGCAACCGTGTTTCGCGGGAAACTACAGGCCCAAATAAGGAAGGCCCCGGGTCGCCTGACCCGGGGGAAGGTAAAGGGAGCAAGACGGACAGTGGACGAGACAAAGGAGCCTCGTGGTCCGGCCATTTTGGGTAGCCGGGCCACCCTTTTGTGTTCGCGGCAAAAAGGTGCTCAGAACGGCAAAAGGAGCTCAAAATAAACCAAATGATCGCTGCCACCAGCCCAGTCCCTGAATGACTTGCACCGATCCAAAAACCATCCTACAAGAGTGTCTAGGGTCTGTAGAAGGCTAGAGACCCAAGAGAGCTGTAACTTAGCTTACAGTGCCCTCTTGTGTCGTGTTGCACTAAAATGGCGACACGATAAAAGAAACTACGGGAAACAGCGTTCCCCGGTACTGACTGTCTTAAGGGCATGTCAGTTTCCCCGTAAGAAAGGAGCGAAAGCCCAGAGGAGTACGGCAGAAGGCTGCACTTCTCTGGCAAAGTCAAGAAAACAGGTTGAAAACAATAGCAAAAAGTTTAGGGGTTGCCACATGGAAGGAAAGTTCCCTACAATAACGAAATCTTTCCTAACACTCGCCCCTCCCAGACTATGGACAGGGGGAACTAATCCACCCCTGGATGAGTCTCTTGTTCAGGTCGGTAAAACATTCTGGACAACCCATCAGCATTGCTATGTTGGACACCTGGCCTATGCTCAATAGTGAAGTCGAAGCCTTGTAGACTTATGGACCACCTAAGCAACTTTGGATTCTCCCCCTTCATGTTCATTAGCCACTTTAACGGCTTATGGTCAGTCTGCACAGTGAAGTGGGTCCCATAGAGGTAGGGCCGCAGCTTCCTTAGGGCCCACACAACAGAGAAACATTCTTTCTCTACCGTGGACCATCTGAGCTCTCTGTCCTTAAGCTGGCGACTAATAAAACCGATAGGGTGTTCCTTACCCTTCTCATCTACTTGTGATAGTACAGCTCCTATCCCAGTGTCAGAGGCATCCGTCTGCACGATAAAAGGTCTTTGATAATCAGGGGCCCTGAGCACAGGGGCCTGGCACAAGGAGTCTTTCAAGCCATTGAAGGCCTTCTCACACTCGTCAGTCCAAGTTACCTTCTTGGGTTTCTTCGGAGTTGTGAGGGCAGTCAGAGGAGCAGCTATGGTGCCATAGTCTGCCATAAAATTGCGGTAATAACCCGTGAGTCCTAAGAAGGCTCTCACTTGGGTTTGCGTAGTGGGGGTAGGCCAGTCTTGTACTGCTTGTACTTTACTGGGGAGAGGCTGTATCCTTCCTCCACCTACTTCATGCCCAAGGTAAACCACTGAGCCTTGTCCAATCTGGCATTTACTCGCCTTTATGGTCAAGTGGGCTTTCTGAAGAGCCTGGAGCACAATCCCGAGGTGTTTCACATGGTCTTCCCAGGTGGCACTGAAAACTGCTATATCGTCCAGATATGCAAGACAGAATTCGTCCAACCCATTCAACACATGATTCACAAGCCTCTGGAAAGTGGCAGGTGCATTCTTCAATCCGAACGGCATTACCCGGAATTGGTAAAGCCCGTCGGGAGTTGAAAATGCTGTCTTCTCCTTGGCATGTTCTGCTAAAGCTATTTGCCAATAGCCCGCAGTCAGGTCAAACGTGCTGAGGTACTTGGAGGCACCCAAGGTATCCACCAGCTCGTCAGTTCGAGGCAAGGGGTGAGCGTCTGTCTTGGTGACAGCATTCAGAGCCCTGTAATCCACGCAGAACCTCAATTCAGAAGTGCCTGCCTTTGGAACCAATACCACAGGACTGGACCAAGGACTACTAGAGGGTTCAATCACCCCAAGGTCTAACATCTTGTTGACCTCGGTCTTAATATAAGACCGTACTTTATCCGACATCCTGTATCCCCTACTTTTGGTAGGTACACTGTCTCCTGTGTCAATGTTATGTTTGCACCAAGGTGTCAAACCAGGTGACTGTGAAAACAGGGGGGAAAACTGCCTAAGCAAACTTTTCACCTCAGCCTGCTGATCAGAAGTCAGGTGAGGGGCCACTCGGACACCCTCAACGGAGCTATCTGAAGGACCGCTTTGGAACAGGTCGGGAAGAGGTTCTGACTCCTCTTCCTCAACGTCTGACGCCAGTAGCAGTGCTGCGATTTCGACTCTTGGGACGAAAGCCTTCAGCCTATTTACGTGGAACACTTTTGGAGCCTGTCCAGGCCTTCCAAGGTCCACTAAATAGTTCACCTCACCCAGGGGCTCCACCACTGTGTAAGGGCCTGACCATTTGTCCTGTAAAGCGCGAGGCCTTATAGGGTTCATGATCAGGTCTTGCTGACCAGGGGTAAAGTGAATTAAGGAAGCTTTCTGGTCGTACCAATGTTTCACCAGCGCTTGTCCTGCCTTCAACTTTTCACTAGCCAAGCCCATCAGGAGTACCATCCGTTTTCTGAGCCCTAGCACATAGTCAACTACATTGGTAGTAACAGGGGGAGTGGGCATCTCCCATCCCTCTTTGACGATGGCTAAGGGTCCCCGTACGGGATGACCGAACAGAAGTTCGAAGGGGCTGAAGCCAACACCCTCCTGGGGTACCTCTCTGTAGGCAAACAGCAAGCATGGTAAAAGAAGATCCCATTTTCTTCTCTGGGGCTCCTCCAGAGCCCCAATCATGCTCTTTAACGTTCTGTTGAAACGTTCCACCAGACCATTGGTCTGGGGGTGATATGCAGAAGAGAACCTGTAGGTGACCCCACATTCTTTCCACATAGCCTGCATATACTTCGACATAAAGTTGCTGCCACGATCTGACACAACTTCTTTAGGGAAGCCAACCCTAGTAAATATGCCGAGTAAAGCTTTTGCAACTGACTTGGCAGTTACAGTCTTTAATGGGATGGCCTCAGGATACCTGGTTGCATGGTCGACCAGCACCAGGATAAACCTATTGCCTGAGGATGGTTGCGGGTCAAGGGGACCAACGATGTCGATCCCTACCCTTTCAAATGGTACCCCCACAACTGGGAGCGGTACCAACGGAGCTTGGATTGTCGCGCCAACCTTACCAGACAACTGGCAGGAGGCACAACTCCTGCAGTGACTTTCTACTTGCACCCCCATCTTGGGCCAGTAGAAGTGCATGGATAACCTTTGCTTGGTCCTCTTAATACCAAGGTGACCAGCAAGGGGAACTTCATGCGCCAACTGCAGGAGGAAGGGCCTAACAGCAAGGGGAACCACCAACCTCCTATGGTCTCCTTCTGTAGACTCTGTGGGCTCACTATACAGGAGTCCACCTTCCCAATAAATCCTATGCTTCCCAGGAGGCTCACCCTCAAGCTGGGAGCAGGCCTGTCTCCTTAGGCCTTCCAGAGATGGGCACTCACGTTGGCCCTTACTGAAGTCGTCCCTATCAGGACCTCCTTCAACTAACAAGTCTTTTAGTTCAGGATGGTCGTTGGGGTCGAACACTTCAGGCATCGCCACCTCCTCGTCAGGCTCGGGCGATTGACCAACTCCCTCCACCGCAGTGGTAGGCGAGCTCGGGGGAACATTCTCTTTCCCCCGTCGGGACTTGTTGACTCCTTTCGCCTTGGGTTTCCCCTTCGGCTGGGGCGGCGTATTGGACTTGGCCAATGCTGCCCGTGCTTGAGACCGTGTGTAGGGTCTTTCGGCAGTGTCTCCTACGAGCCCTAGAGCTCTGAGATCATTGCCCAACAAGACCTTTCCCGGGACGTTTCTCTGAATGCTCACTGGAATCCTAACTGCTGTACCATTTAAAGTTAGATTAACAGGGATCACGGGAAACATACGGAGAGGGCCGTCAGCCAACTTAGTGGGCATCAGAGGAGCTCTGGCAACTTCCTCTGAGTCTACCAAGGTAGAATCCACTACAGTTCGACTGCACCCACTATCCCTAAGGGCTGGAGTATCTACTCCATTGATCAGCACACTGTCTTTAAAGTAGTGCTTGGTATTATCCGGAATCCTAGCATACGCCTCTGCGACTTTAGGCTCCCAGGAACCCAGGGACACTAAAACTACCTCAGCCTCTATTCCGCTGGGAAATGAGTCTGAGGAGAAGGATGCTCCTGTAATCTCTTCTTCCTCGTAGGAGGAGAAGGCCAGATTAGCGGAGTGGACCCCCAAAGGTCTAACCTTACAACGGGGATCCCCCTTCACATGGTCAGTTGCTCCACAAGAAAAACAAGCCCCATTGGGTCTGTTTACGTAGGGAGGCTTATTATAACCAGAGTTCTGTTTCGGAGGCGAACCTCCGCTACCCTGTGAGTTCTCGTATGGCTTACCCTTATTTTTCTTTTTGTGGCCCTTATGGGAAGAAGATTTGGCAGATTCCCCACCCTCCATATCTTTGGACTTTTTCCCTTCCTCCTGCTTACCAGGATGAGTTTTGTCCTTATGGGACACTCGATGTGACACCCATAAATCTGCTGCAATGGCCAGCTTCTTAGGATCTATCTCCTTCGAATCGGCCAAATGCTGCTTAAGCTCCGGGGAAGAAGAAGCAAAAATGTGTTCCAGCATGACCAGATTGATCATGCCTTCGAAGGTAGAAACCTTATAACCTTCAACCCAGCCAGTCAAGTTTTTCAGGGACTCAGCGACATACGACACCCAAGTACCACCTTCCTTTTTCTTATACTCTCTAAACCTTTTCAAATATTGGGTCGGAGTCTTCCCAAACTTTAAAATGAGAGTCTGCTTCAACATTGCAAAATCAGCGCGCTCAGCCTTCGACATTTCCATAATGGCACTGCAACCAGAATGGGGCAGTCTGCTGAGTAACCATGCAATCTTATCCGCATTATCAACCTCTTGAACCTCGCATGCATACTCAAACGCATTCAACCAGTCCATAATGTCATTTCGTTCCTCATACACACTGAGCAGATCTTTTGGAAACCGTGGATGAGAGGAAGCCCCAGAACCATGTCTAGGACCCTTGGACCCATTTGCGAACTGAAGCTTGGCCAGTTCCAACTGGTGATCCCTGTCTTTTTGTTTTTCTGCCTGGTCGATTTTCAGTTTGGCTATGCTGAATTCAAGCTCCTGCTGCCTAAACCGCAGCTCTTGCTTCTTGAATTCAAGCATAGCCTCCCCATCAATACTGGCAGAGGAAACGTTAGACATTACATCCTCCCTGTCCTCGTGGTCGTGATGGATCAGTGCAGCGGCAGAACCGTTGGTTCTGCCAGTGAGAGCAGCCCCACCACCTTCTGCACTGTCCTCGGAAGTTATAGCGTCAAGCTGCGCTTCTTGCCACGCCACGATTCTCTGGATCATTTCCAATTTAGTGCCTTGAGAGGAAACCCCTCTCTCCGCACACATCTTCTTCAATGTTTCAGATTTCGAAGCATTTAAGGTTAATAAAGTATTCGTTTCCATACTGTTGATAGGACTATGGCCTTTTTAACGTTATATTCAATACTTTACTGCGTGTCCTGGTTGGAATAACCTGAAAACGCCTTAGCTCGTGCGCAACACTGGATACCTTCAGTCGTATCCCACCGCTGTACACCAATTTGTTAAGACGGATTTCTGAACTCTGTCCTGGTGGCGCAGAAGTTCAGAAGGCCAACCCAATTACTTGGAACAGGGTAACCTCTGGACAAGCCAGACCAATCAAGGTAGCGATCGCGGCGGTCAAGACTAGGTCTCAAGAGGGGTGAGGGTGACTGAAAGCCCGCAGTGAGCACACAAAGCAAGAGCGCTTACAAACTACTCCAAACAGTTGTTTATATCAAAAATAGATACACATTTATTATAAGGCCTTGAAACTAATAACCACAGTAAAAGCAGCAATATACAACGATATTAAACCAACACATACACTATCCACCCAATATATATACAGAATACACAGTTTCACAGCATTAGCAGCACGAAATATGTTATCCACCTGCAGGGGAAGGAAAACAGGCAATGCGAACCAATGCGTGTGATATGTCCGCCTTCTGAGGCCCCTAACTGGATGGTAGTCCAATCCCTACGAAGAGTGGAGCCTAGCGCTCAAAAGTACCTGCACACGCCGGTGCCAATGGGCAGAAGGTGAAGCTCTTCGGAGGACGTTGGACAGCTCTGTAGGGTGCCCTAATGAAGGAGAACACGGTCCGCGACTCTAGCGCAGCCTCCACTGTGAGGCAGAAGCAGGGCGCGAGTACGGACAAGGGGTGCTGTATTTACAGCGGGGAAAAGCAAGGGGCACTGCAGGAGGGCGACCAGATCCTAGCTAATCTACTCACCGGTCCCCGAAGCAAGCAGGCCCGAGCTTCTCCTCGATAGATGCAGCTTCTGGCAGGTTCTGAAGAGCAGGGAACGTCTCGTCGTCGTGCAGAGTAAAAAGACGTCCCGATCGAAGAAACAAGCACAGTTTTGTCGCCACAGCAGGGCAACGGAACGGCCGGGTGTATTCAAGCCAAACGAGCACCGCTCACCTCTAGCTTATGGTTGCTAAGCAAACAAAGCGTGTGAGCGTGCCCCGGACTCAGAATACCACCCAACCTGTCGGCGATTACAGAGCAGGCCTCCTTAGTAAGCTGGTCAGTCAACTGGATGGCCCAGAGACACTTCCGAAGGCTTACGGCAGGAGTTGATGAAGGTGCCGGGAATAGCTGGTCCTGCTATTCCAATAGGTCGAAGCGCCAGTACAGGCCTTCTTGTTCGATCTTAGGTGGAAAGGGCTTCACCGGACGACAGCAATGAGGAGCAGAAGTTCTTCAGGGGGTCACCAGCGATTCCTCGGTCCAGCCTCGTGTTCGCAGGATACTTGGCTCCTGTATCCCTGGGTTCGTAAGAACTCAGGAGATCGACATGGCAGTGGTGTTTCCAGCTCCCTCTTATCCACGGTTCCCTTCGCGCCAAAACGGAGGGGAGCCAATGGGAGATCCGCTCATCAACACACATACCATACGTGGACCAATCACGGACCACGGTGGTCCCAGGCATTCACACCACCCTAGACTCTCTGGCACCCAGGATGTGTATTGGGACCAGACAGCCCATCCCACATCCTGGGGGCACTCAAACGACATGTAGAAGCCCGCGAAAGCAACCGTGTTTCGCGGGAAACTACAGGCCCAAATAAGGAAGGCCCCGGGTCGCCTGACCCGGGGGAAGGTAAAGGGAGCAAGACGGACAGTGGACGAGACAAAGGAGCCTCGTGGTCCGGCCATTTTGGGTAGCCGGGCCACCCTTTTGTGTTCGCGGCAAAAAGGTGCTCAGAACGGCAAAAGGAGCTCAAAATAAACCAAATGATCGCTGCCACCAGCCCAGTCCCTGAATGACTTGCACCGATCCAAAAACCATCCTACAAGAGTGTCTAGGGTCTGTAGAAGGCTAGAGACCCAAGAGAGCTGTAACTTAGCTTACAGTGCCCTCTTGTGTCGTGTTGCACTAAAATGGCGACACGATAAAAGAAACTACGGGAAACAGCGTTCCCCGGTACTGACTGTCTTAAGGGCATGTCAGTTTCCCCGTAAGAAAGGAGCGAAAGCCCAGAGGAGTACGGCAGAAGGCTGCACTTCTCTGGCAAAGTCAAGAAAACAGGTTGAAAACAATAGCAAAAAGTTTAGGGGTTGCCACATGGAAGGAAAGTTCCCTACAATAACGAAATCTTTCCTAACAGTTGGATATCCCATCTCATGCTATCGGAAGGGTATCAGGATTGGATTTGGAAGTAGTTGGATATCCCATCTCATGCTATAGGAAGGGTCTCAGGTTGGAATGGGAAGGAGTTGGATATCACATCTCATGTTATAGGAAAGGTCTCAGGATTGGAATGGGAAATACTTCGATATCACATCTCATGCTATAGGAAGGCTCTCAGGTTTGGAAGGGGAAGGAGTTGGGTATCACATTTCATGTTAGAGGTAGGATCTCAGGTTTGGTATTAGAGGCATTGAGATATCACATCTCATGCTATAGGAAGGGTCTCAGGTTTGGTATAAGCATTGAGATATCACATCTCTGCTATCGGAAGGGTCTCAGGATTGGAATGGGAAGGACTTAGATATCACATCTCATGCTATAGGGAGGGTCTCAGTTTTGATATTAGAAGCATTGAGATATCACATCTCATGCTATCGGAAGGGTATCAGGATTGGATTTGGAAGTAGTTGGATATCCCATCTCATGCTATAGGAAGGGTCTCAGGTTGGAATGGGAAGGAGTTGGATATCACATCTCATGTTATAGGAAAGGTCTCAGGATTGGAATGGGAAATACTTCGATATCACATCTCATGCTATAGGAAGGCTCTCAGGTTTGGAAGGGGAAGGAGTTGGGTATCACATTTCATGTTAGAGGTAGGATCTCAGGTTTGGTATTAGAGGCATTGAGATATCACATCTCATGCTATAGGAAGGGTCTCAGGTTTGGTATAAGCATTGAGATATCACATCTCTGCTATCGGAAGGGTCTCAGGATTGGAATGGGAAGGACTTAGATATCACATCTCATGCTATAGGGAGGGTCTCAGTTTTGATATTAGAAGCATTGAGATATCACATCTCATGCTATCGGAAGGGTATCAGGATTGGATTTGGAAGTAGTTGGATATCCCATCTCATGCTATAGGAAGGGTCTCAGGTTGGAATGGGAAGGAGTTGGATATCACATCTCATGTTATAGGAAAGGTCTCAGGATTGGAATGGGAAATACTTCGATATCACATCTCATGCTATAGGAAGGCTCTCAGGTTTGGAAGGGGAAGGATTTGGATATCACATCTAGTGTTATAGGAATGATCTCAGGTTTGGTATTAGAAGAATTGAGATATCACATCTCATGCTATCGGAAGGATCTCAGGTTTGGTATTAGAAGCATTGAAATATCACATCTCATGCTATCAGAACGGTCTCAGGATTGGAATGGGAATGAGTTTTATATGACATCTCATGCCATAGGAAGGATCTCAGGTTTGGTATTAGAAGCATTGAGACATCACATCTCATGTTATAGGAAGGGTCTCAGGGTTGGAATGGGAAGGAGTTGGATATCACATCTTATGCTATAGGAATGGTCTCAGGTTTGGTATAAGCATTGATATATCACATCTCATGCTATAGGAAGGGTCTCAGGATTGGAATGGGAAAGAGTTGTATATGACATCTCATGCCATAGCAAGGGTCTCAGGTTTGGTATAAGCATTGAGATATCACATCTCTGCTATCGGAAGGGTCTCAGGATTGGAATGGGAAGGAGTTGGATATCCCATCTTATGTTATAGGAAGGGTCTCAGGTTTGATATTAGAAGCATTGAGATATCACATCTCATGTTATAGGAAGGGTCTCAGGACTGGAATGGGAAGGACTTGGATATCACATCTCATGCTATAGGGAGGGTCTCACGTTTGGAAAGGGAAGGAGTTGGATATCACATTTCATGTCAGAGGTAGGATCTCAGGTTTGGTATTAGAGGCATTGAGATATCACATCTCATGCTATCCGAAGGGTCTCAGGATTGGAATGGGAAGGAGTTGTATATGACATCTCATGCCATAGGAAGGGTCTCAGGTTTGGTATAAGCATTGAGATATCACATCTCTGCTATCGGAAGGGTCTCAGGATTGGAATGGAAAGGAGTTGGATATACCATCTTATGTTATAGGAAGGGTCTCAGGTTTGATATTAGAAGCATGGAGATATCACATCTCATGTTATAGGAAGGGTCTCAGGACTGGAATGGGAAGGACTTGGATATCACATCTCATGCTAAAGGGAGGGTCTCAGGTTTGGAAGGTGAAGGATTTGGATATCACATCTCATGTTATAGGAAGGATCTCAGGTTCGGTATTAGAAGCATTGAGATATCACATCTCATGCTATCGGAAGGATCTCAGGTTTGGTATTAGAGGCATTGAGATATCACATCTCATGCTATCAGAAGGGTCTCAGGATTGGAATGGGAAGGAGTTGGATATCACATCTCATGCTAAAGGGAGGGTCTCAGGTTTGGAAGGGGAAGGATTTGGATATCACATCTCATGTTATAGGAAGGATCACAGGTTTGGTATTAGATGCATTGAGATATCACATCTCATGCTATCGGAAGTCCCTCAGGATTGGAATGGGAAGGAGTTGGATATCACATCTCATGCTATAGGAAGGGTCTCAGGTTTGGAACTGGAAGGAGTTGTATATCACATCTCATGTTATAGGAAGAGTCTCGGGTTTGGTATAAGCATTGAGATATCACATCTCATGCTATAGGAAGGGTCTCAGGATTGGAATGGGAAGGAGTTGTATATGACATCTCATGCCATAGGAAGGGTCTCAGGTTTGGTATTAGAAGCATTGAGACATACCATCTCATGTTATAGGAAGGGTCTCAGGACTGGAATGGGAAGGACTTGGATATCACATCTCATGCTAAAGGGAGGGTCTCAGGTTTGGAAGGTGAAGGATTTGGATATCACATCTCATGTTATAGGAAGGATCTCAGGTTCGGTATTAGAAGCATTGAGATATCACATCTCATGCTATATGAAGGGTCTCAGGATTGGAATGGGAAGTAGTTGGATATCACATCTCATGCTATAGGAAGGGTCTCAGGTTTGGAACTGGAAGGAGTTGGATATCACATCTCATGTTATAGGAAGAGTCTCTGGTTTGGTATAAGCATTGAGATATCACATCTCATGCTATAGGAAGGGTCTCAGGATTGGAATGGGAAGGAGTTGTATGTGACATCTCATGCCATAGGAAGGGTCTCAGGTTTGGTATTAGAAGCATTGAGACATACCATCTCATGTTATAGGAAGGGTCTCAGGATTGGAATGGGAAGGAGTTGGATATCACATCTTATGCTATAGGAAGGGTCTCAGGTTTGGTATAAGCATTGAGATATCACATCTCATGCTATAGGAAGGGTCTCAGGATTGGAATGGGAAGGAGTTGTATATGACATCTCATGCCATAGGAAGGGTCTCAGGTTTGGTATAAGCATTGAGATATCACATCTCTGCTATTGGAAGGGTCTCAGGGTTGTAATGGGAAGGAGTTGGATATCCCATCTTATGTTATAGGAAGGGTGTCAGGTTTGGTATTAGAAGCATTGAGATATCACATCTCATGCTATAGGAAGGGTCTCAGGATTGGAATGGGAAGGACTTGGATATCACATCTCATGCTATAGGGAGGGTCTCACATTTGGAAAGGGAAGGAGTTGGATATCACATTTCATGTTAGAGGTAGGATCTCAGGTTTGGTATTAGAGGCATTGAGATATCACATCTCATGCTATGAGAAGGGTCTCAGGATTGGAATTGGAAGGATTTGGATATCACATCTCATGCTAAAGAGAGGGTCTCAGGTTTGGAAGGGGAAGGATTTTGATATCACATCTCATGTTATAGGAAGGATCTCAGGTTTGGTATTAGAAGCATTGAGATATCACATCTCATGCTATCCGAAGGATCTCAGGTTTGGTATTAGAGGGATTGAGATATCACATCTCATGCGATCGGAAGGGTATCAGGATTGGATTTGAAAGTAGTTGGATATCCCATCTCATGCTATAGGAAGGGTCTCAGGTTGGAATGGGAAGGAGTTGGATATCACATCTCATGTTATAGGAAAGGTCTCAGGATTGGAATGGGAAATACTTCGATATCACATCTCATGCTATAGGAAGGCTCTCAGGTTTGGAAGGGGAAGGAGTTGGGTATCACATTTCATGTTAGAGGTAGGATCTCAGGTTTGGTATTAGAGGCATTGAGATATCACATCTCATGCTATCAGAAGGGTCTCAGGATTGGAATGGGAAGGAGTTTGATATCACATCTCATGCTAAAGGGAGGGTCTCAGTTTTGGAAGGGGAAGGATTTGGATATCACATCTCGTGTTATAGGAATGATCTCAGGTTTGGTATTAGAAGAATTGAGATATCACATCTCATGCTATCGGAAGGATCTCAGGTTTGGTATTAGAAGCATTGAAATATCACATCTCATGCTATCAGAACGGTCTCAGGATTGGAATGGGAAGGAGTTTTATATGACATCTCATGCCATAGGAAGGATCTCAGGTTTGGTATTAGAAGCACTGAGACATCACATCTCATGTTATAGGAAGGGTCTCAGGATTGGAATGGGAAGGAGTTTTATATGACATCTCATGCCATAGGAAGGGTCTCAAGTTTGGTATAAGCATTGAGATATCACATCTCTGCTATCGGAAGGGTCTCAGGATTGGAATGGGAAGGAGTTGGATATCCCATCTTATGTTATAGGAAGGGTCTCAGGTTTGATATTAGAAGCATTGAGATATCACCTCTCATGTTATAGGAAGGGTCTCAGGACTGGAATGGGAAGGACTTGGATATCACATCTCATGCTATAGGGAGGGTCTAACGTTTGGAAAGGGAAGGAGTTGGATATCACATTTCATGTTAGAGGTAGGATATCAGGTTTGGTATTAGAGGCATTGAGATATCACATCTCATGCTATCAGAAGGGTCTCAGGATTGGAATGGGAAGGAGTTGGATATCACATCTCATGCTAAAGGGAGGGTCTCAGGTTTGGAAGGGGAAGGATTTGGATATCACATCTCATGTTATAGGAAGGATCTCAGGTTCGGTATTAGAAGCATTGAGATATCACATCTCATGCTATCGGAAGGATCTCAGGTTTGGTATTAGAGGCATTGAGATATCACATCTCATGCTATCAGAAGGGTCTCAGGATTGGAATGGGAAGGAGTTGGATATCACATCTCATGCTAAAGGGAGGGTCTCAGGTTTGGAAGGGGAAGGATTTGGATATCACATCTCATGTTATAGGAAGGATCACAGGTTTGGTATTAGAAGCATTGAGATATCACATCTCATGCTATCGGAAGGGTCTCAGGATTGGAATGGGAAGGAGTTGGATATCACATCTCATGCTATAGGAAGGGTCTCAGGTTTGGAACTGGAAGGAGTTGGATATCACATCTCATGTTATAGGAAGAGTCTCAGGTTTGGTATAAGCATTGAGATATCACATCTCATGCTATAGAAAGGGTCTCAGGATTGGAATGGGAAGGAGTTGTATATGACATCTCATGCCGTAGGAAGGGTCTCAGGTTTGGAATGGGAAGGAGTTTTATATGACATCTCATGCCATAGGAAGGATCTCAGGTTTGGTATTAGAAGCATTGAGACATCACATCTCATGTTATAGGAAGGGTCTCAGGATTGGAATTGGAAGGAGTTGGATATGACATCTCATGCCATAGGAAGGGTCTCAGGTTTGGTATAAGCATTGAGATATCACATCTCTGCTATCAGAAGGGTCTCACGATTGGAATGGGAAGGAGTTGGATATGCCATCTTATGTTATAGGAAGGGTCTCAGGTTTGATATTAGAAGCATTGAGATTTCACATCTCATGTTATAGGAAGGGTCTCAGGACTGGAATGGGAAGGACTTGGATATCACATCTCATGCTATAGGGAGGGTCTCACGTTTGGAAAGGGAAGGAGTTGGATATCACATTTCATGTTAGAGGTAGGATCTCAGGTTTGGTATTAGAAGCATTGAGATATCACATCTCATGCTATCGGAAGGATCTCAGGTTTGGTATTAGAAGAATTGAGATATCACATCTCATGCTATCGGAAGGGTCTCAGGATTGGAATGGGAAGGAGTTGGATATCACATCTCATGCTATAGGAAGGGTATCAGGTTTGGAACGGGAAGGAGTTGGATATCACATCTCATGTCATAGGAAGAGTCTCAGGTTTGGTATAAGCATTGAGATATCACATCTCTTCTATCGGAGGTGTCTCAGGATTGGCATGGGAAGGAGTTGGATATCACATCTCATGCTATAGGAAGGGTATCAGGTTTGGAACGGGAAGGAGTTGGATATCCCATCTCATGTTATAGGACGGGTCTCAGGTTTGGTATTAGAAGCATTGAGATATCATATCTCATGCTATCGGAAGGGTCTCAGGATTGGAATGGGAAGGAGTTGGATATCACATCTCATGCTATAGGAAGGGTCTCAGTTTTGGTAGAAGCATTGAGATATCACATCTCATGCTATAGGAAGGGTCTCAGGATTGGAATGGGAAGGAGTTGGATATCACATCTCATGCTATAGGAAGGGTCTCAGGTTTGCTATAAGCATTGAGATATCACATCTCTGCTATCGGAAGGGTCTCAGGATTGGAATGGGAAGGACTTAGATATCACATCTCATGCTATATGGAGGGTCTCAGTTTTGATATTAGAAGCATTGAGATATCACATCTCATGCTATCGGAAGGGTCTCAGGATTGGAATGGGAGGAGCTGGATATCACATCTCATGCTAAAGGAAGGGTCTCAGGTTTGGTATTAGAAGCATTGAGATATCACATCTCATGCTATAAGAAGTGTGTCAGGATTGGAATGGGAAGGAGTTGGATATCACATCTCATGCTATAGGAAGGGTTTCAGGTTTGGTAGAAGCATTGAGATATCACATCTCATGCTATAGGAAGAGTCTCAGGTTTGGGAAGGGAAGGATTTGGATTTCACATCTCATGTTATAGGATGGTTCTCATGTTTGGTTTTTGAAGCATTGAGATATCACATCTCATGCTATCGGAAGGGTCTCAGGTTTGGAATGGGAAGTAGTTGGATATCACATCTCATGTTATAGGAAAGGTCTCAGGATTGGAATGGGAAATACTTCGATATCACATCTCATGCTATAGGAAGGCTCTCAGGTTTGGAAGGGGAAGGAGTTGGGTATCACATTTCATGTTAGAGGTAGGATCTCAGGTTTGGTATTAGAGGCATTGAGATATCACATCTCATGCTATCAGAAGGGTCTCAGGATTGGAATGGGAAGGAGTTTGATATCACATCTCATGCTAAAGGGAGGGTCTCAGTTTTGGAAGGAGAAGTATTTGGATATCACATCTCGTGTTATAGGAATGATCTCAGGTTTGGTATTAGAAGAATTGAGATATCACATCTCATGCTATCGGAAGGATCTCAGGTTTGGTATTAGAAGCATTGAAATATCACATCTAATGCTATCAGAACGGTCTCAGGATTGGAATGGGAAGGAGTTTTATATGACATCTCATGCCATAGGAAGGATCTCAGGTTTGGTATTAGAAGCACTGAGACAACACATCTCATGCTATAGGAAGGGTCTCAGGATTGGAATGGGAAGGACTTGGATATCACATCTCATGCTATAGGGAGGGTCTCACGTTTGGAAAGGGAAGGAGTTGGATATCACATTTCATGTTAGAGGTAGGATCTCAGGTTTGGTATTAGAGGCATTGAGATATCACATCTCATGCTATGAGAAGGGTCTCAGGATTGGAATTGGAAGGATTTGGATATCACATCTCATGCTAAAGGGAGGGTCTCAGGTTTGGAAGGGGAAGGATTTTGATATCACATCTCATGTTATAGGAAGGATCTCAGGTTTGGTATTAGAAGCATTGAGATATCACATCTCATGCTATCCGAAGGATCTCAGGTTTGGTATTAGAGGGATTGAGATATCACATCTCATGCTATCGGAAGGGTATCAGGATTGGATTTGGAAGTAGTTGGATATCCCATCTCATGCTATAGGAAGGGTCTCAGGTTGGAATGGGAAGGAGTTGGATATCACATCTCATGTTATAGGAAAGGTCTCAGGATTGGAATGGGAAATACTTCGATATCACATCTCATGCTATAGGAAGGCTCTCAGGTTTGGAAGGGGAAGGAGTTGGGTATCACATTTCATGTTAGAGGTAGGATCTCAGGTTTGGTATTAGAGGCATTGAGATATCACATCTCATGCTATCAGAAGGGTCTCAGGATTGGAATGGGAAGGAGTTTGATATCACATCTCATGCTAAAGGGAGGGTCTCCGTTTTGGAAGGGGAAGGATTTGGATATCACATCTCGTGTTATAGGAATGATCTCAGGTTTGGTATTAGAAGAATTGAGATATCACATCTCATGCTATCGGAAGGATCTCAGGTTTGGTATTAGAAGCATTGAAATATCACATCTCATGCTATCAGAACGGTCTCAGGATTGGAATGGGAAGGAGTTTTATATGACATCTCATGCCATAGGAAGGATCTCAGGTTTGGTATTAGAAGCACTGAGACATCACATCTCATGTTATAGGAAGGGTCTCAGGATTGGAATGGGAAGGAGTTGGATATCACATCTTATGCTATAGGAATGGTCTCAGGTTTGGTATAAGCATTGATATATCACATCTCATGCTATAGGAAGGGTCTCAGGATTGGAATGGGAAGGAGTTTTATATGACATCTCATGCCATAGGAAGAGTCTCAGGTTTGGTATAAGCATTGAGATATCACATCTCTGCTATCGGAAGGGTCTCAGGATTGGAATGGGAAGGTGTTGGATATCCCATTTTATGTTATAGGAAGGGTCTCAGGTTTGATATTAGAAGCATTGAGATATCACATCTCATGTTATAGGAAGGGTCTCAGGACTGGAATGGGAAGGACTTGGATATCACATCTCATGCTATAGGGAGGGTCTAACGTTTGGAAAGGGAAGGAGTTGGATATCACATTTCATGTTAGAGGTAGGATCTCAGGTTTGGTATTAGAGGCATTGAGATATCACATCTCATGCTATCAGAAGGGTCTCAGGATTGGAATGGGAAGGAGTTGGATATCACATCTCATGCTAAAGGGAGGGTCTCAGGTTTGGAAGGGGAAGGATTTGGATATCACATCTCATGTTATAGGAAGGATCTCAGGTTCGGTATTAGAAGCATTGAGATATCACATCTCATGCTATCGGAAGGATCTCAGGTTTGGTATTAGAGGCATTGAGATATCACATCTCATGCTATCAGAAGGGTCTCAGGATTGGAATGGGAAGGAGTTGGATATCACATCTCATGCTAAAGGGAGGGTCTCAGGTTTGGAAGTGGAAGGATTTGGATATCACATCTCATGTTATAGGAAGGATCACAGGTTTGGTATTAGAAGCATTGAGATATCACATCTCATGCTATCGGAAGGGTCTATTGATTGGAATGGGAAGGAGTTGGATATCACATCTCATGCTATAGGAAGGGTCTCAGGTTTGGAACTGGAAGGAGTTGGATATCACATCTCATGTTATAGGAAGGATCACAGGTTTGGTATTAGAAGCATTGAGATATCACATCTCATGCTATCGGAAGGGTCTCAGGATTGGAATGGGAAGGAGTTGTATATGACATCTCATGCCGTAGGAAGGGTCTCAGGTTTGGAATGGGAAGGAGATTTATATGACATCTCATGCCATAGGAAGGATCTCAGGTTTGGTATTAGAAGCATTGAGACATCACATCTCATGTTATAGGAAGGGTCTCAGGATTGGAATGGGAAGGAGTTGGATATCACATCTTATGCTATAGGAATGGTCTCAGGTTTGGTATAAGCATTGATATATCAGATCTCATGCTATAGGAAGGGTCTCAGGATTGGAATGGGAAGGAGTTGTATATGACATCTCATGCCATAGGAAGGGTCTCAGGTTTGGTATAAGCATTGAGATATCACATCTCTGCTATCAGAAGGGTCTCAGGATTGGAATGGGAAGGAGTTGGATATGCCATCTTATGTTATAGGAAGGGACTCAAGTTTGATATTAGAAGCATTGAGATATCACATCTCATGTTATAGGAAGGGTCTCAGGACTGGAATGGGAAGGACTTGGATATCACATCTCATGCTATAGGGAGGGTCTCACGTTTGGAAAGGGAAGGAGTGGGATATCACATTTCATGTTACAGGTAGGATCTCAGGTTTGGTATTAGAAGCATTGAGATATCACATCTCATGCTAACGGAAGGATCTCAGGTTTGGTATTAGAAGCATTGAGATATCACATCTCATGCTATCGGAAGGGTCTCAGGATTGGAATGGGAAGGAGTTGGATATGCCATCTTATGTTATTTTAAGGGACTCAAGTTTGATATTAGAAGCATTGAGATATCACATCTCATGTTATAGGAAGGGTCTCAGGACTGGAATGGGAAGGACTTGGATATCACATCTCATGATATAGGAAGGGTCTCAGGTTTGGAACTGGAAGGAGTTGGATATCACATCTCATGTTATAGGAAGGATCACAGGTTTGGTATTAGAAGCATTGAGATATCACATCTCATGCTATCGGAAGGGTCTCAGGATTGGAATGGGAAGGAGTTGTATATGACATCTCATGCCGTAGGAAGGGTCTCAGGTTTGGAATGGGAAGGAGTTTTATATGACATCTCATGCCATAGGAAGGATCTCAGGTTTGGTATTAGAAGCATTCAGACATCACATCTCATGTTATAGGAAGGGTCTCAGGATTGGAATGGGAAGGAGTTGGATATCACATCTTATGCTATAGGAATGGTCTCAGGTTTGGTATAAGCATTGATATATCAGATCTCATGCTATAGGAAGGGTCTCAGGATTGGAATGGGAAGGAGTTGTATATGACATCTCATGCCATAGGAAGGGTCTCAGGTTTGGTATAAGCATTGAGATATCACATCTCTGCTATCAGAAGGGTCTCAGGATTGGAATGGGAAGGAGTTGGATATGCCATCTTATGTTATAGGAAGGGACTCAAGTTTGATATTAGAAGCATTGAGATATCACATCTCATGTTATAGGAAGGGTCTCAGGACTGGAACGGGAAGGAGTTGGATATCACATCTCATGTCATAGGAAGAGTCTTAGGTTTGGTATAAGCATTGAGATATCACATCTCTGCTATCGGAGGTGTCTCAGGATTGGCATGGGAAGGAGTTGGATATCACATCTCATGCTATAGGAAGGGTATCAGGTTTGGAACAGGAAGGAGTTGGATATCCCATCTCATGTTATAGGACGGGTCTCAGGTTTGGTATTAGAAGCATTGAGATATCACATCTCATGCTATCGCAAGGGTCTCAGGATTGGAATGGGAAGGAGTTGGATATCACATATCATGCTATAGGAAGGGTCTCAGTTTTGGTAGAAGCATTGAGATATCACATCTCATGCTATAGGAAGGGTCTCAGGATTGGAATGGGAAGGAGTTGGATATCACATCTCATGCTATAGGAAGGGTCTCAGGTTTGGTATAAGCATTGAGATATCACATCTCTGCTATCGGAAGGGTCTCAGGATTGGAATGGGAAGGACTTAGATATCACATCTCATGCTATAGGGAGGGTCTCAGTTTTGATATTAGAAGCATTGAGATATCACATCTCATGCTATCGGAAGGGTCTCAGGATTGGAATGGGAGGAGCTGGATATCACATCTCATGCTAAAGGAAGGGTCTCAGGTTTGGAAGGGGAAGGATTTGGATATCACATCTCATGTTATAGGACGGGTCTCAGGTTTGGTATTAGAAGCATTGAGATATCACATCTCATGCTATAGGAAGTGTGTCAGGATTGGAATGGGAAGGAGTTGGATATCACATCTCATGCTATAGGAAGGGTTTCAGGTTTGGTAGAAGCATTGAGATATCACATCTCATGCTATAGGAAGAGTCTCAGGTTTGGGAAGGGAAGGATTTGGATTTCACATCTCATGTTATAGGATGGTTCTCATGTTTGGTTTTTGAAGCATTGAGATATCACATCTCATGCTATCGGAAGGGTCTCAGGTTTGGAATGGGAAGTAGTTGGATATAACATCTCATGTTATAGGAAGGATCTCAGGTTTGGTATTAGAAGCATTGAGATATCACATCTTATGCTATAGGAAGGGTCTCAGGATTGGAATGTGAAGGATTTGGATATCACATCTCATGCCATAGGAAGGGTCTCAGGTTTGGTATAAGCATTGAGATATCACATCTCTGCTATCGGAAGGGTCTCAGGATTGGATTGGGAAGGAGTTGGATATCCCTTCTCATACTATAGGGTCTCAGGTTGGAATGGGAAGGAGTTGGAAATCACATCTCATGTTATAGGAAGGGTCTCAGGATTGGAATGGGAAGGATTTGGATATCACATCTCTTGCTATAGGAAGGGTCTAAGGTTTTTTATTAGAAACATTGAGATATCACATCTCATGTTATAGGAAGGGTTTTAGGATTGGAATGGGAAGGATTTGGATATCACATCTCATGCTAAAGGAAGGGTCTCAGGTTTGGAAGGGGAAGGATTTGGATATCATATCTCATGTTATAGGACGGGTCCCATGTTTGGTATTAGAAGCATTGAGATATCACATCTCATGGTATAGGAAGGATCTCAGGGTTGGAAGGGGAAGGATTTGGATATCACATCTCATGTTATAGGAAGGATCTCAGGTTTGGTCTTAGAAGCATTGAGATATCACATCTCATGCTATAGGAAGGTTCTCAGGATTGGAATGGGAAGGAGTTGGATATCACATCTCATGCTATAGGAAGGGTCTCAGGAATGGAATGGGAAGGTGTTTTATATGACATCTCATGCCATAGGAAGAATCTCAGAATTGGTATTAGAAGCATTGAGACATACCATCTCATGTTATAGGAAGGGTCTCAGGATTGGAATGGGAACGAGTTGGATATCACATCTCATGCTATAGGAAGGGTCTCAGGACTGGAACGGGAAGGAGTTGGATATCACATCTCATGTCATAGGAAGAGTCTTAGGTTTGGTATAAGCATTGAGATATCACATCTCTGCTATCGGAGGTGTCTCAGGATTGGCATGGGAAGGAGTTGGATATCACATCTCATGCTATAGGAAGGGTATCAGGTTTGGAACGGGAAGGAGTTGGATATCCCATCTCATGTTATAGGACGGGTCTCAGGTTTGGTATTAGAAGCATTGAGATATCACATCTCATGCTATCGGAGTGGTCTCAGGATTGGAATGGGAAGGAGTTGGATATCACATATCATGCTATAGGAAGGGTCTCAGTTTTGGTAGAAGCATTGAGATATCACATCTCATGCTATAGGAAGGGTCTCAGGATTGGAATGGGAAGGAGTTGGATATCACATCTCATGCTATAGGAAGGGTCTCAGGTTTGGTATAAGCATTGAGATATCACATCTCTGCTATCGGAAGGGTCTCAGGATTGGAATGGGAAGGACTTAGATATCACATCTCATGCTATAGGGAGGGTCTCAGTTTTGATATTAGAAGCATTGAGATATCAAATCTCATGCTATCGGAAGGGTCTCAGGATTGGAATGGAAGGAGCTGGATATCACATCTCATGCTAAAGGAAGGGTCTCAGGTTTGGAAGGGGAAGGATTTGGATATCACATCTCATGTTATAGGACGGGTCTCAGGTTTGGTATTAGAAGCATTGAGATATCACATCTCATGCTATAGGAAGTGTGTCAGGATTGGAATGGGAAGGAGTTGGATATCACATCTCATGCTATAGGAAGGGTTTCAGGTTTGGTAGAAGCATTGAGATATCACATCTCATGCTATAGGAAGAGTCTCAGGTTTGGGAAGGGAAGGATTTGGATTTCACATCTCATGTTATAGGATGGTTCTCATGTTTGGTTTTTGAAGCATTGAGATTTCACATCTCATGCTATCGAAGGGTCTCAGGTTTGGAATGGGAAGTAGTTGGATATCACATCTCATGTTATAGGAAGGATCTCAGGTTTGGTATTAGAAGCATTGAGATATCACATCTTATGCTATAGGAAGGGTCTCAGGATTGGAATGTGAAGGATTTGGATATCACATCTCATGCCATAGGAAGGGTCTCAGGTTTGGTATAAGCATTGAGATATCACATCTCATGCTATCGGAAGGGTCTCAGGTTTGGAATGGGAAGTAGTTGGATATAACATCTCATGTTATAGGAAGGATCTCAGGTTTGGTATTAGAAGCATTGAGATATCACATCTTATGCTATAGGAAGGGTCTCAGGATTGGAATGTGAAGGATTTGGATATCACATCTCATGCCATAGGAAGGGTCTCAGGTTTGGTATAAGCATTGAGATATCACATCTCTGCTATCGGAAGGGTCTCAGGATTGGATTGGGAAGGAGTTGGATATCCCTTCTCATACTATAGGGTCTCAGGTTGGAATGGGAAGGAGTTGGAAATCACATCTCATGTTATAGGAAGGGTCTCAGGATTGGAATGGGAAGGATTTGGATATCACATCTCTTGCTATAGGAAGGGTCTAAGGTTTTTTATTAGAAACATTGAGATATCACATCTCATGCTATAGGAAGGGTTTTAGGATTGGAATGGGAAGGATTTGGATATCACATCTCATGCTAAAGGAAGGGTCTCAGGTTTGGAAGGGGAAGGATTTGGATATCATATCTCATGTTATAGGACGGGTCCCAGGTTTGGTATTAGAAGCATTGAGATATCACATCTCATGGTATAGGAAGGGTCTCAGGGTTGGAAGGGGAAGGATTTGGATATCACATCTCATGTTATAGGAAGGATCTCAGGTTTGGTCTTAGAAGCATTGAGATATCACATCTCATGCTATAGGAAGGTTCTCAGGATTGGAATGGGAAGGAGTTGGATATCACATCTCATGCTATAGGAAGGGTCTCAGGAATGGAATGGGAAGGAGTTTTATATGACATCTCATGCCATAGGAAGAATCTCAGGTTTGGTATTAGAAGCATTGAGACATACCATCTCATGTTATAGGAAGGGTCTCAGGATTGGAATGGGAAGGAGTTGGATATCACATCTCATGCTATAGGAAGGGTCTCAGGTTTGGTATAAGCATTGAGATATCACATCTCATGCCATAGGCAGGGTCTCAGGTTTGGTATAAGCATTGAGATATCACATCTCTGCTATTGGAAGGGTCTCAGGATTGTAATGGGAAGGAGTTGGATATCCCATCATATGTTATAGGAAGGGTGTCAGGTTTGGTATTAGAAGCATTGAGATATCACATCTCATGCTATAGGAAGGGTCTCAGGATTGGAATGGGAAGGACTTGGATATCACATCTCATGCTATAGGGAGGGTCTCACGTTTGGAAAGGGAAGGAGTTGGATATCACATTTCATGTTAGAGGTAGGATCTCAGGTTTGGTATTAGAGGCATTGAGATATCACATCTCATGCTATGAGAAGGGTCTCAGGATTGGCATTGGAAGGATTTGGATATCACATCTCATGCTAAAGGGAGGGTCTCAGGTTTGGAAGGGGAAGGATTTTGATATCGCATCTCATGTTATAGGAAGGATCTCAGGTTTGGTATTAGAAGCATTGAGATATCACATCTCATGCTATCCGAAGGATCTCAGGTTTGGTATTAGAGGGATTGAGATATCACATCTCATGCTATTGGAAGGGTATCAGGATTGGATTTGGAAGTAGTTGGATATCCCATCTCATGCTATAGGAAGGGTCTCAGGTTGGAATGGGAAGGAGTTGGATATCACATCTCATGTTATAGGAAAGGTCTCAGGATTGGAATGGGAAATACTTCGATATCACATCTCATGCTATAGGAAGGCTCTCAGGTTTGGAAGGGGAAGGAGTTGGGTATCACATTTCATGTTAGAGGTAGGATCTCAGGTTGGTATTAGAGGCATTGAGATATCACATCTCATGCTATCAGAAGGGTCTCAGGATTGGAATGGGAAGGAGTTTGATATCACATCTCATGCTAAAGAGAGGGTCTCAGTTTTGGAAGGGGAAGGATTTGGATATCACATCTCGTGTTATAGGAATGATCTCAGGTTTTGTATTAGAAGAATTGAGATATCACATCTCATGCTATCGGAAGGATCTCAGGTTTGGTATTAGAAGCATTGAAATATCATATCTCATGCTATCAGAACGGTCTCAGGATTGGAATGGGAATGAGTTTTATATGACATCTCATGCCATAGGAAGGATCTCAGGTTTGGTATTAGAAGCATTGAGACATCACATCTCATGTTATAGGAAGGGTCTCAGGATTGGAATGGGAAGGAGTTGGATATCACATCTTATGCTATAGGAATGGTCTCAGGTTTGGTATAAGCATTGATATATCACATCTCATGCTATAGGAAGGGTCTCAGGATTGGAATGGGAAAGAGTTGTATATGACATCTCATGCCATAGCAAGGGTCTCAGGTTTGGTATAAGCATTGAGATATCACATCTCTGCTATCGGAAGGGTCTCAGGATTGGAATGGGAAGGAGTTGGATATCCCATCTTATGTTATAGGAAGGGTCTCAGGTTTGATATTAGAAGCATTGAGATATCACATCTCATGTTATAGGAAGGGTCTCAGGACTGGAATGGGAAGGACTTGGATATCACATCTCATGTCATGGGAAGAGTCTTAGGTTTGGTATAAGCATTGAGATATAACATCTCTGCTATCGGAGGTGTCTCAGGATTGGCATGGGAAGGAGTTGGATATCACATCTCATGCTATAGGAAGGGTATCAGGTTTGGAACGGGAAGGAGTTGGATATCCCATCTCATGTTATAGGACGGGTCTCAGGTTTGGTATTAGAAGCATTGAGATATCACATCTCATGCTATCGGAAGGGTCTCAGGATTGGAATGGGAAGGAGTTGGATATCACATCTCATGCTATAGGAAGGTTCTCAGTTTTGGTAGAAGCATTGAGATATCACATCTCATGCTATAGGAAGGGTCTCAGGATTGGAATGGGAAGGAGTTGGATATCACATCTCATGCTATAGGAAGGGTCTCAGGTTTGGTATAAGCATTGAGATATCACATCTCTGCTATCGGAAGGGTCTCAGGATTGGAATGGGAAGGACTTAGATATCACATCTCATGCTATAGGGAGGGTCTCAGTTTTGATATTAGAAGCATTGAGATATCACATCTCATGCTATCGGAAGGGTCTCAGGATTGGAATGGGAGGAGCTGGATATCACATCTCATGCTAAAGGAAGGGTCTCAGGTTTGGAAGGGGAAGGATTTGGATATCACATCTCATGTTATAGGACGGGTCTCAGTTTTGGTATTAGAAGCATTGAGATATCACATCTCATGCTATAGGAAGTGTGTCAGGATTGGAATGGGAAGGAGTTGGATATCACATCTCATGCTATAGGAAGGGTTTCAGGTTTGGTAGAAGCATTGAGATATCACATCTCATGCTATAGGAAGAGTCTCAGGTTTGGGAAGGGAAGGATTTGGATTTCACATCTCATGTTATAGGATGGTTCTCATGTTTGGTTTTTGAAGCATTGAGATATCACATCTCATGCTATCGGAAGGGTCTCAGGTTTGGAATGGGAAGTAGTTGGATATCACATCTCATGTTATAGGAAGGATCTCAGGTTTGGTATTAGAAGCATTGAGATATCACATCTTATGCTATAGGAAGGGTCTCAGGATTGGAATGTGAAGGATTTGGATATCACATCTCATGCCATAGGAAGGGTCTCAGGTTTGGTATAAGCATTGAGATATCACATCTCTGCTATCGGAAGGGTCTCAGGATTGGATTGGGAAGGAGTTGGATATCCCTTCTCATACTATAGGGTCTCAGGTTGGAATGGGAAGGAGTTGGAAATCACATCTCATGTTATAGGAAGGGTCTCAGGATTGGAATGGGAAGGATTTGGATATCACATCTCTTGCTCTAGGAAGGGTCTAAGGTTTTTTATTAGAAACATTGAGATATCACATCTCATGCTATAGGAAGGGTTTTAGGATTGGAATGGGAAGGATTTGGATATCACATCTCATGCTAAAGGAAGGGTCTCAGGTTTGGAAGGGGAAGGATTTGGATATCATATCTCATGTTATAGGACGGGTCCCAGGTTTGGTATTAGAAGCATTGAGATATCACATCTCATGGTATAGGAAGGGTCTCAGGGTTGGAAGGGGAAGGATTTGGATATCACATCTCATGTTATAGGAAGGATCTCAGGTTTGGTCTTAGAAGCATTGAGATATCACATCTCATGCTATAGGAAGGTTCTCAGGATTGGAATGGGAAGGAGTTGGATATCACATCTCATGCTATAGGAAGGGTCTCAGGTTTGGTATAAGCATTGAGATATCACATCTCATGCCATAGGCAGGGTCTCAGGTTTGGTATAAGCATTGAGATATCACATCTCTGCTATTGGAAGGGTCTCAGGATTGTAATGGGAAGGAGTTGGATATCCCATCATATGTTATAGGAAGGGTGTCAGGTTTGGTATTAGAAGCATTGAGATATCACATCTCATGCTATAGGAAGGGTCTCAGGATTGGAATGGGAAGGACTTGGATATCACATCTCATGCTATAGGGAGGGTCTCACGTTTGGAAAGGGAAGGAGTTGGATATCACATTTCATGTTAGAGGTAGGATCTCAGGTTTGGTATTAGAGGCATTGAGATATCACATCTCATGCTATGAGAAGGGTCTCAGGATTGGAATTGGAAGGATTTGGATATCACATCTCATGCTAAAGGGAGGGTCTCAGGTTTGGAAGGGGAAGGATTTTGATATCGCATCTCATGTTATAGGAAGGATCTCAGGTTTGGTATTAGAAGCATTGAGAAAGCACATCTCATGCTATCCGAAGGATCTCAGGTTTGGTATTAGAGGGATTGAGATATCACATCTCATGCTATCGGAAGGGTATCAGGATTGGATTTGGAAGTAGTTGGATATCCCATCTCATGCTATAGGAAGGGTCTCAGGTTGGAATGGGAAGGAGTTGGATATCACATCTCATGTTATAGGAAAGGTCTCAGGATTGGAATGGGAAATACTTCGATATCACATCTCATGCTATAGGAAGGCTCTCAGGTTTGGAAGGGGAAGGAGTTGGGTATCACATTTCATGTTAGAGGTAGGATCTCAGGTTTGGTATTAGAGGCATTGAGATATCACATCTCATGCTATAGGAAGGGTCTCAGGTTTGGTATAAGCATTGAGATATCACATCTCATGCTATAGGAAGGGTCTCAGGATTGGAATGGGAAGGAGTTGTATATGACATCTCATGCCATAGGAAGGGTCTCAGGTTTGGTATTAGAAGCATTGAGACATACCATCTCATGTTATAGGAAGGGTCTCAGGACTGGAATGGGAAGGACTTGGATATCACATCTCATGCTAAAGGGAGGGTCTCAGGTTTGGAAGGTGAAAGATTTGGATATAACATCTCATGTTATAGGAAGGATCTCAGGTTCGGTATTAGAAGCATTGAGATATCACATCTCATGCTATATGAAGGGTCTCAGGATTGGAATGGGAAGTAGTTGGATATCACATCTCATGCTATAGGAAGGGTCTCAGGTTTGGAACTGGAAGGAGTTGGATATCACATCTCATGTTATAGGAAGAGTCTCAGGTTTGGTATAAGCATTGAGATATCACATCTCATGCTATAGGAAGGGTCTCAGGATTGGAATGGGAAGGAGTTGTATATGACATCTCATGCCATAGGAAGGGTCTCAGGTTTGGTATTAGAAGCATTGAGATATCACATCTCATGTTATAGGAAGGATCTCAGGTTTGGTCTTAGAAGCATTGAGATATCACATCTCATGCTATAGGAAGGTTCTCAGGATTGGAATGGGAAGGAGTTGGATATCACATCTCATGCTATAGGAAGGGTCTCAGGTTTGGTATAAGCATTGAGATATCACATCTCATGCCATAGGCAGGGTCTCAGGTTTGGTATAAGCATTGAGATATCACATCTCTGCTATTGGAAGGGTCTCAGGATTGTAATGGGAAGGAGTTGGATATCCCATCATATGTTATAGGAAGGGTGTCAGGTTTGGTATTAGAAGCATTGAGATATCACATCTCATGCTATAGGAAGGGTCTCAGGATTGGAATGGGAAGGACTTGGATATCACATCTCATGCTATAGGGAGGGTCTCACGTTTGGAAAGGGAAGGAGTTGGATATCACATTTCATGTTAGAGGTAGGATCTCAGGTTTGGTATTAGAGGCATTGAGATATCACATCTCATGCTATGAGAAGGGTCTCAGGATTGGAATTGGAAGGATTTGGATATCACATCTCATGCTAAAGGGAGGGTCTCAGGTTTGGAAGGGGAAGGATTTTGATATCGCATCTCATGTTATATGAAGGATCTCAGGTTTGGTATTAGAAGCATTGAGAAAGCACATCTCATGCTATCCGAAGGATCTCAGGTTTGGTATTAGAGGGATTGAGATATCACATCTCATGCTATCGGAAGGGTATCAGGATTGGATTTGGAAGTAGTTGGATATCCCATCTCATGCTATAGGAAGGGTCTCAGGTTGGAATGGGAAGGAGTTGGATATCACATCTCATGTTATAGGAAAGGTCTCAGGATTGGAATGGGAAATACTTCGATATCACATCTCATGCTATAGGAAGGCTCTCAGGTTTGGAAGGGGAAGGAGTTGGGTATCACATTTCATGTTAGAGGTAGGATCTCAGGTTTGGTATTAGAGGCATTGAGATATCACATCTCATGCTATAGGAAGGGTCTCAGGTTTGGTATAAGCATTGAGATATCACATCTCTGCTATCGGAAGGGTCTCAGGATTGGAATGGGAAGGACTTAGATATCACATCTAATGCTATAGGGAGGGTCTCAGTTTTGATATTAGAAGCATTGAGATATCACATCTCATGCTATCGGAAGGGTCTCAGGATTGGAATGGGAGGAGCTGGATATCACATCTCATGCTAAAGGAAGGGTCTCAGGTTTGGAAGGGGAAGGATTTGGATATCACATCTCATGTTATAGGACGGGTCTCAGGTTTGGTATTAGAAGCATTGAGATATCACATCTCATGCTATAGGAAGTGTGTCAGGATTGGAATGGGAAGGAGTTGGATATCACATCTCATGCTATAGGAAGGGTTTCAGGTTTGGTAGAAGCATTGAGATATCACATCTCATGCTATAGGAAGAGTCTCAGGTTTGGGAAGGGAAGGATTTGGATTTCACATCTCATGTTATAGGATGGTTCTCATGTTTGGTTTTTGAAGCATTGAGATATCACATCTCATGCTATCGGAAGGGTCTCAGGTTTGGAATGGGAAGTAGTTGGATATCACATCTCATGTTATAGGAAGGATCTCAGGTTTGGTATTAGAAGCATTGAGATATCACATCTTATGCTATAGGAAGGGTCTCAGGATTGGAATGTGAAGGATTTGGATATCACATCTAATGCCATAGGAAGGGTCTCAGGTTTGGTATAAGCATTGAGATATCACATCTCTGCTATCGGAAGGGTCTCAGGATTGGATTGGGAAGGAGTTGGATATCCCTTCTCATACTATAGGGTCTCAGGTTGGAATGGGAAGGAGTTGGAAATCACATCTCATGTTATAGGAAGGGTCTCAGGATTGGAATGGGAAGGATTTGGATATCACATCTCTTGCTCTAGGAAGGGTCTAAGGTTTTTTATTAGAAACATTGAGATATCACATCTCATGCTATAGGAAGGGTTTTAGGATTGGAATGGGAAGGATTTGGATATCACATCTCATGCTAAAGGAAGGGTCTCAGGTTTGGAAGGGGAAGGATTTGGATATCATATCTCATGTTATAGGACGGGTCCCAGGTTTGGTATTAGAAGCATTGAGATATCACATCTCATGGTATAGGAAGGGTCTCAGGGTTGGAAGGGGAAGGATTTGGATATCACATCTCATGTTATAGGAAGGATCTCAGGTTTGGTCTTAGAAGCATTGAGATATCACATCTCATGCTATAGGAAGGTTCTCAGGATTGGAATGGGAAGGAGTTGGATATCACATCTCATGCTATAGGAAGGGTCTTAGGAATGGAATGGGAAGGAGTTGGATATCACATCTCATGCTATAGGAAGGGTCTCAGGTTTGGTATAAGCATTGAGATATCACATCTCATGCCATAGGCAGGGTCTCAGGTTTGGTATAAGCATTGAGATATCACATCTCTGCTATTGGAAGGGTCTCAGGATTGTAATGGGAAGGAGTTGGATATCCCATCATATGTTATAGGAAGGGTGTCAGGTTTGGTATTAGAAGCATTGAGATATCACATCTCATGCTATAGGAAGGGTCTCAGGATTGGAATGGGAAGGACTTGGATATCACATCTCATGCTATAGGGAGGGTCTCACGTTTGGAAAGGGAAGGAGTTGGATATCACATTTCATGTTAGAGGTAGGATCTCAGGTTTGGTATTAGAGGCATTGAGATATCACATCTCATGCTATGAGAAGGGTCTCAGGATTGGAATTGGAAGGATTTGGATATCACATCTCATGCTAAAGGGAGGGTCTCAGGTTTGGAAGGGGAAGGATTTTGATATCGCATCTCATGTTATAGGAAGGATCTCAGGTTTGGTATTAGAAGCATTGAGATATCACATCTCATGCTATCCGAAGGATCTCAGGTTTGGTATTAGAGGGATTGAGATATCACATCTCATGCTATCGGAAGGGTATCAGGATTGGATTTGGAAGTAGTTGGATATCCCATCTCATGCTATAGGAAGGGTCTCAGGTTGGAATGGGAAGGAGTTGGATATCACATCTCATGTTATAGGAAAGGTCTCAGGATTGGAATGGGAAATACTTCGATATCACATCTCATGCTATAGGAAGGCTCTCAGGTTTGGAAGGGGAAGGAGTTGGGTATCACATTTCATGTTAGAGGTAGGATCTCAGGTTTGGTATTAGAGGCATTGAGATATCACATCTCATGCTATCAGAAGGGTCTCAGGATTGGAATGGGAAGGAGTTTGATATCACATCTCATGCTAAAGAGAGGGTCTCAGTTTTGGAAGGGGAAGGATTTGGATATCACATCTCGTGTTATAGGAATGATCTCAGGTTTGGTATTAGAAGAATTGAGATATCACATCTCATGCTATCGGAAGGATCTCAGGTTTGGTATTAGAAGCATTGAAATATCACATCTCATGCTATCAGAACGGTCTCAGGATTGGAATGGGAATGAGTTTTATATGACATCTCATGCCATAGGAAGGATCTCAGGTTTGGTATTAGAAGCATTGAGAAATCACATCTCATGTTATAGGAAGGGTCTCAGGATTGGAATGGGAAGGAGTTGGATATCACATCTTATGCTATAGGAATGGTCTCAGGTTTGGTATAAGCATTGATATATCACATCTCATGCTATAGGAAGGGTCTCAGGATTGGAATGGGAAAGAGTTGTATATGACATCTCATGCCATAGCAAGTGTCTCAGGTTTGGTATAAGCATTGAGATATCACATCTCTGCTATCGGAAGGGTCTCAGGATTGGAATGGGAAGGAGTTGGATATCCCATCTTATGTTATAGGAAGGGTCTCAGGTTTGATATTAGAAGCATTGAGATATCACATCTCATGTTATAGGAAGGGTCTCAGGACTGGAATGGGAAGGACTTGGATATCACATCTCATGCTATAGGGAGGGTCTCACGTTTGGAAAGGGAAGGAGTTGGATATCACATTTCATGTCAGAGGTAGGATCTCAGGTTTGGTATTAGAGGCATTGAGATATCACATCTCATGCTATCAGAAGGGTCTCAGGATTGGAATGGGAAGGAGTTGTATATGACATCTCATGCCATAGGAAGGGTCTCAGGTTTGGTATAAGCATTGAGATATCACATCTCTGCTATCGGAAGGGTCTCAGGATTGGAATGGAAAGGAGTTGGATATACCATCTTATGTTATAGGAAGGGTCTCAGGTTTGATATTAGAAGCATGGAGATATCACATCTCATGTTATAGGAAGGGTCTCAGGACTGGAATGGGAAGGACTTGGAAATCACATCTCATGCTAAAGGGAGGGTCTCAGGTTTGGAAGGTGAAGGATTTGGATATCACATCTCATGTTATAGGAAGGATCTCAGGTTCGGTATTAGAAGCATTGAGATATCACATCTCATGCTATCGGAAGGATCTCAGGTTTGGTATTAGAGGCATTGAGATATCACATCTCATGCTATCAGAAGGGTCTCAGGATTGGAATGGGAAGGAGTTGGATATCACATCTCATGCTAAAGGGAGGGTCTCAGGTTTGGAAGGGGAAGGATTTGGATATCACATCTCATGTTATAGGAAGGATCACAGGTTTGGTATTAGATGCATTGAGATATCACATCTCATGCTATCGGAAGTCCCTCAGGATTGGAATGGGAAGGAGTTGGATATCACATCTCATGCTATAGGAAGGGTCTCAGGTTTGGAACTGGAAGGAGTTGTATATCACATCTCATGTTATAGGAAGAGTCTCGGGTTTGGTATAAGCATTGAGATATCACATCTCATGCTATAGGAAGGGTCTCAGGATTGGAATGGGAAGGAGTTGTATATGACATCTCATGCCATAGGAAGGGTCTCAGGTTTGGTATTAGAAGCATTGAGACATACCATCTCATGTTATAGGAAGGGTCTCAGGACTGGAATGGGAAGGACTTGGATATCACATCTCATGCTAAAGGGAGGGTCTCAGGTTTGGAAGGTGAAGGATTTGGATATCACATCTCATGTTATAGGAAGGATCTCAGGTTCGGTATTAGAAGCATTGAGATATCACATCTCATGCTATATGAAGGGTCTCAGGATTGGAATGGGAAGTAGTTGGATATCACATCTCATGCTATAGGAAGGGTCTCAGGTTTGGAACTGGAAGGAGTTGGATATCACATCTCATGTTATAGGAAGAGTCTCTGGTTTGGTATAAGCATTGAGATATCACATCTCATGCTATAGGAAGGGTCTCAGGATTGGAATGGGAAGGAGTTGTATATGACATCTCATGCCATAGGAAGGGTCTCAGGTTTGGTATTAGAAGCATTGAGACATACCATCTCATGTTATAGGAAGGGTCTCAGGATTGGAATGGGAAGGAGTTGGATATCACATCTTATGCTATAGGAAGGGTCTCAGGTTTGGTATAAGCATTGAGATATCACATCTCATGCTATAGGAAGGGACTCAGGATTGGAATGGGAAGGAGTTGTATATGACATCTCATGCCATAGGAAGGGTCTCAGGTTTGGTATAAGCATTGAGATATCACATCTCTGCTATTGGAAGGGTCTCAGGGTTGTAATGGGAAGGAGTTGGATATCCCATCTTATGTTATAGGAAGGGTGTCAGGTTTGGTATTAGAAGCATTGAGATATCACATCTCATGCTATAGGAAGGGTCTCAGGATTGGAATGGGAAGGACTTGGATATCACATCTCATGCTATAGGGAGGGTCTCACATTTGGAAAGGGAAGGAGTTGGATATCACATTTCATGTTAGAGGTAGGATCTCAGGTTTGGTATTAGAGGCATTGAGATATCACATCTCATGCTATGAGAAGGGTCTCAGGATTGGAATTGGAAGGATTTGGATATCACATCTCATGCTAAAGGGAGGGTCTCAGGTTTGGAAGGGGAAGGATTTTGATATCACATCTCATGTTATAGGAAGGATCTCAGGTTTGGTATTAGAAGCATTGAGATATCACATCTCATGCTATCCGAAGGATCTCAGGTTTGGTATTAGAGGGATTGAGATATCACATCTCATGCGATCGGAAGGGTATCAGGATTGGATTTGAAAGTAGTTGGATATCCCATCTCATGCTATAGGAAGGGTCTCAGGTTGGAATGGGAAGGAGTTGGATATCACATCTCATGTTATAGGAAAGGTCTCAGGATTGGAATGGGAAATACTTCGATATCACATCTCATGCTATAGGAAGGCTCTCAGGTTTGGAAGGGGAAGGAGTTGGGTATCACATTTCATGTTAGAGGTAGGATATCAGGTTTGGTATTAGAGGCATTGAGATATCACATCTCATGCTATCAGAAGGGTCTCAGGATTGGAATGGGAAGGAGTTGGATATCACATCTCATGCTAAAGGGAGGGTCTCAGGTTTGGAAGGGGAAGGATTTGGATATCACATCTCATGTTATAGGAAGGATCACAGGTTTGGTATTAGAAGCATTGAGATATCACATCTCATGCTATCGGAAGGGTCTCAGGATTGGAATGGGAAGGAGTTGGATATCACATCTCATGCTAAAGGGAGGGTCTCAGGTTTGGAAGGGGAAGGATTTGGATATCACATCTCATGTTATAGGAAGGATCTCAGGTTCGGTATTAGAAGCATTGAGATATCACATCTCATGCTATCGGAAGGATCTCAGGTTTGGTTTTAGAGGCATTGAGATATCACATCTCATGCTATCAGAAGGGTCTCAGGATTGGAATGGGAAGGAGTTGGATATCACATCTCATGCTAAAGGGAGGGTCTCAGGTTTGGAAGGGGAAGGATTTGGATATCACATCTCATGTTATAGGAAGGATCACAGGTTTGGTATTAGAAGCATTGAGATATCACATCTCATGCTATCGGAAGGGTCTCAGGATTGGAATGGGAAGGAGTTGGATATCACATCTCATGCTATAGGAAGGGTCTCAGGTTTGGAACTGGAAGGAGTTGGATATCACATCTCATGTTATAGGAAGAGTCTCAGGTTTGGTATAAGCATTGAGATATCACATCTCATGCTATAGAAAGGGTCTCAGGATTGGAATGGGAAGGAGTTGTATATGACATCTCATGCCGTAGGAAGGGTCTCAGGTTTGGAATGGGAAGGAGTTTTATATGACATCTCATGCCATAGGAAGGATCTCAGGTTTGGTATTAGAAGCATTGAGACATCACATCTCATGTTATAGGAAGGGTCTCAGGATTGGAATTTGAAGGAGTTGGATATGACATCTCATGCCATAGGAAGGGTCTCAGGTTTGGTATAAGCATTGAGATATCACATCTCTGCTATCAGAAGGGTCTCACGATTGGAATGGGAAGGAGTTGGATATGCCATCTTATGTTATAGGAAGGGTCTCAGGTTTGATATTAGAAGCATTGAGATTTCACATCTCATGTTATAGGAAGGGTCTCAGGACTGGAATGGGAAGGACTTGGATATCACATCTCATGCTATAGGGAGGGTCTCACGTTTGGAAAGGGAAGGAGTTGGATATCACATTTCATGTTAGAGGTAGGATCTCAGGTTTGGTATTAGAAGCATTGAGATATCACATCTCATGCTATCGGAAGGATCTCAGGTTTGGTATTAGAAGCATTGAGATATCACATCTCATGCTATCGGAAGGGTCTCAGGATTGGAATGGGAAGGAGTTGGATATCACATCTCATGCTATAGGAAGGGTATCAGGTTTGGAACGGGAAGGAGTTGGATATCACATCTCATGTCATAGGAAGAGTCTCAGGTTTGGTATAAG